>NC_081817.1:2726500-3038000 GCF_030704535.1 Vitis vinifera
GACCATGTGGTAGATAGGACAGTGACAATTCATTTTAATAGGTTTTATTTAATTTGTATCATTATAGCTTGTATACGTGTCAATATCCCATTAGACAACATGTGAAGGTATAATACCGAAAAGTTGCTTTTAGGTACCATGGTTTGACCCAAATATTGATGTTTCCATTTTATAAAATTTTTTTGACAAACATAAAAAATATATAAAAAAATAAAAAATAATAATACATGTTAAAGAGCATTATATATATAAATCAAAATCTTACGAGTTTAAATTTTTTAAAAAATTGACGATTTTAACAAAAATCTCTTTGGAAATTGCATTTTTTAATTACAAAAAAAATATCAAGTTTTAAATAATTTGCATTTGAATTTCCTTTCTTGAAAAAATAAAGCCAAAAATTCAGAACTAAATCAAACCAATCCTACAGCCAAAATTAGAATAAAAATCCTTTATACCATATAATCCAATATATGTTTTTGGGGATTTTGAATTTGCCTTATTGATAATTAGAGTTTTCTTAAGGCCAATAGAGTTTTTGTCCATGGTTATAGCCTATAGCCGTGTGCGAGTGTGACTCACTTCTCCTACGGATTCATCACATCCAATCTTATCAAACACATCAGCTAACATGCGCATCCGTATCTGAGCGTACACGTGTCCATCCCATTTCCTCCCAACCAACTCCTCTCCTAATCGGATGGCCGCCCTCACAGCCTCCTCCGTGCTATCGTGCGCCGAGTCGATAATACCCCAATTCAGAGCATCATGAGCCGTCAATTTAGCGGCTCGAAGCATGAGCTCGCGTTGAGACCTCGGCGCTCCGATCTTGCTTCGAATGAACGCTACGAACCAATCGGGAATCTTGAGCCCGATGTCGAGCTCGGACATGTAGATAAAGCCGCGGTCATTCCTCATGAGGACGTAGTCGTGGCTAAGCGCGAGAATCGCCGCGGCGGCTGAGCAGTGGCCAGAGATGGCGGCGATAGTCGGCATCGGAAGGGAAAGCAGATCGGCGACGAGTGATCTGAGCTTTGAAGACATGAGCTTGACCCGATCGAGGAAGACGCCGCCGGAAGCGGAGGCCCACGCGAGATCGTAGCCGTTGGAGAAGAACTTGCCCTCGGCGGTCGTGATGAGAGCAGATGACATTGAACTCTCGGCTCTTACTCGGCTTAGGGCGGCTGAAATGGCATCGAGTAGGGTGGGATTTAGCCGGTGCTCGCCGGGGCCGGTGAGCGTGAGGATGAAGATGTTGCCGCGCTTCTCCAAACTGCACATCGCTCTCCCTCACTGATGCTTGAAGAGTAAAGCAATAGAGAGCCTCTTCTTCATTTCAAGGATGGAAATCAAGTCCGATAAACTTAACTTATTTGAATCAATATGAAGATAAAAGTTAAAAGAAATAAAATAACAAATATATTTTTAATAAATTCTTTTTATAAATATTATAAAAAAAAATTATTAATATTTTCAATTGTTACTTAAAATATTTTTTAAAAAATAATTTAAAAATATTTTTATTTTTTCAAAAATAGCATATTTTTAAAACAAATCATTAAAAACTATTTTTTATTAAAAGTTAGTTCAACGTTTTCTGAGAGTTTCGAAAATCATTTTTTGTGCTTTACTCTTTTTAAGAAGAGTCTCAAAAGTCAAAACTATCAAAATAACCTTAGTGGGCTGCTCATTAGCTGAAATGGGCCGAGTTGAGGACAATGGCTTGATTTGGGCTTGAACATCTTGGACACAAGAAGTTATACGTGGCTCTCATGTTTTTATTTTATTTTAAAATCTAAATGGCATAACTAAATAACAATGTATATATATATATATATATATATATATTTTAATTGTTCTTAAACCCGAATCACATAATATCTAACACGGGAGAGAGAGAGAGAGAGAAAGATGGGAGGGAGGGAGTCCTTACAGTTTGCACGTTGTGACCTCACTCTAGCATATTGCTCCATAGGGATTGATGACGGCGTCGAACATCGAGATCACAATGGGGCTCTCAGTTCCTCGTTTTCTCAACTTAATGCCTCATTGCGCTAAAGCATAAATGGAAGTCATTATTCAAACTCACATTGTTTTTACTTTCAAAATCATATTTTTTCTTTATAATGCACATTGTTTTTTTACTGTTAATATATGAATTGTTGTTTGTTTTATTGTTTCCATATGTTTTTTATGAAAAAATTTGGAAATCTTCCGTGGTCGAAAAGTGGATATTTCGACCGCTATCATGTGCCCAGATGATCCCAAAGCCAGCGCATCCCGTGCCATCAATTTGGTAGCTTGAATCAAGAGCTCGAGCCGAGCCTTCGGCCGGATTGTGCACTGAATAGCTAGAAACTTGATTCAGTTGTCCAGCTCGCTCATGTAGACGAAGCCACAGTCCTTATCGTGAGGACATAGTTGTGGCTCAGTAGGAGGCGCAGCAGAGGCATGACCGGAGACTGCCGCGATGGTGGGCATAGAAAGCCAAATGAGATCAATGAGGACCGCTCTGAACTTCAACGCTCATTAGCCATTGGAGAAGAATTTTCCCTGGCGGCCATGATGAGAGCATTGGATGTGGAGCTCTCAGCACCGAGTCTGCCCTAGAGCCACTGAGATGCGTCTAGTAAGGTCAGGTTTAGCATGTGGGCACCAGCGCCAGCTTGTGAGGCTGAAGATGTTGTCGCACTTCTCCAAACTGCTCAAGACAACTTAATAATGGAGAGTGGAAGATTGATAACAATGGAAGTCAGCCATCCCCACACAGAATCCAGAGTTGATCAACTTTTGAATAAAATCGTGTAATATTAGAGTAATCAACACTAAGCTGAATCTCAGTCGAGGGAAAATTCACACCCCCCTAAGAGGCATCTGGGAGGCAGATTCAAAATATCCAGAACGCCCATATCCAAGCCCTGAGATAATGATTTGCCATAAAGTTTTCAAACTAAAATTCATACTGAAATAGGAAGGACACCCAGCAATGGCCTTGTCTCACTCTTTTCCATGCAACATACTACCAAGTAGCTCTATGAAAGAGGAATCAGACGCTTATACCTCTCATTTAAGATCGATCAATTCGCAATCTAAATGTATTACAACAAAACAAAATGTAGTTCCCATGAAAGATTCCTATAAGTGGCTGGTCAATACCTGCGCACAACATGGTCAAACATTCGGACTGAAGGACACTCAAATGACTGATGACCTCTCCCACCACAGTTGTTGCAGATGACAATGGATACACAGTCACGGCTGATATGGCCTGGCTGCCCACAGTTGTGGCATGTTATGTCACGGAAAGGGCCTCCTGTCTCTGGCACCAGCCTTGATTTTGGGCACTGGCGGGCTACATGACCTGATATATTGCAGATGTTGCAGACAGGCTCATTGAGGCAGTCTCGAGCGAGGTGGCCAGTTTTATGGCAGTTGTTGCAAGCCTTCTCATTGGTGCAGTCCGCAGCAATGTGGCCTGGCTTGTAGCAGTTGTTGCAGAGTCTCGCATCATGAGCGGGTAGACCTGGGCTTGAGCAATCCCGAGCCAGGTGACCCATTTTGCCACACATATGGCACACTGGATCATTAGGACATTGGCTCGCAAGATGTCCAGACTCTTTACAGTTCCAACACATGGTTGTTGAGTTACACTCAGCAGCTATGTGGCTACAAAGGAAAACATATTAAATCAGGTTTTTGCCAGAAATCAGTTTGGTGGGTGAATCAGGGGTTAAACTATCCTGAGGAACCACCATACATGATACATCAACCAAGTATTGACATATTTTAATTCTAGAAATTGTTCTCTCATAAAACATGTAATGTTCTAGAGAAACTAGAAGGGGAGGAATTCATCTTACCCAGGAAGGCCACAGTTGTTGCATACAGTCACATTTGGGCAATCTCTGGCAAAATGCCCTGGTCTCTTACATTTATTGCACAGATAATCTTGCCTGGAAATTAACAATATAATTGGTTGTGATAATTTAAACCAAAAGACAGCAGCAACTAAAAGATCTTGGTTTTAACAAAGGTAGAGTCCACACATCAAGGAGACCACTTTGAGAGGAATGCATTTAGAAAATCAACATACTGGAGATAGTAACCTCCAATGCTGCAGGCTTGGACTACCACAGACAATGTTAATGTGTTTACAAGTAGGTGTTCAATAGAATTCCAGAGGGGATTTCTTTCTCAATTTTATCTATTATAGCAGCTCTTCCAAATTGTTTAAGAAAATAATATATTTGTTAGAAAATAACCATACATTTAGGTAATTACTCCAAAGCAAGACTTGGGGATCACATGCCCTATCCAAGTTATTCTCATCTATGGTATTTTCAATTTCTTCATCTTCATGTATACTTTTTTATTTTTTACTTTTGCATGAAATTTTGAAGTTACAACAAGAAAGCATCCACCCAATTTTAAGCCATCTACACATGCATACACATTAAGTTCCTATATATGGTGTTTTCCAGAACTAGAAAAGGACACTGCAATTTTTCAATAGTTGTAGAGAAATTAGTCTCTTCATGTCACCAATCTGAGGCAGGCATACACAATGTGAATACGTGATAAAAGCATAAGTTTTATCTTTTAGCACTACAAGCACCCCGAACATAAGTGATTCCTAGTAATAAGCAAGGCCCAAGAAGAAAGAAGGAAAATTGTATCTAAGAACAAGTGAGAAATGGAACAGACAAAAGAACATAATCATCACTAAGAGCACACTTTTCAAACAAGAACCGTAACATGTAACTATAACATTTATGCAACATGGGCTATAAGTGTGTGTGTGTGTGTGTAGATAAAAGGAATAACAGTTAGATTTTGCTGAATTGATAAAGGAGCAAACCGGTGAACTCGATGATCCCTTGGGTAAGGTGCGTCTTGGTAAGAAGCACGGTCACTGCTACGAAGCCTCTTGGCTTGTGGTGGGCTTCTGCTTCTATCCAGAGTCATACTGGAAACCTGTAAGTAAACTTTCTCAAATATATGACAAAATGAAAGATAGAACACAACACTATCAGGCCCAGGAATTGCCAACTCCGACCCACCAAAAGTATCTGCTGCCTGCCTATATCACCACACAGCCCAAACCACAAACATAAATCTAAGTCAACATCCAACAACTCCAACCCAAATTACATTGAACACACTCTTAAATTCAAAAATAATAATAATACATGCACATAAAAGCATTATATTAAAAGGCAATGCCATGACAACAGAGGAAAAAGAGGAGAAGGGGCACAAGCAGGATGCGGGAAATGAAAAAAAAAAAAAAAAGATGAATCAATAATATTTTGTTCTCCACAACACAAGGAAATTAAAAAAAAAAAAAAAAACATAGATAACTGAGGAACCCAAAAGAAACTTATGTTCTTATATTTCATTTACTTCATTTAGCATTACAAACTGAACGATCACCTCAAACAAACCAAGTGGTTGTATTAGGCCCAATTGATTGAGCACTTTACTTCTCATATCTCAAACAACAAGAAATCCACAATTAACTCTTTTAATTTCCTTCTTTCTCCACTTTCTCAGCAACCAAACAGGTGATAAATGCAAGATGCCACAATGTCCAACCTCGTACAGAGGATTCATTAAGAACCTCAATCTCAACCTTGCTCCAATTTGATGATAATTCTCAATATTTCAAACCGTTTGAATTCAACGGCATTTACAAAACCAAACCCTATCCCTACAGTGAAAAAAAGTGCTCAAAAGAAAATAACACAACGCGTACCCAAATCAAGGTAATATATGAGCGAGTTAAACTGAACTCATGATATTCTGTTTGGATGTCAATGAAACGCATTACAAGAAAAAAGAAATATTACAAAAAGGCCTCCCCTAGAGCGGCTGCTATAGTATTCAGAATTTCCTTTTCCTTTTTCTTTTTGCCTTTTCTTCCCGTTTCAATTCCTACTGTTTCTCAACAACCAAACAGATCGTGAAAAGAAAACATATTTCCAAAACAAATCCAAAAATCTGTAAAAAAAAAAATAAAAGGGGGAAAAAGTAAAATACCTTTTTACGATTAAGCAAAACCTCAGGGTTCGATTCTCCCAGCTCCGGAAACCAGAGAGGACATCGAAGAAGCCCTAGGGTGGGGAAAGGGGAGAGAGAAAGAGAGACTTCAACTTCTCTTAACTTTAGCAGAAGCAGAAACCATTTGAAAAAACGACGTCGTATTTATAAACGTCGGTGTCACCCAATTCCCTCCCTCTTAATCAAGGAAAAGCTTTTCAAGCCAGGGTTTGATGCCTCCACGTCCAAATTTGTAAAAAGATTGAAATTCTAATTTTTATGTTGAAAGAAATTATTAAATAAGTGTAAGAATATCGTAATTTAATTAGAAATTAGAAAAATATTATATGACACGTCACCAATTAAGATTAAAATTGGCCAGATTAAATCATGATATTGCAAAGGAATCCAAAGGGTCATGTGTGAACTGCGATTGAAAATTCGAAATAATTTCAAGACAGAGGTGCTGACAATAAAAATGAGAGCATGGAAACTTTTTTATTGAGAGAACTTCCTTAATATTATTTAAGGATAGTAAGAAATTACAATTAAAGAAGCATCATGGAGGAGCTTTTCATGGCTCAGCCATCATGAGACGTTAATAATGGACAGAGCAGAGAGAGCAGAAAGACTTGCGCCACAACCCAGTAAGGCAGGAGGGTGGTGATGAAGGTCACCAGCCCATCAATGTCCGTTTAACCCTATCAACAATCTGACTTCTACTTCGACTACTTGTTAATGGAAACTCAACGCTTTCTTCCAAACGGAATCTGTACACTTCCCATTCCCGATTCGACGTTGAATGCCTAACAATTTCCCCCTACAAAGCAATAAAAAAGGGAAGAGAATTTAACATCTAGTACAATGAAAGTACCAAGAAAATCAGATTTTGAGGTTTCTTACCGAGAAAATGCATATCCCTAATGTTTTTAGAGTGCATGTAACATCATAGAAAACGCGGGGTCTTCCCTTCCCAGATAGCTCCACTGGATTGGCAACCAGGAGTTCGGCGTCTGGTCCCCTGTTGGTAATAGTAACTCGTAATGGGTGAAGCATCTCCTCCTTGAGACGAGAACACAAAGAAGCCTGATACTCTGGATCTATTATCTTTTTCCCATCTGTTTTCTGGATGAATAGATCCATATTGCGGTAGCCTTTCACACTTGGATTGAATCGACCATAGGCAATCTATATAATTTGGTTAACTAAGATCAATATAATTAACCATAAAGGAACAGTTATGGAAGGAAACTTGAGTGCAGTGATCCTCTTAAGATTTCCTAAGCTAAAATCATTAACCCAGTTAGCCATCAAATCTACATAGTTTTTGTTGCAAATCGAAAGAAAAGAAGGCAAACTGTCCAATGTGCATAGTCATTCAAACATTCAAGAAAGAAAGAATCTATAGCTTTAGTGGAACCAGATTAATCCATGCCCGACTAAAATTGAGTTACTAGAAACTCTATCAGCAAATACCTGAATATTGCAGTCTTTTGAAGTCCTCATAATGTCATAGAAGAGGCCTTTTTGATCAAGACATTGTATTTGAAGCAAGGTATGAGCTGGACTCAGAAAATTATCTACAGTAATAGTGCCGTTCTCAAGTTTAGTCATATTTGACTTATTGTCTAATAGCTCAGAGCCAAATAGTTCTTCTGCAATCTCCGGTGACAGTGAAGAGCAGCCCTGCTGACTTCTATATTCAGGCCCTGCCAACTGAATTTCACAGATGACATTAAATTCCCCCAAAACAGCAAGCAGACGAGCACATGTGTCGTCTTGCCTCTTCTTCGTGTGTAGTAACTCCCTGAAATGATACAATAGCAAATACTAGAATTAGCCACTACTCTTTGATATATGACCCAGTCATTAGCAATTTGCTTTCCTATCATTGTTATGTTCTGAAGACACAAACTTCTATCAATCAAACAAAGAGGATGTTGGGAAAAATAGACTGCAACAAAACAAAGTTTAATTCCTGAAAAGACATTTACTAAGTGAGAAGAAGTAAAAAATTGTACAAGGATAGAGAAGGAACATATGAATTGGATGATAAATCAGGGACATTGCTTGCCATATGGTCAAGAACATCAGTCGTCTGTCTCTAGACAAGAATCTCACAGATAAATCAATATGGGCAGTTTACTCATAACAGATTTGTTTTTGAATCTAATTATAAGGAGAATTGTACAGTCATGATTGTTCCTTGAAAGTACCAAGGAAAGAAAAAAAATATTAAGGAAAATGATTTTCTCGTGTTCAATTTTAATATGAAAAATAACAAAAAATTAAATATAATTAAAGTTAGTTACAAATTTATGCATTTTAAAATTTCTTAATCTTTATGATGAAGAGGAAAAATAAGTGAAATAAGTTTGAAGTAATATATAAAAATAATTTATTAACTTTAAATTTATTTTTTATTTTCCTTCACTAATTCTCTTTATTTTCTTTCCCTTGATTATTCCGAAACCAAATATAGCCTAGAAGTTTGTCTCTTTTGCTTGTAGATTTATGGTTCCATCAAGGGAGAGTCCCACCATGTAGTCACTACAAAATTGGCAGAGATGTATTATAGTTTTACTTCTATCATCTACATCACAGCTACAAAATCCAGGATTCCTACTGCAAAAGAGCAGAAGGGAGGGAAATGCAATTTTTGTTACCAAGTTTGTAAGAACGATAGTGATTCCTAACATTGCAAGGAACAGGACTAAGAATATCCATTCAGGAGAAGATTTAGTGCCAATATCAAAGTCTACATAACAGTGAAATCTAAGAAAATTCCAAAAATAAATTCAGAAAAAGCAATAACTATGTACAACATAGCCATGATCGTCGAAATGAAAGATTGAGCCCAAGAGAATTTCATAAAATGTCAGCTCCAATGGGAAAGAGAGAACATAAACTACAGGAACATCAAATGGAATGCAACCTAACATTGACCCAATACAGTTGACCAGCCAGCAGCCATACCGCCAATTCATGGTGATTCTTCAACAGCATACCAAGGTAAATCTTCACCCAGTGAACCTACCTAGGATTCCACTGAAATCCTAGAAGTTTAGGTTAACTCAGGAAAATAACTTTTTGAAACAAATTCAATATTTTTAGAACTTAAATAAATGGTCTCCCAGAAACGAGCCAACATGCAATACATGATATTTTGGGTGGTGGGCTGCTTCTGTAAGAGTTAGATATAGCTAGCTGCTAAATAAGTAAGTTTGGAAAAGTCAGAGGACTACTCATTTTTGCAAAGGAAAAGCTTTACAAAAAAAGTTAAGTCATAGAAATTGATGGATCAATTATGTGGTCCACTTTTCTTTGAAATCTAAGATAGAAATTGATGCCACCTCAATTTTCTATAAATTTGCATAAATTTTTTGTTCATATAACCTATCTTACGGATATTATAGCAAATACTAACATGCCATCCGTGATGAAGAAAAGGTCCAAGACTCTGCCATCAGGGGTTGTCATCACTTTTACTCTTTCAATTGTAAACTCGAGCTCAGAGAGGACTTTGGTGACATCTACAAAAATGCAACAACCATGTCAGGTGATTTTTACATAAATCATAAAGCCAAAAATAATAAGGAATGACATTTGTAATTACCATGTAACAACCCATTTCGGTCAAGGCAAAAAAGCTTTAGCATATAAACCGGAGAAGGGGATGAACCATACTGCTGATTGAAGCAGTATGAAAATAAAGGTGAAGGACATGCAGATAGAAGCCGGTTTTTTAAGCTTTCCCAATCAATTTTGAGCGAGCTAGGGCATGGAACAAAGGAAAACACAATGTAACACCATCTCCCATCAGTTGAGAAATCTGCATCCAAATATTTTGTAAAACTATTAGTGTGTATACACCAAAAAAATAAGTCAGCAAATGAAAAGTCGTAATTAAAGCAAATATGACCTTTTGAACTGGATTCAAATAAATTAAGGAACAAGAAGAAAAAACTACTTTACTAAAAGAATCAAAAGAATTTGGAACCATTCCAAAGAAGGAAAGAAAAACAAATCAACTGCCTTTTGACAGACTGTAAAACAACAGCAAATAAACAATGGTGGTGTTCTTAGGGGCAGTTTGTTGGTGGTCGACAAATCTGTTGCGATTCTTCTTCCCAACAACATTTTTAGTTTTTTTTTTTCTTCCAAGGTGAGCAAAGCACGTCGGATATGCCACTCAGAAACAAAAGGTGAGAAAATAAAATCTAAAATCAGAATTGAACAGAAAAAAGTCACATTTGAATATAACATCATAATCGAAAGAAGTGACTGCAAACCAAATCAGCCCTAAATCGAAGCCTGCTTTTTTCTCAGAAAAGATAAAATGTGAAAACAGCAAGATTAAAAACCAGTGCTCAAGTACTGTTTAGTTTGCATCTGAGAAAATGGCTAAATCAAAATTTCAGTTTTGAAAATCCAAAAAAAAGAAAAAACGATGAGAAAGGAAAAAAAAATCTAACAAAAAAGCAATCAAGAATGAAAAAAAGTAAAATTTGAAAGATTCAAATCAAACTTTTCAAGGAAAAAAACGATTTAAAATATTGCGAACCCAAAGAAAAAAAGAATTGAGTTCGAAATCGAACATGACTGACCTCCTCTAGCAATGCAGAGCCCGAATTCGAGTATTATTCTACAGAGATCGCATCCAAGCCCGGCTTTATCAGGACAGTTGATGGTGATGGAGCATGGTTCGCCGGGCTTGTTCCCTTTCTGGATCAAAACGGCGTCGTCGCAAAAAATCCCCATGACTTACGTCAAAGCGATCCCTACATAATAATGTTCGTCGCCGGTCAACACATCTCATCGCCGTCGTAACGGTTGTCGGGCGAGTTCGTAGGTTAACGTCTGCCGGATACACCCCCTCCCTCCCTAGTCCCTAGTCCCTCCCTTCTCTCCCTCCTCTTATTTCCAGCAAGTGGACAATGTGCGCCAAATGTAGGGAAATGGTAGCTGTCAACTTCGCGCTGGACCCCAGTCTGTTGATGTCCACGTCATGAAAGTGAATAAATAGCGTGGCCACGTCAGGCTTGACTAGGCACACGTAAAAAATAATTATAAAGTAATACTAAATAGGAAAAACAAAAATAAACTTAATTTTCCACGTATATGAGAAATGCGGGTTTTTGAATTAATTTATTTGATCGATTTATCTTAAGAAATATTTGATAAACAAATAAGGAAATAATCTTCTAATTAAAAAATAAATTCTTATTTTTCCTTGTGAGTGTTTAGCTAGGTTGGCAATTCCGGACAAAATTCCTAAGTGTTCCCTAACTCGGCTTTCCTATTCCTATTCGGACTACTTGACTTTGAAGACTAAGACTTTGCTAAGAGGCCAAGGTATGTAGTCGAGTTTGGAGTGATTGGGTGTGAATCAACCCGGTTTTTAATCTTTAAAATGTGTTAGAAAGTTGGGAAAAATGGTTTTTGGTGCAAGGCTTTTATTCCTCTGTTTCTGGATCGATCCAGGTGTAGGTGTGGATCTATCCAACTAATGTTTTTTTGATCAAATCTCAGTCATTAGATTAAGGGTTTCTTTTTACACTTTAAAACCCAATCTTCTCTCATTTTCTGAGTAGAGAGACTGCTGAAAACGTGGGGAAAGCAGCCACACTCCCAAGTGTTCTTCATTTCTCATTTTTGCTTTCCTAAGTTGGGGTTTTTGATTGCAAAGAAAATCAACTTCTCTTAATGTTTTCAAAACTTGTTTTCAATGGATTTTCTTGAGCAATAAATGGGTTGATTCATTCTTTCATTCACATCTAAATCTCTCATTCTATTTGGGTTGTGCAAAAACCCATTTTCTTCTTGTGTGGATTCAAGAAGAGGCCGAGATTGAGCTTGGTGCGGACTCCAAGTGTGCTCCAAAAGGAGAAGCTGAAAATGAAGGTACTAGTCAAGTATTCCGGGAAGGATTGGTTCGCTTGAGCTAGGTAAAACCTTGTACTCAGTTTTTTATTCTTCATAGTGGAGTTTTCAATCGGTGATAGGCCCGTGGTTTTTGATCTCTTCGGAGGTTTTCCACGTTAAAAATCTGGTGTTCATTGTCTCTTTCTCTCACTCTATATTTTGTTTTATTTTTAGGAGTGTTGAAGCATTTGCATGTGTTTTGCATTTATAAATTGTTGGGAGAGTGTTGATGCATACATTGTTGCTTGTGGATGTTTTATTAAGGTTAGGTAATCTTTGTTGGGAGAATTTTAAAATTGTTCTACAACACCTATTCACCCCCCTCTAGGTGTAGTTCATTATTGAGATTCACATTTTCATTCCTATTTTAAAATTTTATGCAAGATTTTTTTTAAATTAAATAAAAATATCCTTTATTTATATTTTTCCAAATTTTATTTTTTCCTCTCCTAAATTTTTGTTATGTTTGATTGGCTCAATATTATAAAAGAGGATCTTATTCCATGTTTGGTGGATGATTAGTAATGAAATAAAATAACTTATATCATTATTTCTCCTATTCTTTCAGTCAAATATAAGATATGATAAATGATGTGATATATAATCTATCCAATTATTGATATATCTATGTATAATAAGTTTATTTTTATTTTTTTATTAAATAAAATTTATGGTTCAAAAATAAAAATTGGAAAAATATTTATTAAATACATTATTTTATAATATTAATATATGATATATAAAATATTTTTATATATTGAATAACATAATATCAAAATTTTTATTATAAAATTTAAGTATTTTAATCATGAATATTGTTAAATATGATATAATTTTTATTTTAAATATTAAAAAATAATGTCTATTGAATATAATATACAATATATCATATATAAATGGAAATTATATTATAAGATATGTATTTCCTTATCGAATGAAATATGATTTTGGAGGATATATATATCCTATTTAATCTCAAACCAAATATAGTCTTAATCTTCACTCTTTACTTCCCTTATATGAATCTAATGAAATGCCCTCCACGTTAATAATAATGAACTTATTCAACAATTATGTATAAAAATAATATTTTAAAATTATTCAATAATTTATATTTTCTTGATTTTTTTTATATTAGAAAATGATGTGCAATTTCAGTATAAATCGATGAAAATTCATATTTATAAAAAAAAAATGTATTATCCTAAGAAATTATAGCATACATTTTCTAAAATACATGTAAAAGGGAAAAAAATATATAATAAAAGGAAAAAGCTTGTTTTCATATACCCATATAAACAAAAAAAACCCAAAATAGAAATTTAAATTTATAAAATACAAATCTCAAACAACTATTTAAAAATGATTACTATTTCATATTTTTTATTTATTAAAAGTATTATTTTTTACCATTAAATAATAGTTTAAGCAGTGAGTGTATAAAATTTGAAATATTTTAAAAAGGTTAATTATTTTTACATACACATTTGAGTGTATAAAATACATTCAAGAGGTATGTTTCAATAAATAAATAAAAAAACATGATGATATGTAATTATTTTTCTAATTTATGAATTACAAAGTATTTAAATAAAAAAAGAAGAATAGAAGACAAAAAGGAGAAATGGACGGAGGTTGATGAAAAGCAAATGGGTCCGAGTCCAACGGAAGAATTGCTTGAGTCAACGTCACTGGCTTGAAAGCACGGCCAGAAATGATTAAGGAGGAAAAAAATCAAGTACATAATTGTGTGGGACCTGTTTGGCAACATTATTTGCATGGTTAATTATTAGCTTTAAAGTAGTAAGAAAGCACTTGAGCCAGCCGTTACAACTCTATCTGAAGAGCATCGTTGTCTGGACACCAACAATAATCACGTCTTTTTCTCAATTAATTGCTCCGATCCTCGAATCACGACTGTTGTGTCTGGAAGCAAGGTGGGCCACCGTCTGAAGGCGAGACCTGTCGGCCAACTTGCAAGTATACAAACAACATAAAGCCACGTCAGATTGCAAGAGACGAGACTACCATCGTCCGTCTTCTTTTAATGGGTGTTTTTTGTTTTAAATGTTATTTATTATCGTTAAGATAACATTTTAAATGTTATTTCAATGAAATTATAAAAGCGTGGGTTAAAGAAAACGTTAATAAATCCAATGACACCAAAACATTTCCAATCAAGGCTGTTTTTATGCGTCATTTTGTATTAGGACTAAGGGTTTATATTAAGTATCTTGTTTGAATCTTAGGTGTTGTTTGGGAAATATTTTTGAAAACGATGCTAAAAAAACTAATTTATGAGATTTACGGTCGGGAACTTAAAATATATATTTTTATTGTTAGGAAACTGAATATTAATGTGTTTTTTTTATAAATAATTTTTATATGTAATACTTTATTTTTTATTATTTTTCATATTAATATAATTATTTAAATAAAATAAAATATAAGTGAAAATAATTAAAATATATATTTTTTAAATACTTTATTTTATATTTTTAAGGACAAAAAATTATTTTCATGTTAAAAAGTTATCAAACATGTTTTGTTTCTCTTTTTCTTTTTTGTCTAAAAAAAATGTTTTTGAAAATTGCTTTCAAATATATCTTTAATTTTCGAGTTTAAATAAGGTTTGCATGATAATCCTGATTTGATATATGTCTCATTCAATGTTCATACTCAAAACATATCCACAACACAATGAGGTAAGACTTATCTTTACATGAAATCAATCATTCAAACGGTTCATTTTGATTGGTCACATCTAATTTTCTTGATATAAGATTTCCTCAAGACTAAAAAGTATCATTATCCATAAAAATCATAATTAACATTTATTTTCTTTTTATCAAGTATACTTTAACTTAACTTAAATTAGCTTAAGTTGAGCTCAATGTTGAAGTGTCGATAACATGTTTGTATTTTTTATGGTTTGAATGCTTTGAATTATGAAGTTATTTGTTTTATATATTAAAAATATTTGAAAATTAGTAATAAAATGAATTTGAATAAGTTTAGTTTGTCCATACAAAAAGTAATTATTATGTTTATTTTTATTTTGTTATTTAGATAAAGAATCAAAAACTAATAAGTTGATAAAAATCTATTAAAACATAGTTTCTCCCAAAATTGGATTATAAGGAGATGGTACATTTAACTACTAAAAACTTAACCATTGTAATAGAAAGCCTTGCACTACAAGTGAATTGCTAATTAAGGTTAGTTGAATCATTGGAATTCCAATCATTTGGAAGGTAGTGGGGAACAAACTTATCTAAGTTTCAAGACTCCATCATAATTCTTTGAACCTCGTAGTGGCTGTCATTAGAGTGATTACTAGTACATCATTATAAGGGTAAAGTCTTCCAATCACCAAGGGTTTGCCAGATTTCTATAATAAGATTGATGGATCTTTAAACTTCTATACTCCTTATGATAATCCCCTTCAAGCTCAGGTGGGTACGAGAAATTTGAGACTTTACTTGACTTTTGGAAGACTTGAGCATGTGGTGCATTTAACCCTGAAAATATCACATCTGCGTCCTTAGCTACTAATCTATATTTTCTATTTCTATTTGCTAACTTGTTAAATCATGCCTGCTTGCCATGTTGTGATGTAGACTTGAGTAAAGTTTCATTCTTATCCACCATCCTAGTATTATTGGTAATGAGGCCTCCCAAGTTTTGCTCCAAACATTTATACTTGTTAGCTATTGACAATTACTACTCCATACTTGCCAAAATTAGAGTTAAGAGCAATCATACTTTAAAAGCTATGCATGCAATGGTATCATCATAAGTCTCTACTTGAACCAAAGTTGAACCAGATCTCTTTGTGTTGTAATATGTGACTCATATTAAGTGAAAGACATAGAAAAAAAAAGAAGAAAAAAATGGCAAATATCAAAAAAAAAAAAAAAAAACAGAGTGGAATGGAGCAGAGCGACGACATTTGATATTCAAAATTGTATGTTTATTGTTGGGGGTGTGAGGGCATTTTGAAATTTTATTACTTGATGATTAGTATAAATACTTTTTTAAATAACCCTAATTTGATACATAGTGAAAGTCTTCTTCCATATTTTCGTGGACGTAGGCAATCTGCCAAACTATATTAAATCTATGTGTTTTTTCTTTTTCCTTTTCTGTAATTTTTATCATAAATATTATACCTAAATCAACACTTTACATGTTCTACCAAACTCTCGCTATCAACCATCCTTTAATTGAAATGTGAATCCCTCACCAAACGTAAATAACACATATATTAGGAAACAAACATCATACATAACTTAAAAAATGAAAAAAAAAATTGCACTTAATTGATAAGTTATGAAATTACACAAATGCTGACCTCCACAAACTTGAAATTACACATAAGGGCATCATTCATGTGAACTAGATTTATCAACTAGTGAAAATGTATCCAGTGGTTAACAGAATTCTCTATCCCATCAAAGATTTGAAACTTCAAGAAAGCAAACCCAAAGGTCACCTCTCCTTCTAAAACATAAGCAAAAAATGACAGACGTTCTATTATAATCAATTTGGCATTTAAGAATATTGCCCAAAGACTTTGTTGAAGAGTTTTGTCTTCCGTATCTCCTTGTTCCCTATGTTGATGAAATCATAAACTCAATTAATGAAAGGCTCCCACAATTATATTATATAACATTTATCAAACAAGTCTTCAAACCCAAAATATTATTACAACAAGGGATGAATAAAAAATTAAAATATTTAGTTAAAAGAGATGAAATAATCCCAAAATAAAAAATCTAACATTTCATATGTTTTTTCTGAAAAAAAAAAAAAGAATGTTTTTGCCCAAATAATGTCAAAAATTGATGGAATATTTAATTTTAAAAATTAGGTTTTGAGAGCCCTTTTAACCAAATAAACCTAAAAAATTCAAACTCTTATTCAAAATTTTCTTAATTCATCTTTCGAGCTGCCAAAATATTTGACTCTACACACATTCCAATTTAAAGAGTTTGGTCAATTCGGCCAAATTGACATTCAATAAGAGATCATATACTTTCATTTTGTCAATAAAATGAAAACAAATATTTCACATTCATGCTAACAGTCGATTAATCGACATCGATTCAGATCCTCCCGTTCCATTGCCACACAAGGGCTCTGACAATTTAGCTGCAAGCCAGGGAAATCAAGATCATGCAAGTCAGATAGGAGGACGTAGCAAGTCTTTTCCTGTTAAAAGAACTGCAGTTCTTAGCCATTTGAAGACATCATCTACACATCACAAACCCTAAACAAAACTAAGAAGAAGAAAAAAAAAATTGACGAAATTCAGATGGTGAATTTCGACAAAAACGGCAATACTATGGCCAAAGACGGCGTAAATTCAATTACATGAATCTTAACCACCGAACCCGTACAGAGTCCTTCCCTGCCTCTTAAGGGCGTAAACAACATCCATGGCGGTCACCGTCTTCCGCCTGGCGTGCTCAGTGTACGTCACAGCATCGCGAATAACGTTCTCCAAGAAGATCTTCAAAACGCCTCTGGTCTCCTCGTAGATCAACCCGCTGATTCTCTTCACTCCACCTCTTCTCGCAAGACGCCGGATAGCCGGCTTAGTGATTCCCTGAATGTTATCACGGAGAACTTTCCGATGACGCTTCGCTCCTCCCTTACCGAGCCCCTTGCCTCCTTTTCCACGACCTGACATTGTACACTGCTAATAATTTGAGAGTCAGGGTTAGGGTTTTGATTTGGCGAGGAAGATGGTTTTTTTTTTGGGGTTTTGATTTGGAAATTTAAAGGGAATTTTGGGGTTTGAATTTAGGCGGGATTAATAACAGTCGTTCGATTTTGGATCTTATCTGACGGTTGAGAGCTTCGATCCGTGTCGCATGGATTGGACAATTTTAAGGCGTTGATAAGGTTTAGATCAACGGCTATAAAGCTGTTTAAGATCGGTGACGTAGCTTGCGTTTTTATGCCTCGCGGTTGCCGTGTCCCTTCTTAACATTCCTAAAATAATATTTTATAGATATTGGAAATTTTGTCTTACTTCACTTCAATTGTTATAAATGAAATCAAATTTTATTTCCACCTGAATTTTTTTTTATTCTATTATTTTTGCAATGCAGTAGGCAATTTGCATTTAAGCATAAAAATAGAAAGTTGCACTCTTGCCTCACGATTACTGCATTAGATTTATTGTGAAACACCCAATTTGTTTAATAAAATGACTAAGAGTTTGTTGAGAGCGGAGTGGTGAACAAAAACAACTTATTCTATTCCTGATCTTCAATTGCTTGTTTTAGAGCTTTTTTTTTTGAGGGAAACGCAAACATCACAGGGTTATTCCTTCTCAATCTGAAAAGCAACCGATTCATGAAAAACAAAAGTTTCTACTTCCTCCCTAATAGTCACTTCTCCTCCTCTTGTTCTTAGTTACATAAAAGCATCAAGATCAACCATTTTCTTGAAAAAAGGGAATGGAATAAGATCCCGACAAAAAAAAAAAAAAGATATGGGATGCATGTCTAGTTCTCATTGGAAAGGAATCGGCCCTAAACAAGCTTTTGTCTCCCACCTGACACAATTTGACATTTGGTGATACTTAATTGGCTCAAAATCTATAGTTATAAAAAGAATATCAAGAGAACAAGCACGTGGTAAAAAGTTAGCATCTAATCAGATAAATCAAAAGATAAGAGTTCAACCAAACATCTTTTCTTAAGGTAGGATGTAATTGTCGAGTGATGATTGTTTTATCTTTTAAAGAGGGAGTTTCATCACATCATGTAACTGAGTACAAATAGACCAATAAAAGACAAGTAGAAGCTAGTTAAAAACGAGTCAATATGGCTAAATAGCGCCAATGGGATATGTAAACGGGAATCGATCACATGGTGATGTATTGGTCAATTTTGAGCAAGGGCCTAAGGGAATATTTTTTAGTTAGGTAGAAATAAGTTGGTTAAACCAGTATTTTAACTCTTAAGTGCTTTCGTTCACTCTAACACTAAACGCTATACCTTAACCTTAAAGCAATGCTTTTGAAAGCAATATATTAAGTAGGATATAGACCTTACATATTTTGGTAAGCTATTTTGTAAAAAAGGAAAGTCTTAGGTGGTGTTTATTTTTTTGTTGAATAAAAAAAGTTAAAATATTTGATTTTTTTTATTTAACTAAAAGTAACGTATTGACATCATTTAATTAAAGTGAATTTGTTATCAATAAGTTTAGTTTAATCATATTGAATGATGTCAACAAGTTATTTTTAGATGAATAGAAAAAGTCAAATATTTTAACTTTTTTTATTCAATCAAAAAACAAATATTACCTTAATCTTTTAAGCTAATCAAAGTTTGAGTATTACTAGCATAGTTCCATTTCTCTCTCTTCAATATTTTCTGAAACTTATTTCTAAAAATCGTTTTCTATTCTTTAATTTAAAAGCGGTTTTTAAAAACAAGTATAAGAAAATATGTCTAATAAAAAACATATAAAAATAACTTTTATTTATTATCTAAAAATTGTCTTTTATTTCATTTCATTTTTAAAAATTGTTTTTAGACAACAATGATATTAAAAAAAATCAAATAGTTTTTTATTTTCAAAAATAAAAAACCATTTTTAAATCATATTACTAAACATACTCTAAAATGCATTGTGAAAACAACTTAAAGGAAGAGCAATTAATTCTTTTTTAGCTTGTTATTTTTATTGTACTTTTGAATTTCCTATCTGAAATTAATGCAAATTCCAAAAATTTTATAACATTGAATTTAGGATATTTAATTTCAAATTTATTTATAAATATAATTTTCTTTTCCAGATTTAAATATCTACTAACCAAATCATGTTCTTTGTATAAGTGACAAATTCCCTTTTTTTCTTTTTTACCAAACTAAACGCTTCATTGTAGTTATTAATATCACAATGAAAGCCATGATCTTCTTTCATTCTTACACCAACCCTAAATATTAATAAGAATTCCTCTCATATTCTAACCAGTGATCAAAAGAATAATATTTTGATTATTTACAAGAAAATTTTGAGGATATTATTCTCAAGAATAAATAATTTTTAAATAAAAAAATGGTAAAAATTTAGATTTACAAATAGATGATGATTACATCTTTTGATCAAATACTTTACTTTTACCCGTACATGGGCGAGAAGACAAACTGCGGATAAAACGACACCGTATACTAAATTCCTTCGCCTGCCTGCCTGCCGTTTCTCAGTGACCAAACAGAAAAAAAGAAATACCCCAATAAAGCGCAAACAAAATTTCTCCGTTTTTGAGAACCTTGAAACAAAGATGTTAACAGTCGATTCAACCGATATGGTTTCAGCTCCTCCTTCCCTGTCCTCACAGGGGGATCTAAAAATTTTAGCAGCAATTTAACAAATCAAAGTCATGTAAGCCATGAGATTGGAGAACATATCTATTTCCATTAAAACGAAAGCAAGTCTTTTCTCGTTCAAAGAACCGCGGTTCTTAACCATTTCAAGACATCATCTACACAGCAGGAACCTTAAAAGATCTAAGAAACAAATAGCGAAATTTCAGAGAATGGATTTCGCAATAAAGGCCAATACAGAGGCCAAAAGTGGCGTCAATCCTATTACACGAATCTCAACCACCAAACCCGTATAGAGTCCTTCCCTGCCTCTTGAGGGCGTAAACCACATCCATGGCGGTCACCGTCTTCCGCCTAGCGTGCTCAGTGTAAGTCACAGCATCACGGATGACGTTCTCCAAGAAGATCTTCAGAACGCCTCTGGTCTCCTCGTAGATCAACCCACTGATTCTCTTCACCCCACCTCTTCTAGCCAGACGCCGGATCGCCGGCTTCGTGATGCCCTGAATGTTATCACGGAGAACTTTCCGATGACGCTTTGCTCCTCCCTTGCCGAGCCCCTTGCCTCCTTTACCACGACCCGACATCGTTCACAGCTAGTACTCTTAGGGTAAGGATTTTGATTTGGTGAGGAAGATGAAGACTGAAGGATGGGGTTGTAAATTTAAAGGGAATTTTGGGGTTTGAATTTGGGCGGGATTAATGTCGGTCGTTCGATTTTGGATCTAATCTGACGGCTGAGGGGATCGATCCGTGTGGCGTGGCTTCGACAATTTTAAGACGTTGATAAGGTATAGATCGACGGCTTGGAAGTTTTTTAAGATCGGTGACGTTGCTTGGCTTTTTATCGCCTGTGCAGTCCTGGCGGGGTTCTGGACGGTGTAAATTTTTCACATATTTGTGTACTTGAATTCTCCGACAAATTTAATTACTTTTATTTAAAAAAATAATTATCAATTACAAAAATTAAATATATAATTTTATTGATAAAAGAGTCTTAGCAAGACAAAATTATTTTTGTTTATATTTTGTAGATGGTCCTCTTTTGACTTGGAAAAAAAATCTTTAAATATTAAAGAAAAATAAAACCTAATAAGCATACAAAATATAATATTTTATTTTAAATAATTTAAAATTTAAAATTTTGGATTCAGATTTTTTGTTTATTTTTTTAAAATATTGCAAGACAACCCTAAATTACCATTTATTTACATAAACGAAGAATGTCTCCTATGTTTAAAAATCTTATGAAGAGTTAGAAATTAGAGATAAGGCATTTGATGAGTTTGAATAAAAAAATTTAGTGTTTTTTTCAATAATGCAACAAGATTTTTTCGTTTAAGAAGGATAATAGAGAATTGTTTGTCTCACAATTCTTTTCTTGTTAAATTTTTTTATATTGGAATTGGGTTTGGATGTCAAAATAGACTCATCCAACCTAATAAATGACAGAAATAAGGAGAGTTTTAAGAATTTTTAAAATTACCTAAAATTTTCACTATCAAATTAACAAAAAAAAAATGTTACCTTTTATGTCTTTCTCTCTCTTGAAGAAGTGTCTCTCCAACAAAACACCAAAAAAGATAAATATGTTTATTTTTTTTCCCTTCTTTTCTTAGATATAAAAGAAACATACATTCTTTTTTTTAAATAGAAAAAAATATGAAAATTTTCATGTTTTTCTCCATAAAAACAAAGGTCAAGACTTTTATGTTGTGAGAAGAAAATAACGGTTCTCATATTCGTAATTTTATTTATAACTTAAGATAAAAAAAAATTAGTCAATAAAATAACCAATTGAGATTCTTTGGTATTTCAAAATATATCAACAACCTTATTTTTCATCACTGTGGCATTATAATATCAACTGTGACAGGAAGGTATGCTTCTGGGCAAGGGATTTGAGAGAAAGCTAGCTTCGTCTAACTTGGACACTCACCCTCGGAGAGACACCGCCTTTGCCTTACAAGTTGAGAATGGTAATGAGTCCGAGTGAAGATACAACCATTTCAAACGTGGTAAATATGAGTTAACAAATAAGTTATAATGTGTCCCACGTCCAATGGAAAGAAGTTCTTTACACTCATGGGTAGTTTTGTAATATTTTACATAAAACAGAAAAAGAAATTCCTTACACTTAGGTGCTTTTTAATTGATAGACATTTTTAAAGTCATAAAATCCCATTAGATTTAAAGTAAATAATATTTATTCAAGAAAGAGTGAGTTATTATAAGATAATATCCATTGATCATAATGTGAAATTTAATTTATCAAACTTATTAATTTTATGGGATATCATAAGGACATTGTATTTATACGAAGACTATTGAAATATCTTATATCAAACAAATAAAGAAATTTATAACATTATGTGTAGTAAACTCTTTATAATCATATCCAAATGAATGTAATCCACGTTTCCAACATCATAATATCCAACTAAGATATATACCATGGTTTTAAAAATCGGACTAATCGGTTAATTGGGCAAGAAATAGGTTGAACTGGAATCAAACCGATTGAACCGACGATTTGACCAGCAAACTAGACAAACTAGTCGGTTCCATCTAAACCGGACAATTCAATTACTATTATTATTATTTTTTTTTCATTTTTATAGTATTAAAAGGATGCCATTTTGGAGGATATAAAAACACCTTCAACCCTCCTTCTCCATCTGCATCGAAAGTGAAAAAGTTGTCACCCCCAATGCATTGCAACACCAACACCAGCTCTCACCGGAGGTCTCCCCAACCATTACACAACCTAACTCGGTGCAAAACCTATTGCAACCATCCCCCCTCTTCTTCACCCCGCTGCAACAATCCCCTCTCTTCTTCCCCCCACTACAAAGCCCCCTCTCAGCGCAGCAAACCCCCGACGCCCCAAACTCATTGCAACCATCCCCTTATTGCAAAGCCCCCTGGTGATCAAAGCGCCCCTCCGAAAAACCCATCTATGTGCATTGTGAGCCTTCATAATTTTAATGTATTTTATTATTATTATTATGATATTATGTTTAATATTCCATTTTTATAGATTTTTCCTTTTTTTTGTTTATTTATTAATCTTCATAACAACATTACAATTTTAAATAATTTTTTTATTTTAAAACAAGTTTTTTATTTAAAAATAAATATTAAAATTATTGTTTTAATTTAAATTTTTAATTTGAAACTAATTTTATGATTTTTAAACAAAATTTTAATTTTAAAATAATATATAAATTAGTATTTTAATTTTTATAATTATTTTAAATTTTAATAATTTATAAATTATATATTTATGATATCACCGATTTGACCATGACCAATGAACCATGAACCAATAACTTTTCCGATTCAATGATTAATCTAATTATAAAAACATTAAAATATACTATATGTCCCATATACAAATTCCTAGTCTATTAGTTTCAACTTTCAACACTCATGAGAGCAGTTGTAAAGACCAGTAGAACCATGGTTAGTTTATATTGCTTGTAAATATGTATATGTGAAACCTAATTCAACGAGGGTGGTTCTTATTCTTTTCTAATTTGATGAGGGGTGGAGAATAATGATTTGAATTTTATGGTCATTTTGGTCTCAATTCCAGGTTCCCAATTAATTAAATTGCTTACCAGTTGTTGGGGAAGAAATGGACACACCATTGAATTTTGATCCAAAGCCCGAGCCTAGGCTCTGTGCTTAGAGGACCAATCTCAGAGATCTAAATATGGGAAAAGAGAAACCAAACAGGGCCTAATCCCACTCAAAGCCTTAATTGTTAGGTTCCAATTAGGAGGAATAGCCCAAAATCATCTACTTGCCTAGATCTTAAACATCAATGTAGGACCATGATGATATGAAACGATAATCTCTTCTTCTTGATAAATCTACTCCAGATTTCCACGCCCTCAAGGTAACACTGTGGATCATATGCTAATTTTCTCTAAGGTTTCCGGGAAGATGGTAATATGAAACAATAGTTTTAGCAATTCTCATATAACAATCTCCATTGTTGCCATAAATAGCATACATGCAATCTATTACAGCCAGTAATAGCTACTGATTGAGACAAGAAATGGCAAAACTCAGAAGCTGGATTTCAACCAAAAACGAAAAAGAGAGGCCCAAAAAGAATGAAATTTATCAGCCACCGAAGCCGTAAAGAGTCCTTCCCTGCCTTTTGAGGGCGTAAACCACGTCCATGGCGGTCACGGTCTTCCTCCTGGCGTGCTCAGTGTACGTCACCGCATCGCGAATCACGTTCTCCAAAAATATCTTCAGAACGCCTCTGGTTTCTTCGTAGATCAGCCCACTGATTCTCTTCACACCTCCTCTCCTAGCCAATCTTCTTATCGCCGGCTTAGTGATACCCTGAATGTTGTCCCGGAGAACTTTCCGATGCCGCTTTGCTCCTCCCTTGCCCAGCCCTTTGCCTCCCTTTCCACGGCCTGACATCGTTCGCAGCTGTAAATTACTAGGATGAGGGTTAAAATCTTGATTTGGATTGGAAGGTACAGGGTGGAGTTGAAAATTTATAAGAAAATTTCGGGGTTCGAATTTGGGCGGGATTAATGGCGGTTGTTAGATTTGCATTTGATCTGACGGCTTAGAGGTTCGATCCATGTAGCGTTGTTTGGAAGATTCTAAGACGTTGATAAGGAGAAGATCGACGGCTCTTGTGTTGTTTAAGATCGGTGACGTTGCTTATGTCTCCGCTGCCACGTGCCTAGCAAAAGGAGGTGGATTTTCCATTTCTTAGCCGCGTAAGTTAGAACCTTTTTCAATACTCTCAATTTTGTTGGATTTATTTCAATGGTAAATTGGTAATTCACTTTTTGCACAACGACAATTCAAAATAATTATAATAAAACATCAATTTAATTAATGAATTGAATTTATATGTGATGAAATAAAATATAATCAATTGAATACAATATGCATAGCTTATATCATGTGACACAATTTGTCTTCTGACATTATGTCCAGTGTCCACGGTCTAATCACATTCAAGACATCACACTCATACTTGCACTCTAATAAGGCTCATTGTCATACATTACTCTTGCTGTAACATAATAGTTGTCAATATGGGACTATTGGAATCAAACATAGCCCAAAACTTAATAATTACAAAAAAATATAGCTTGATAATTTAAAACTAATGAACCAGATCTAATTAAAGCATCTTATGTAGTTTTTAAACAAAGCAAAATAATCAACACATAAGTTTGTAAATTTTAATGATAATAAAATTTTACTTACAATAATTGTTACTGATAACTTTGAACGAACAAATTGGGATATTTGATATAATGATACAAAATAAAAAAGTAAAAAAAAATATTTTTAGTCTTTTTTGTCTATGTCTTCTTTGTCAATTTGGATATTCTTGTATAGATATGAAGAGAAGGATTTCAAACCTTTTTCAAGTTGATATTTTGAATATTGAAAATCATTTATAAAAATGGTTACGTTATTTAAGGTCATGTGAAAAGAGTGTCGATAATTATTTATTTATATCTTATCAAATTCGTCTTTAGAGTTCTGGGGAAAAATTGTCAGTAATTATCTACTTATTAAATTTGTCTTTGACTTGAATTATTAAATTGAGTTTCAGTATCTTACTAACGAAGCAATTGTTATGAAGTATCCCAAATTCCTAATTAGTATGAATTCTTTTTTTGTAAATAATATTATATATAAAATATTTATAGGTTGATATATTATTGTAATATTAGACTTCCTTATAGAATGAGGAAGGTTGTTGGAAATATATCTGTAAATATTCTAGGTCATGAAATGAAGATGAACATGTAGAGACTATACGGGGTGGATAGAAATATGCGGACTATACGGGGTGGATAGAAATATGCGGAAGAACAAGAGGTACTCTGTGGAGCAAGAGGGCTCGTAGTAGGGTATGGATACAAGTAGTGGGGAAACATGTGATGTTTCGGGAACCCAATAGTTGTATTTGGTTATGTCCTCTGTAATATTTTCTATTATATAGTGGAATCATTCTCTCTCATCCGTGGACGTAGGCATGGTTGGCCACACATTAAAACCCCATGTACCGTATGTGTGATTGTTTTATCTTTGTATTATTGAACTAACATTGTTGACATTAAAGCTTTTGCTGGCATAACAATCGGTATAAGAGCTTGGGTTAAAGATTTATGGAAGAGTAAAAGATCACAAAGCACACAAGATGAAAACAAAAGGAATTTTCACTAAAGGTGGAGTTGATTGCTCTTTTCATGGTGATATGATACAAAAATGTTTGTGTGATGGAGAGATTGAAGATTAACTTCATGAATTTGGTCCAAGGTGGAGATTGTTAGGAAGTGCCCCAAATTCCTAATCAGTATGGATTCTTTTTTTGTAAATAATATTATATATAAAATATTTATAGGTTGATATATTATTGTAATATTAGACTTTCTTATAGAATAAGAAAGGTTGTTGGAAATATCTCTATAAATATTATAAGTTATGAGGGGAAAAAGTTATGAGATGGAGATGGACTTGTAGAGACTATACGGGGTGGATAGAGATGTGAGGAAGAACGGGAGGTACTCCATGGAGCGAGATGGCTCGTAGTAGGGTATGGATACAAGGAGTGGGAAAACATGTGATGTTTCGGGAACCCAATAGTTGTATTTGGTTATGTCCTCTATAATATTCTATATTGTATAGTGAAATCATTCTCTCTCATTCGTGGACGTAGGCATGGTTGGCCGAACTACATTAAAACCCCGTGTACCGTATGTGTGATTGTTTTATCTTTGTATTCTTTAACTAACATTGTTGGCATCAAAGCTTTCGCTGACAAAACAACAATTAGTATTATTATTGAGTCATGTCTTGTAAATAAATCTTCAACTTTGTTGATAACAATCATGTTGTTTAATCGTTTTTTTTTTAAAAAAAAAATTGTCTTGTATTATTGATGGTTGAACTATCTTATATGGACAGAGATGGTCAAGAGCATTAGGATGAACTAATACTCCCATTGGAAAAGTTAAAGGATTGGTGATCGACCTCTATATATATACACGAATAAATACATTTTAATCGATTTATGTATATTAAAATTTTATCAAATTATATATTACAACTATGAAAAGCATCATAATAATATCCTAAAAAAGTACTCATATTATATTTTTAATTTTAATTTTTTTCTAATATTTCTACCATTTTTTATTAATTTAGTTTCACTATTATATTTTTTTTAATGGATTTTCATCCAACATTTCCATAAAAATTGAATTGTTGATATTTTTCATATTTTATAATATGTTTATCATTACATTTAATAATTGTATGTGTTTACCTAAATATGCAATTTAGGGCCTATTAAATTTCCAATAAATTCCACTTAAGGCATGTTTTTATTGAAAATTCTACTTCAAAGTAACAAACACTCATACCAATTTTACCTTGTGAATGGAAACCTTAGAAATTATAGAAACGTAATAATTTAGTAATTTCCTTTTTAACCATTCATAATATTCCTAATTATTTTTTTAATGAGAAATTATAATTATTTAGGATGCATTATATTCTATTTAACTACTTTGGACTTGTAATGATATATATTATTTTTTTATTGAAAGAAATTTTCAGTTTTTATTTATCCACAACTATTTCACCTACAATTTTCGATGTACCTCAAAAACACCATTCTCGTTCTCCTCTTCCACATTTATCTTCGTTTTTTTTTCTATCTCAACTTTTTTCTTCTCGATCACAAACCCTAAGAGAAAACCATTGTCTAAACCTTGTTTGATAACAAAAAGGCATTCAAGGTATGTTCAAAGTCGATCATACTTTTTTTATACATTTTGTTTAAATACATATAACATAACACATAAATATCTTTTAGAGTTTGTTCTTTATATAAGTTTGACATAAAAATTGTTACAAAAAATAGTTAAAAAACAATTTTGAAAATATATAAATATAATGTAGAAGTGAAAATTTGTGAGGAAAGTGCAACAATAATTTTTCTTTTTTTAAAAAAAACTCATCATGTGGTATCTAGACTTGGAATGTCAAGCATTCCAAAAATGTTTGGACTTGGTATATCGAACATCAAGAAAGAAAGAGTTTGAACGTATAAGGGCGAACAATATTCAATTGTTCGAACTTAGTGTGTTAGACACTCGGGAGGATCTAATGCCACCATGGAAGTTTTCTTTCTCAACATGTCGTACCTCAAGGCTACATGTCAAGCCTCAATGACTAATACTCCCTTAAGTTCACTAACCAATCTAATTATTTGTTTTCTTAATTTTATTTCACAAGTCAACTTGCATGATTTTTATTTTAAGGTCACAAGAGTATTTTTATTTATTTTTTCAATGCTTTTTGTTATTTTAATTTGAAATTTTTTATTATATTTATATATATTGAGAGTACATCAATGCATATTCAATCTAGAGCATCGGTTAGGAGATGTGCTTGCTCTCTTCAACTTAGTATGTGAACTTTTCGCCTTATTTAATAGTGGAGAACATTTGAACTTAATATATAACATGTTAAAAAACATGATGCTAAAAAAAAAAAATTGTTATAAATACTTATACCTATTCATTGTTTCTACCTTTCCTTTGGCTCAAAATGTTTCTTACTTTATGTAATAATGTTTTTTGATATATGTCACTTACATAGAAGATGTGAGGAGGTTGCGAACACATTATATAATGCATTTATATACAAAAGTAATAGTAAATGTCTTATTTGTCGATATTACACCAATTATGTCAAGTAAAGACATCTAATATCTTTTCCTCTTGGAAATACAATCCATGATAGACACAATTGGAAGTGTTAGCAATATATCAATGGATGTGCAAATGTCAAGTCTCTAATACAATTATTTTGTTTATCCCACCAAAGTCATTCGACGTAGTTCAACTCCATTAATTTATGCATCTTTTGTTGCATTTGCGAGTGCCTATCATATTCATTTGCTTTGTGTTTATATTTTGCATTATATATTGTCTTCGTCATGCTATAATACAATGCATCCGTTTTGTTTCAAAATATTTAATATCTCTTTCGACTTATTGTTACCTTTTGACATTCCAATTAAAATACTTATTTTTTCTTGACTTAAATGATCGACAAAAGAATGTTCTTCAAAATATTGTGCTCCCGCCAATGTGATTATGTCTTTCATATTTAATAACCAATATTCAATCATCATCAATTGGTAGCTCCACACTCTTAAGAGTAAATGTACATCTATATTTCTTTGTCCTTTTCAATCCTTATTTCCGGTTATTTTTACTCTCATATTTGATATCGACCTTCATCGAACTTCTTTTTACCCCACTTCTTTCACAAGTAAAAGTAATTTCAGATTTT
Organism: Vitis vinifera; assembly: GCF_030704535.1. Classification (NCBI taxonomy): domain Eukaryota; kingdom Viridiplantae; phylum Streptophyta; class Magnoliopsida; order Vitales; family Vitaceae; genus Vitis; species Vitis vinifera. The sequence continues at coordinate 2,756,182 of NC_081817.1, forward strand.
TATCCATAAAGTCCCCATGCGTCTCTTTTACCATTTATAATAATCATTCCATCAATTTTATCGATCTCTCATAAAGGTTTGATCAATCCTTCCCTATTATAATGGATGATATTGATTGTGAAGATAATTATATTGTCTATTATTATCAGAGCTTATAACATAGATGTATCATCCAATATAAAAATTTTAATAAAATTTATTTGATTTTTAATAAAAAAGTTGTTCGAATGTATAGTGTCAAAAATGCTTATAGGTGTTTAGCATTGTACCTTTGAACATTTTTGGAATATTTAGAATTATACTTTCAAACACAAATTAGGGTGTCCAAAAGTATAAATCTAAATGTCTACGAGAGCGTTTCAAATGTATAGTTCTGAACTTTTTAAGGATGTTTTAAAGCATAGTGTTGAACAATTATAAGAGATCCTACAACTTTGAATATCATTCATGACACCTTATTTCAACCCTAGAAATACGAAAAAAAAAATAAAAAATATTATAAAAGACATGCTTTCCACCATTGGAGGTGATTATTTGCTTATCTATTGGTGAAAAATAAAACCTTTTTGATAAAATTTGTTAGAATTGTAAAAAAATTTAGAAGAGAAAAAAATGAAGTAGAAGGAAATGAATGTGTATTTATGATTAAAGATGGTTTAGGGATTTCATTAAGGACATTTTTATCCTAACAATATTTATTGTTGTGATCGATTGCAAAGATCAATTCAGATGATGTAAGTGTAAGGTATGTTTGATAACTATTTTTGATGTCTGTATTCTATTTTTCAAAATAAAAAAATAAGAAAACACATTTTACTAGTCAAAAATTTGTTTTTTGTTTTCTATTATTAAAAATAGAAAATATGATCATTTTAGAGAATGTATTTTAATTATTTTTATTTATCTTTTGAAAAATAATCATATAAAATCATCAAAAGTAAAATATTAAATATAAAAAATCATTTTTAAAATATATTTAAAAATATAAAAAATAAGTTAGAAACATTTTAGGTTTGTAAATAGGACGTTTGTTCAACAAAAGATTATAAAATGGTTTTTGGAAATTGTTTTCACAAACTGTTTTTCTGTTTTCAAAAACAGTGACAAAGAGGACCATAATTTCCCATGAATTAATTATGATTACAGGAATGCCCTTCGGAATTTCCAAAAAGACAGACCCTCAAATATCTCATCCCCAACGAAGGAGCCAGAGGGTAGAGTTGCGTCTGCTCTGAGCAGTGAAGAAATGGCTGCGGTGAGGGTGCACAGCTCCATTCAGAGCAGCCTCTGCATCTTATCACACCCTTTGTACTCAACAAGTCGTCATCTCAAAACGCGTCTTCATTTTCCTCGACCCCTTTTCTCATCTCCATCCTTTTCTTCTGGAAGAGCCTTGTTTTGCAGTTGCAGAGCTGATAATTTTAAGGGCAGTGAACGAGAAGTTTCAGATTCTTTCGTCCTCACGACTCCGCTTTATTACGTAAATGCCCCTCCCCACATGGGAAGTGCCTACACCACTATTGCTGCTGACGCCATTGCTCGATTTCAGGTACCCTGTTGTTTGATTTCTTTTGATTGTATTCGGCTTCGTGGAAGGGATGATTGTTATTTTGTTAACATTTGTTTGGTTGGTGAGAAAGCGGAGAAAAAATTGGGATGTTTATTGTTTTATCTTGCTTGGGTTTCTTGTATCCTCCTTGAGAAAGAAAGGGAAAACCTGAATTGGGCATAGTTGGATTGAGGCCATTAACTTGTGGGTTTTCAAATGATGAGAAGTTTAAAGCTGATAGTTTTAGTTTGCCTTATTTTCCCACGTTTTCTTAGCAGCCCAATGGTTTCGAATTATATTTGAATTCAGCGTGGTAGTTTTTGGTTGCATAGAGTTGGGAAAGATGGATTTGGAATTCAATTCTTATGCCACAGGCCCCAAATCCAGAAAAAAATAAAAAATAAAATCAACTGCCAAAGGTGAGATTTTTGAACCGTTGAGCACAACAGGCTTGGAATTCCACCCCAAAATCCCACTATGCAGAAGCAAACCAAATGCAGCGTAGTAGTTGAATTCATTCCAGTTTCAGATTTTTGTAATCGGGATTGTTACCAACAATTATTTGCTGCTAACATGAAAGAAAAATTTTCATCTAGACCTTAGGAATAGAAGGGAATAATCAGTATGTACATTTGGTTTTTATAGCTATAGTTGAGCAATTTTACTGGCCTGCTCTATGATGAAGGAGGCTAATTCTTATTGATGATTTCTTCTGGCAGAGGCTATCAGGAAAGAAAGTTATATTCATAACTGGCACAGATGAGCATGGGGAGAAGATTGCCACTGCCGCCGCCGCCTGTGGTTCCAGCCCAAGTGAACACTGTGATGTCATTTCACAAGCTTACAAGACGCTTTGGCAAGATGTATTTTTCCTTGCTATGGGAATTCACTAAGCTTACAATAACTGATGCTATCAATGACCTAATTGCTTGACTCATGTTCTATGTGGTGATTTCATTCTTTTACTTGCTGATTCCAGTTAGATATAGCCTACGACAAGTTTATTCGGACAACTAATCCTAAGCATGAAGCAATTGTAAAGGAGTTCTACTCAAGGGTTCTTGCCAATGGTGATATTTATCGGGCTGATTATGAAGGACTTTATTGCATCAATTGTGAAGAGTATAAGGTGGTACCTTGCATTTGGAGTAGCAATTCTGGATGTAGTAATAATCTCTTGTTTTGATGAGCATTCCTTTTATGAAGCCTAAAGTTAGTTGTATGGATAACTGATGGTGTCCAAGCTCATGTCTTCAAGGACATACTTCTTCTTTGAGGATGGCCATAGAATTTTAGACTGTCAAGATCAATTGGTTTGACTTTTCTTTAGCAGTGTCATTCAAATGTAGTGTGGCATGCCCATGTCTGGGTTTATTATGTTGATTTTTGCCATCCTCTTCGTGGTCTGTTAAGTTCAGGGTCCTCTTGATGAAACTTAGGTTTAACATACTGCATATAGTTGTGCATATATAATAATAATAAAATGGTAATTTTTCTTTTGCTGGTTCTGTTTTTCTAAGACTGAAATTCACCTGCACACTCATTAGAATTTGAAGAGATACTCATTGAGTGGTTTGTTTTTGTCTATGCATTTTATACCCCCTTCCCGTTTTTCCTTTTCAGTTTTAAATAGTGTATGCATGCATGGTTTGCTTCTCCCCCCTCCCCCCCCCCCCCCTTTTTCAAATGAAGTACTTGTCTAATATTGTTAATTCGAAAAAACTGCAGGATGAGAAGGAATTGCTGGAAAATAACTGTTGCCCTATGCACTTAAAGCCATGTGTTTTGAGGAAAGAAGATAACTACTTCTTTGCCCTGTCAAAGTATCAAAAATTGTTGGAAGAAACTTTAACACAAAATCCAGATTTTGTGCAGCCTTCTTTCCGTTTAAATGAGGTGAGACAATGATGATTTTTTTCTTCTTTTAATGGTATTCTGGCCTTTCTGTTTCATTTTTGAGTACCTTAATTCCTATAGCTTTCAATGAACTTTATCCCAGAAATTTATATAATGAATGTATTCATTATCACTGGTGCTTAATTATGATTTAAAAAGACAAATCCTTATTTTAGAATCTGACAAGCTGACTTTTCTAATTGCCACATTAGGCGTATGTTGTAGTAATCTATAACTTGAATATTTACAACTAGAGAAGAACATGAAATCATATGCGTGTTTTCTTAAATATATACACTTCAATGAGTTTCTACTTGCTGAACTCTTGAGGTCCTTTTTCAATAGCACAACTTGGTATCTTCCCTCCCTCCAAAGGAAGGGGAATAATTGATCTTAGTCATGGTGGTCTTGTATGAATTGGCATTGGTTGATACTCCGTGACACGCAAAAATAATGTATGAAAAATTGGAGATAATCATGAGAGGAAAAGAAATGGTTAAACATACATATTGGAACAACAAAATCAATAAAAAGATATTTTGCTTTTATCAAAAAGAAAGAGAAAGAAGAAGAGAAAATCATTTTGAAACTTTCTTTTCTTCAAAGGCAACAATTATTATGATTTTTTCTTTTTTGGTTACTCCTGATTTTAGGAATTACCATTATCTTAATTTAGTTTTACAAATGATTTAGGATACTATAACAAGATTATCTATTTGATCGGCGCATATAGGTTATGTATTGGCTGAGACATGTTAGTTTTTTATGATACATATTTTCACTTGTGAATTTGTTATATCATTCCTGAAATAAATAACATATTATCTGAATGTTTGTATACACTACATCTCATATATAGTGCCAAAATTTATTTTTTAATATATATATTATCCACATAAACCTCACAAAATTTCAGAATTACAAATCCTCCTAGGCTCATATATAACACTCCCTTGAAGCTAAGTGCTTCTTTGGCAACATTTTTAAAAATAGTTATCAAAAAAATAGTTTTTTTAGAGCAATTCTCAATATTAGTTTTTAATTGTTTTTAGGAACAAACTTTTATTTGGAAACTTAAATATGAAAAATAGTTTTCTCGATTTATTCTTCATGAATGATTGTGAACTTATGTACAATGCAAAAACTTTTGAATTATTCTTCATGATTTTAATGGTTGGTCAGAACACGATGTAAAAAACAACTGAAAATATCCTAAATTTCTTGAAAAAAAACCTGTTTTCAGAACAAATTTAAAAAAAAAAAGTTTTTTTCTATAAGTTTGTTAAATGTATTTTCTGGGTTAGAAAATGGTATTTTCTTCTACATAGTAGAAAATTGTTTTCAAGAATAGTTTTCAAACAAACCCTAAACTTCAACCCTCCAAAATAGAGATAGAAAGTGATGACTTTCACTTGCAATGTTTTACACTACAATATTGTTTTTCACGCTTCTATAGAGACTTTTAAAGTTCTCTACTTTTAGGCTAAAAAGAGAGTATGTAGCATGAGATTTGTAGGGATCCCTCTCACTAGAAAAATCAAGAGACATGCTTATTCATAATAGATGTGTTCATTTTAGAATTCATATTCATGAACTGATACATTAACAACTCTATTAACTTTCTTTTCAAGATTATTGAATCCTAATAGGATATAGTAACTTCGTTCTCAAGTTACATGAGAGGATATTTTTCCCTTTAGGTTTCATGAATCTTATAAAAGAAATCACAGATCATTTGAAAATGAGGAACACAAGGATCAAGCACTCAAATGATTTTTTCTTTGTACTCTTTTGATGTGGTAGAGATACATAAGTGGGATGTATAACTCAAAGGCAAATTTTGTAAATCGGTTGGGTACTTGCAAAGGGAGGGAATGGTTTTTGTTGCTCCCTTCTTTCTTTTGCTGTTTAGCTCCTTTTTAGTTGTTATACACCTTGTAAACTTTGGTGTGCTTCTTTGCTAGACATTGATAATAATATTTTTGCTTATGTATCAAAAAAAAAGTTTCATGAATCCTACAATATGATACATTAAGTAGGATTGAAACCATGAAAACTTTTTTCAAATTAATTTATTCCTATAATAGGATTTATGAATTAGCATTAAGAGTCAGTAATAGGATAGTTAAATTCCTATTCTCAAGATTTAAATCATAGTAGTTGAACTATTCAATTATAGGCATGATTTCGATAAAATGTAACCTATGGACAAAACGTGTTACTTTAACATGATATCAATAATCATACCTATAATTTGCATGTAATAGCACAACTGATTTTATTAGTAAAATATATGACTTATTGGCTTTGTAAGACGCGCATTTCTATCACTAGTGTATAACATTGAGGTGGATACATTTTGATGTTGGCTTATATCAATAATGGCTCCCAGTCTCAAGCTGTGTGACACCCTAGATGCTGCTTTTTTTTTTGTTGGAAATTAGAAATAGTTGGGCCCTTTCATGCTCCCATTTGGTGACCCTTGATTCCATATCTTCTTACAACCTGAAATTTAGAAATTTAACATTGCACTATTGTTTGATTTTACTTGAAGTGTGTATCTTTTATAACGGTGTATTTTTGTAAAAAATGAATGTTCTTGAAATTTAAAAGACATTCTTTAATGTATTAATGTAAGGTTCACACTACCGATGCTGCTTTCTTTCAATATATCGCTTCTGATATAGAACTTCTCTAGGTGCAAAGTTGGATCAAAAGTGGTCTGAGGGATTTTTCTATTTCCCGAGCATCTGTGGATTGGGGCATTCCTGTTCCTAATGACAACAAGCAGACCATATACGTCTGGTTTGATGCTTTACTGGGGTAAAGTTTTTCCTTTAGTTCGGAATTATTTTATGTTGCAAGTTTGTGAGCATTATCAATTAACATAAACTTGGTGCTTCATTTCCTTGCTTTCCTTGCTGCTAATGTGCAATTGACTCACAACTGCTTCCATGATATACATGTTTGGCTGTTTTTTCTTGTTGAACGTTGGTTTCTCCTTTGGTCAGTACACCTTTGTTCTCTTTTTATTTGATCTGTTTGTCCTCAAGTTTGTTGGATTTTTTTCCTTGTACTTCATCAGTTTATTATGTTGCTTATCAGTATTGCCATCTTTCTGGTTTGCTTTTTAACATTAAATGAGTTTATGTTGTGTCTCTCGCACTGAAGACTATGTCCTCAATAGCTAATCTATCCTCAATTGTCAAAATTTGTATTGATTTGAACGTTTGTAGCTTCTGGACTCTAATTATTTAATTCAGCCTAGTTTATCTGTGAAGCTCATTGTTTCTAATAGACTGGAAGAACTATGTATTCAATTTCCTCTTCCAATTTACATATTTGGAATCTGGGTCTATATTGAAAAAAGCCATCCAAGCTAAGTTGATATAGTCTAGTTCCTGGTGGATCACCACATTTTAACAGCTATTTGTAACAATACTAATAAAGATTGCTGCTTTTGTTTCCCCATTAAAATCATTATGCTGAGTTTTCATTTGAACTTCTATTAACTGTGTGTTATATCTTATTTAGTTATATTTCAGCACTATCAGAAGACAACGAACAACCTGATTTACAAAGTGCAGTTTCTTCAGGTTGGCCTGCCTCGCTACACTTAATTGGCAAGGTATCACTACTTGCTCTCGTCTGGGATATTTTTCCACTTATGGCTACTCAATTGGCCTGATTCATTCAATATAACCAATATTACAATTGGTGTCCAACATTAGCTTATTTTCCACTTCTTTTAACTTCTTGTGCTTATTGCACTTCCAAGTTTCACCCATCTGGGTTATGGTTTTGTTTGTCATATGCCACATATCCTATTTTGACTCCTATTTTGAAACCAAGACATGAGAAGTAGTTTCTAGAAATGGAAAAGAATTTTCAAAAAATCAATTGTCGTTAAGAGTCTTTCAAATTGCCAAAATTTTCTTTCATACCCACAATTAGATATTGTGGGGGACCCTAATAGTGCCTTTCACTGGAAAAAGGAAAGGGTTAGAATGAGGTGATACCGATTTATCGCAGCTATCTTTTTTCTCTGAGCCTTTGTTTGGCAAGCTGCTGTAAGTTTTCAATGAAATATGTAATACTGCCCTAGAAAAATTCATGATTTCTTCTAGGGAAGAAGACAAAAGTTCAAACAATCGATAAGATTAGAAAATTCTTAGATTATGAACCCTCAAAACATTCTGTGGTGGCCACCTGAGAACAATCATGTAGTCCTTATATTTTTGTTCAAAGAATCCTTTGCAAGCTGCTTCATTTCCAAAGAATTTGATAGAACCTAATCCTTTTGTTATTTCAGCCTTCTTAAATATTGATGATAAGGGAGTCGAGTTGGATGGATTGATAACTGTTTAAAGTTTTCACTTATGCAATGAAATGGTTCTATAAGCACACTGTGTATGCACCATATGCATTCAAAAATAGACACAGACTGAATCCAAAATGTTAATGCATCTTTACAAATCTATCATCTTAACTTTCTCTTCCTCCTAGTATCTAAAGTTTAGTGTTCCTTTTCCTTATTCTGTGATCATTAGAAGACTTGTAATGTGTTGTTATTCTTATTTCTAAACTTCTCATTCTGTTGTCAAAATTCTTTTGGAAGTTTCCTTTATACTGTGCCACTGTCATTTGAATATCAGTACCATGATGCTTCTCTTATATTTTTGTTGTTTTGCAGGATATTTTACGTTTTCATGCAGTTTACTGGCCGGCTATGTTATTGTCAGCCGGATTAAGCCTTCCTAAGATGGTTTTTGGCCATGGATTCTTGACAAAAGTATTCGACTCAATATGGTTATCTTTGTATTGTTTATTTATTTATTTTTATAGAACATGAGCATTATAATATTAAATATGCTCTTCTTTTAACCTAAATATATTAACCTGCTTTGTGCACTGAGCCTTCCAGAGAGCATTGATCTTTAAAAAACATATTGTAAGGTTACATTATATGATATTAGTCAGCGTCCATCTTAAGTTCCCAAGGGTTTTTTTCTCCTGATATTAGAAAAATGTTTTGTTCTGGAAAATGCAAATTTTGGTTTTTTTTCCAACTTAAAACAATTATAGACATGATAGTGAGTTATCAGCTGTTAATATTTTATCTCATATACCTATTTTATTTCATGCAGCAATGCTTTTTATTTTTAAAATTTTAGGATGGAATGAAGATGGGAAAATCATTGGGGAATACACTTGAACCAAATGATTTGGTTCAAAGATTTGGCTCGGATGCAGTAAGATACTTTTTCCTTAGGGAGGTGGAATTTGGCAATGATGGGGACTACTCGGAGGACCGCTTCATCAATATTGTCAATGCACATCTTGCCAACACAATTGGTATTTCTACTTTGTTTTTTTTTTTTTTTCTATCTTCTCTAACGCCTACTTCCCCCTTTTTCCATTAAGGATTTGGTTGCTTTGCTTTTTCATTCATGATTGGACTCTGAAGGTAGGGTGGCAATACATAAGATGACCTTTGTACCTACTCTATGCAGGAAATCTTCTTAACCGTACCCTTGGGCTTCTTAAAAAGAATTGCCAATCAACTTTGGCAGTCGATTCAACTCTTGCAGCTGAAGGCAATGCATTTAAGGACACTGTAGATAAGTTGGTAAGATTTGCAAGATTGGCTGTAACCTTTTACCATCGTGTGCAGGCATGTAAGCCATGAGAATAGCAAAGATGATTTGATAGTGGAAGTGAATTTATTCTGGAAGCCCCTTTTGATAGAGATGTTAACTATGCTTAATTTGCGGAAAACTGGTGGGGAACCCACCAGATAATCAAGCCACTGTAATTTCACTATGTACTGAGTCTAAAAACTTCCACCTAGCTCTATACATGCAAGTGGTGGGTCAATTCCACAGGGTGTGACAATGTGTTATGTTTCTCATTGCTGTTATACTATTATGTTATATGTTTCTAAATATAATTATTACTCATTTTTGCATATAACTGGATAACCTTGATTCTGTCAGGTTGAAAAGGCTAAGTTTCAGTATGAGAACCTCTCATTATCATCAGCTTGTGAGGCTGTGCTAGAGATTGGTAATGCTGGGAACTTGTACATTGACGAGCGTGCACCATGGTCTCTTTTTAAGCAAGGTGCTGCTGCTTCTGAAGCTGCTGCAAAGGTATCTTTCTTTCCCCTATTTTTTTTTAAGAGAAAAAATTGTGAAGATCACAAGCTTGATTTTCCCCACCTGAAATGAAACTGTAACTAATCGCAGATAAAAATTTCCTGGACTTTGAACTTGCTCAAACCCGAATTGGCCTAGCATGATATTCCAAGTTTTTCACTATTTTGATGGTTTTGTTTTGGGCTAGGATCTTGTGATTATATTGGAAGCAATGAGGATTATAGCAATTGCTTTATCACCAGTCACTCCAAGGTTATCTTTGAGAATATACGAACAGCTTGGGTACACAAAGGAGCAGTTCAATGCTACAACCTGGGTATCTCTCTCTCTCTCTCTCTCTCTTACATATATGAATATATAAACTGATTAACTAATAATCTCCAGCAGTTTGTTAATTAACATTATTTGGGCTTTTGCATTGTAGAGTGAAACAGAATGGGGTGGACTGAAGAGCGGCCAAGTGATGGCTCAGCCAAAGCCTGTTTTTGCTAGGATCGAGATCGAAGCAGAGGTTGGAGATGGAGGTGAAGCAGCAAAGAAAGTTGTGAAGAAGAAGGAAAAAATACCCCACACTCAGGGAGTGGCACAAGCCTAAACATCAATTTATTTGATAAAATTGCTTTCCATTAATTTTTCTTGTACCAAATTCTCGCTTAATTTACATTTGGATAATCTTCCCACAATAAACTTTTTTGTCATCTCAATCTTCAGCAGATTGGATTGACAGATGTTTTTAACTACCCTTTTGTAATAAATATGCATTAGCCTAGACGTAGTATATAATGAAAGTTATGTCAAGAAAAAAGGTTCAAGATTCCACCTTTGCTCAATCACCATAACTAGGCCTCATGACGACGGCTCAACCGCTACCACAACCACGAGGGTGGGCACCACCACCGCCACTCAACCATGACTGAAGCACACACGATACCTCCAACCTCATGATTCGATCACACAAGGCACCATAATCGTCACCACAACCTCAATTGCGACCCTGATCCCTCTCTATTATGGTGCGGTGGTGGTGGTGGTAATCGAGCCTTCGCTTGTCTAGCTTCAAGACTCAAACCATAAGGAAACAGTTGAGTGGTAAACTAATCATGAGGCATCAGATTAAAGGTGCACCAAAGATTTTGATAATCATGCTTCAAAGCCGCAAACAAATCGTTTCTTGAATATATGTAGTTATATTTATATATAATTAGATATACTTAATAACACTCTTGACTGCGGACTGCCTAACTTGAGAAAATATTCCTCTGTTTATATGATAACTTCATAACAAATGAAAAGCCCACTGGTCCCATTTATTCTATATGACAAATATATAGGAAAATGGAGGAAAACATGGAGGGAAGATCAGGAAGCGCTCTGATGTAACTGGGAAAACAGATACGCCTGCAGCCAGCTACATTTTCACTATAATAGATTTCAATTTTTTGCCACTCCAAGCCTCAGCCTGAAATCCTCCTCCATGAGAGGAAGGCCTTCACGCAACTTGACGTTCGGTTCCCATCCCAGCAACTCCTTTGCCTTTGTGATGTCTGGCTTCCTCTGGCGAGGATCGTCTGGTGTGTTTTCCACCATGCTGATCTCAACCTTAGGGTTGATAAGCTGCATGTTCAATTAATCTCCAAGTATTAGAGCTGCCACATCCAAATCTTTCATATTCTCATGATTTTTAATATAATTTTTGCTTTTATATCTCATGGTAATGTTTGGAAATTGCAGAGAAGATGGATTTAATTTGGGCCAAAGGAACCAGATATTGCTAATTAAAAAAGAAAAAAAGAGGCAAATATAGTACTCACCTCCTTCACTGTCTCAGCAAGTTCGAGCATTGTAAATTCACCTATAGTTAAGAAATTTAAGAACCAGGGTCAGGAATAGCAATAAAGTATTTTCCATATGCCTCGAAATTGGGTCTAAGCACCATAGTCCCTATTGTTATGTGATAAAGGATTCGTATAATAACCTGGATTCCCGATGTTGATGGGGCCTGTGTTGTCTCCTTCCATGAGTCGAACAAGTCCATCAACCTTTAAAATTTGGAAAGTAAAAATAAAAATAGTGTATAAGGAATATTTCTAACACCAAGATGAGTAGTTGAGAAAATTGTATGGAACTCTCCAATGCAAATAAATGAACTCTTGCATACCATGTCAGACACGTAACAAAAACTCCGAGTTTGTGTTCCAGGAGCTTGAACAGTCAAGGATTCACCACTGCATGGATGGCCAAGCATAAGGAAATTGTTGCAACCAAATTAAAAAAAGAATCAACTCATCTCACTCCATTCAAGGACGTGCTTCTTTTGGTAGGCTTGCTTTACTTATTTTATTGGCAGTGAGGGTAGAGAAGCAGCTAAAATAATGGGTAAAGCATGTAGAAAATAATAAAATGCTAGTTTTCAAAATAATAAAGATTACCGAATTGCTTGAGCAATGAAATTGCTGACAACACGCCCGTCATCAATATTCATTCGGGGTCCATAAGTATTGAATATCCTGGCAATCCGTATCTCTGTTATAGGATCACCATTTCAAAATAAAGTGAGAGTGCATTGGAAAGTAGAGTTTCAGATAGAGAGAGGGAGGGGAAGGGAGTGAACAATTTTACACATCCCATCAGTGACTGAGTGAATGTGTGTAGGTGTGGGGGTGTCTGTGTGTTGGGTGTATGGATCAGAGAGAGGGAGCCCAATTTTACCTATTCCATGCTGCCTGTGATAATCAAACATCAGAGTTTCAGCCACTCGCTTTCCCTCATCATAGCAACTCCTGACTCCTGTAATATATATAACGGAAGGCATATAGAATCATAGTTAGAGAAAAGGTCTTTTTTCCTACATAAAATTAACAGAGCCGCCAAAAATGTCAGTCTGCTAAGATATCCATGCATAACAAGTTTTAACAAAAACCCATGAATACATTTTCACATGAAAAATAACTCTGCTCTGCTTGCCATAATAATCTCAAGTTACACAAGAATATGACAGCAAATATACCTATCGGATTGACATTGCCCCAGTAGCTCTCTTCCTGTGGATGCACAAGAGGATCACCATACACCTCTGAAGTTGATGTGAGCAAAATCCTGTAGCCATTATTACATGCTATAAGTAAGACCAGAATTATGTTTATAAACAAAATGCAACAAAGAGACGGGCAAGTAGTTTCCAACCTGGCTCCAACTCTCTTGGCAAGCCCCAACATGTTCAAGGTGCCAATCACATTTGTCTTTATTGTCTGTTAAGTATTGCATGATTTACAAGGAAAACCATCATTAATGTCCAAAGCATACTCAGGGAAAAACATATAATTGATTACTCATTAAGAAATTAGAAGAGATAAAATGGGCATGAAAGCTATATTTCTCTAACGGAGGATTAAGGGCCTCTAGCTACTGTCATCTCAGCTTTCACAGTTAACAAAAACAGGAATATATCAATTCTTTTACTCCATGTTTGGTTCTTGAAAATTTTGGGGGAAAGAAAATAGTAAGCAAAATAGAAAATATTTAAAGTTAATAAATTACTTTTAAATGCTTCTTTAAGTTTAATGGTAAGGAGATAAAATATACACACCTTCACAGGATTGTATTTGTAGAAAATTGGTGATGCAGGACAAGCAAGATGGTATATTTGATCAACCTCAATCAACAATGGCTCAGTAACATCTGGATGAATAGAAATAACAAGAGATAATATGTGAAAAACAAATAAAAAAATTGATAAAAAGCAAAAAATAAAAAGGGATAAGATGATAGAAAGCATGATTTACAGAGAACGAAATAACACTTTGGACAATCAGATAAGTATTTTAATAACACAACGAATCCAGAAGCAAATAACTCCATAGTTGCTTATATGTTATATCATGCAACCTGCAGTAAATGTCAGTTTGTTTTCATACCATTTTCCCAACAAATTTAAGACCAGGTGAACATTGGGATCATCACCAATATGGGATGAGTATTGTCCACATTTCGATTTGTCATCCATGGGTCCAACCATTTTCAAGGTTTTTATTTAGAATATTTCTAGCCATCCATCACTTTCCCTGTTTCCTTTTTCCCCTCTCTTTCTTTCTTTTTTCTTTTTTTCTTTTTTCCTTTTGATAGGTAATTTTTGTCCCTATTGGGACTTGAACCTGGAACCTCCCACAAAATTTTTCCCTGTTTCCTCTACCACTTTTTCCCCTTCTCTTTTGAAGAAAAGCATCCCTTCAGATCATTTGAAAATGAGTTTCCGATTAAAAATAAGCATCAACATATCATGCTGCAGAGACAAAAATTGTCTACTAAGTTCAAGGAGATCTGCAAAAGACAAAACTTAGACATTTGCAAATTCCATTGTTTGCAGCATCGCTACAGTGATGAAAAGAAAAGCACCACAATAAATGTGACATGAACCCATCCAGCAAATAAAGAACTTGACAAGGAAAGGCGTTTAACAGTCCTGATTGTGTCCACCTTGTAATGACAAAGCAAATGAGAATAATACCATGACGAATAAGCTCAAATCTTGGATGACCAATCCATTTCCTCAGGTTATCTTTAGATCCAGTGAAGTAGTTATCAGCAACAATCACCTAAGCAAAAAGAAAGCATGTCAAATATAAGCACCCAAGGATACATTGTAACATGACAGACAGACGCATTGGTCAAAATTTTCTTTTTGGTGGTATAATCATACACAGATATTTATACTATAAAATTCTGTATGTCTTAATTTTTTTGGAGCCAAAGAAAATCAACTACCAATTGCAGCATCTGTGATATCACTACTTTCGTGCACCAAAGAATGACACAGTAGAAAATTAGGCATACCTCATTCTTCTCATTCTGCATCAATTTGTCTACAAGGTGAGAGCCAATGAATCCAGCCCCTCCCGTAACCAAAATTCTCATATTGGACTGTCATCCACAAAAAAACCATTTCAGACTATAAAATTCTAACAATGACTATTTCAGGAAGGGAAAAAAACACCTTGTTCTTCAAATAAACAAATTCAGATCTACCAAACAATGTGAAAAGTCAGATCTTCACTCGCGGCTAGATATTAACAGCAATGCATGACTTAAAAGACAGAAATTATACCAAAGATCTGACATTCAACTTCCCCATCTCAAAGATCTCCTAAGCCAGAATTCAATAAGAATTTATAATGGCAGCAACCAAGTCATCCCACCCAAAGTTTCTTATTTCCCATTTTGACTAATAGTGGGGATCGAATTTTTTCAACCAAGTCATTCAGTTGAAAAATCCCGCGTAGTGTATAACGATTAATCACGACAAATCAAGACTTCATCTATCCAAACCAAAGCAAAATCGATTCAATTTCTTGAGAGAAAAAACTTCTCATAATTAAATAATTCTCTTGCATGTCATAGCAAATAACCAGGAAAGTAACAACCACTGCAAAAGACAGAATCTTTAACACAAAGGTCCGCACAATTCACCTGGAAAAACTTAGAATTTCGCAGAGGAGACGGCGTCGGTGGCGGCTTCGTTACTGAATTGTGATCCCCATTGGAAACTTCCTTCGCCATTGAACTCTATTTCAATCCGAACAAAACAAATCAAAACCCTAAATTCACAATCAAATCAAATCAAACCAAACACTCACACAAACGCCCAATTTTATTATTATCATTTTTTTAGAAAAGAAACACACTTTTTCAAAGATCAACCACAAATCAAGCTCAGATCGCCTTGCTACTCCAAAGACCTCCCAAAAAATTATCAAAAAACAACACTTAATACAAAAGTTTCAACTCCAAACTTCAATCTTTATATGAAAATTCCGCCACCAAATTGTACCAACCGGAGAGAGAAGACGAGAAATGAACGAAGAAAATAGCAATGATGAAGCTTGCAGAGCACGAAAAGTGGCCGAGAGACAGAGAAAGAGAGAGAAGTACCACCCTCTTCCGTAACGATTATCACGCGTAGCGCCTTCAGATCTAAGGCTTGGAACTGAGCCTTTTATACTACTTCCCATCAACTTCCCCACGTAACCATTACGTTTGAATTTTTTATCTTATCCTTTTAAACAAATTTAGTACTTTTTTATTCATGTATTGTTATAACTTGTTTCTCTTTAATAAATTTAATTGATTAAAAATTTTAAATATGCTGACTGTACCATTCACCGAAACAACGTTCGTGTCTGTGTCGGGTTGGAGTCAGAAGGAGACTCCCAATGAGAGGGTGCCGCGCCACTTAGATTAGGTGTGAGGCAGAGCACAACACGTTGGATACAGCTCAGATTCTACGGATGGGATTCGCCGGAGTTATCTGCTGAGTCAGATACATGTAATACAGCGTACTTTTATTGATGTGGATAAAACTATATTTGTTAAAATTAGCTATCCTTATTAATATCCTAAAAATAATTCATGACTAATTCAAATACAATTAAATTAAAAATTAATTACTACGAATAAAAATCAATTTTATTAAAAATTAGATTTTATTTTTTTAATAATAATTTTTTTTATTTCTATTCTCATTTTAAAAAACAATTCGAAAAATAGAATTAATTTCTTAATTCCAAAAATTCCTTTTAAGGATTCATATTTTTAGTCAAAATTTATTCCTATATTCTTGCCTAACTTCATAGGAATATTCTATAAAAATATTAATTTTTTTTTTAAATTTGACACTTTTTATATTTTTTTCAACAATGGTAGTAACATTTTTTTGAAATTTTATTTTAATTCGAAAATATCAAAGAGTTAGAAATTGGCTAGAAAAATTGAGACACATGTCAATACTTTTTTCAAGATTTATGACCTCAATTTTCAAAAAAAAATATTGCAAAAAAGGGGTGATGGATGAAATGGAATTGATTTTGGTTTTTTTATTTGAAAAATATTTTCAAAGCTATAGTAGTTTTAGCCACGTATGAAAAGAATTCTCATATAATAAAGAAAAACCACATAAAAAAAATTGTAAACAAAAATCATCCCTTAAAGACATGATTTGTAAAAAGTTTGAGAAATTTTTTTAGTCTGATTAATTTTTTTACGTAACACAAAAATTGTCTCTTTAAGGGACAATTTCTAAACTATATAAGGGAAGATGTGTATTCAAGATAAGATTTCTTTAAAAATAAAATTGAAATCATGATCATTTTAGGGTGATTATGGTAGGTTTGTTTAATTAATTTTCTAACAAAGATTAACATATTTTGTATAAAAAAATTTCTATAGAAAATATGACACATCAATTATTTTCTCAAAAAAAAATTATATAATTTTAAATTATATATTTATAATAAAATTTTAAATATTATTAAGAAAAATTATGATTTATGACTAGTTATACTATTATAGTAGAAAATGAGTTTAAGATCCACATGTTTAATATAATTGATGTTAAGGACATGAAATATGAAAGACAAAAGCAAATTTGGAGAAAATCAAGAAAATGAAAGACAAAAGTAAATTTGGAGAAAATTAAGAAAGTGAATGTGTTTATGGACATTATCCTTATAATTTTTTAACTTTTATATATTTTTTTTCCCTTTTTCTTTACTTTCCCTTTTTTATATCTAAGTGTCACATTTATATCACCTTTTTATTTTTATTTTCTAAAAAACATTTTAATATATATATATTTTTGTTAAAAAAAAATTGAAAAAAGAAAGCACAATACTTTCAACGACCCAACTAGAACATTGGTTTTTTTTTTTTTTTTTAGGATAACAACTTTCATATTAGTTCATTAAGAATAATTAGAAGCTTTTTGAAGATGACACATAGGATAAAAATAAAATAGTTTTCCCTTCTCATTTTGGTTGACACAAATTTAATATTATAGATCCTAACTTAGAGGGTGTGTTTGTTTTATTTATTTATTTATAATTTTTTGCTGAAAGTAATTTATTTTCAAACTTTAAATTATTTATTTTTCTATTTTTTTATGATTAATTATAATTTTTTTAATGAATAAAAAAATCAAAATATTTAATTTTTTTTTTTAAAAAAATAATATGTAAGTTTTTCGATACTTTTAATACTTAAGAGAAATAAAATATTATAAAAATAAACAACTTAATATACAATACTATTAAATATTATTTATTTAAAAAAAAACAAACAAACAAACACTGCCTTATTAAAACTCTAACTCTAACTATCAAAACAATACCTTAAATCAACCTTGATCCCCAAAAGTGTTTGATATCAAGTTATTATATTAAAATTGACACCTTCGAGAAAATGGTATGAAAGATCATCTAGTGATAAATACTCAGAATGAATATTCTTTTTGAACAATAATAAGAGAATCATTCTCCTCAAGTATACTGTATACATAATGCCACATTTATTAAGAAATAGAGTAAAAAATCTCATTAGGAGATGTCATATCATTGGACGGTTATTCCTCCTCCTATGGTTATGCCCGTTTTTGTAGAACAAAATCATCAACCCTCTTCTACCGCTCTAAATATTTCCAGGGGGCAGATTCTTGAGAACGCTCACCCCTTCACTAGAAACGACTTATGCTACCCCACGCCAAGTAGCGGCGGGGCATCCATCGACACGGCGAGGAAGCTTAGCATAACGACTATCCCACACTTGGCTAGGTCCATTCCATGGAGTCTTGATGATCTTTGCCTGAATAACCTTCCCTTGTGCTACAGTCAATATCAGTCAATACCACCGGGTTGGGAAGAATTTTTCACTCATAAACATACATGCTACTGAGACCTTTGACAATATTTTTTTATTTAAAAAAAGTGTTTTTCGCCTTAAAAACAATTAAAACCATTTTTAAGGTAAAAAAAAAAAAAGACATTTCATAATATTTTTGAAAATTTTAAAAAACACTTAAAAGTGTTTTTTAGAGAAATAATTGAGAAGTGTTTATTTAAAAAAACACTTCAAAATTTTTTAGTTTTTTTAACAATATACTATGATAGGGATCCCTTAGCATTATATGGTACAGTGGCATGCTAAAATTTGACACTTTTATTTTAACATTTTGTGTCGGAAATGCTCCTGTTGAAACTTTAAGTACGAGAGTTTCTCTTACGAGGAATTAGTATTTAACAATATTTATATTTTAATTTAAATTTTATTAAACATTGAAACAGTTGCTTTATTTATTGGGAGCTCCATTCTCAACTATTTGCCTAAATTTTAAGATGGAAACATTCAACACATGACATGATATAAGCTTTTTGTAGGAGGATTAAGGAATAAAATTGATGGGTTAAACTATTAGGGAGAATTATGTTTTGGGGGTAGATGAGCCCCCAAATTAATAAAAGGTCCGTGTAACTTTTCAAATTGAGCCTAAGACCCAATGAAATTATAGAAATTGAGTTGAAGGATATCATCCTTCAGTATTTCCAAAAATGCCCTTTGTTGATTTTGAGAAAAAAAAAAAATATTTTTGAAAAATATTTTTATTTAATTTAATATTTTTGATTTAATTTAATATTTTAAAAAAATACTTTTATGTAATTTAATATTTTTTAAAGTACTTTTATTTAATTTGATATTTTTTAAAATAAAATTATTTAATTTAATATTTTTTTTAAAAAATTTATTTAATTTAATATTTAAAAAAAAATTAATTTAATATTTTTTTAAATACTTTAATTTAATTTAATATTTTTGAAAACTACTTTTATTTAATTTAGTATTTTTGAAAAAAAAATTATTGAAAAAATTTATTTAACTTAATTTTATAAAATATTTTATATGTGTTCTTAAAGGGTATATTTGTTCATTACTATTTCATATTATTCAACTCAATTTGAAGAGTTATATAGACCTGTTGTTAATTTGGGAGCCCATCTACCCCTAAAAGATAATTCTCCCAAACTATTAATCATCAAGAAAATTGATTACTGATAATACTAACTCAAGTTGCTTGTAAATATAGTAGGGTTGTGAAATTCTTATTCCATTGTAAATGGGGTGGTGCTTATTTTGGTACTATGCCTAAAAATGAGTGAGTGTCCCTATTTCATGGCCATATATTTTTTTCCGTTAAGGAATGAGAAATCTTTCTCTTGTTACATGAATCTAATTTTCATTTCATTCAAAAAACATAATTTTTTTTTCAACAATGTCTTTGTCATTTGATTCAATAGCCTTGCCTTAGATAAGAACAAATTTGATGAATATTGATAACTCTTGAATGGAGTATTAGAACAAAAAAATCCATTAGATAATGAAGTATTTGTTCTAAGCCATCTTTGAGGATGAATCAACAATTCAAAGTGTTTTTCTTGTGTATTCTATAAACTCGTATTTATATATAAATGTAGGAGGATTTGTGTGGGAAGTAAAAAGCCCCTTTGACATCTCTTCATTTGCAAAGAATTCTTAATGTGAAAACATAGAGACAAAAGACTGATAATCGAATAGGAAAAATGATGGATAGTATTTATAATTGAAATGTTTTTAGTGAAAATGTCTTATTTGAAAGTGTTTTTAAGAGAATTACCAATAAGTGTTTTTTTTATAAAACACTACAAGTAATTTTTCAATACTACAAGTGAGTTTCCATTTTTTAAAAATGTTTTCTAAATTTTAGTTTGTTAGATAATGATTTTGGGAAGTATTTTTAGTATAAAAAGTGTTATTGAAAAAAAAAATTAGGTGTTGATAAAATTTAAGAAACACTTTTAAAATTATGAAAAATTATTTATAGCGTTTCATAGAAAAAACATTGCATATGTGATTCTTCTAAAAACACTTCTACAGAAAACACTTCTACTAAAAAATATTTCGAGCAAAAATACTATTAAGGGCACTCTTAATCATTTGACTTAGAGTGCACTCAAGGATATTTTTACTTGAAGTGTTTTTAATTAAAGTATTTTTTTTTCTTTCTAAAAGTGTTTTTTTAAAAAAAATCACATATTAAAGTGTTTCTTCAAAAAACATCACAAGTGATTTTTCTAATACTATATGATTTTACAAATTTTAAAAAGCGTTTCCTAGATTTTTTCAATTATTTAATTTTTTTTCAAAAACACTCTCTAAATTAAAAGCACGTTAAAACATTTGAAAATAATTTATAAAATCAGTTTTCTAATTTGGAAACTTGAAGTGTTGTTAATCTGTTATTTATTTTTAAAATATTTTTTTTAAAAATAAAAAATAAAAAACATATATTTTTATTGTTTTTTCCCCCAAAACATACTACAATATTTTATCAGTCAAGTTTTGAAGTCCTCACCGCAAATTGGATAAAAAGATAAAAGAGGCCCCCGGAACCTTCTGGACCGTCTGCGAACTCTCCTGTAAGACATTTATAACCAAACGGCCCTCCTTTACGGTTTACGCCCTCTCACAGCTCCAAACACTCCGAAAACCCAGCCTCCAAATTCCTCATCCTTCATAAGTATTCCAATGTCTGAAAGCATCCGTGGCTTTCCTTTCAGGCGCATCTTCTGGGGCGCTCCAGTCTTCAGAGACTTGTCCGGATCAACGGCTCCCATGGACTGGCTAGAATCCCCAGCTGCCCACATCTTCAAATTCGATGTACCAGGTAGGAGTTTGACCTGATTTTCCTTTTCAGGAATCCCTAATTTTACCATTTCCATTTTCTTTCTGACGAGCTGATGTGGAACTGAGAGCAGGTTTGAGCAAAGACGACATAAAGGTGGAGATAGAAGATGGAAACGTGTTGCGTGTATACAGGGTGGCAGGTGGGAGAGAGGAGTCCGTGGTGAAAGACACTGTTTGGCATATAGCAGAAAGAGGGGGCGGGAGAGGAGAATTTTCTCGGGAATTCGAATTACCGGAAAATGTGAAGGTTGATCAGATAAAGGCTCAGGTGGAAAATGGTGTTCTCACCATCGTTGTTCCAAAAGATACGAGCCCCAAGGCCTCCAAAGTGAAGACCATCAACATCTCTAGCAAACTCTAAGCTTTGTATCGATGCTATTAGTTTGCGAATAAGTGGTCTTGTTACTTTTTGACTATATTCAAATAAAATTTACTATTGGGGAAATATGGTCGAAATTTTGATGATAATTTTGATTTCATATATTTGTACTAATAAAAGACCATAAGTAAGGTAGGGGGCTTGCTGTTTAGTTCCAGTAATCGAGCTAGACTCTTTGTCGACGCAAGGTGAACGACCTATTAGAAAAGGTTTCTAATTGGTTCTATATAATTTTGTAAAAACTTAACTAACATGTGGCTGTAGTTTAGTGGTAAGAATTCCACGTTGTGGCCGTGGAGACCTGGGCTCGAATCCCAGCAGCCACACATGTTTAATTTTTACCTTTTTGTTTTGGAAACCCAGCTCTATGGGTTGGGCCATATACTTGTTCATGGGCTGGGTATTGGGCCAATCTGTTACATATTTTGAAACCAATCTCGCTCGACTTGCACTTGACCGAAGCAACTACTATTTCCAGTCATTAATTTGCTGCATCCGCGTTTCTCTTTCAAGGCAAACCCATAAGTTATATGGGTTGAGTCATCTACTTGTTCATGGGCCAGGTATTGGGCCAAGCTCTTTCATATTTTCAAACCAATCTCGCTCCATTTGTACTTGACCTGAGCAACTGCTATTTCCATTCATTAATTTGCTTCATCCACGTTTCTCTTTCAAGGCAAAGTTCGCAAACCCATACCAATGCGAGTGGACGAAGAAAAACCTCTAGTGGACATAGTCGTCACACTAGGTTAAAAAGCCCAAAGCCCTCTGTCACCGAGAAATTTTAGAAGCGCTGCTACGAAGAAAGACGTTGAAATCGTGGTTGACCTGCTTCTCCTTTGTCGTGTCGCATCTGATCTAAGAAGAAGGTACGTGATCTCTCTTCCTCATGGTTTTCTTTTTTCTCGTAGAGATTGTTCTTTTCGTTATAAAAGCAGATCCGATATGTTCCCATATGATCCATGGTTGTGAAGCCTTATTTCTGTTGAATCCTGTGTTTTTTCTTTTTCTTAATGTATAAGCTTAAAAAAGAAACCCTAGTTTTTTGTCCTCTGTCCTCTCTTAGAGATCGAGGGCGAGAATTTGAATTTCTTCTGGTTGACTATTAGGAATTAGAATGCATGTGATCGCATAGCGGAGTGGATATCGCGTTAGACTCCGAATCTAAAGGTCGTGGGTTCGAATCCCACTGCGATCGTCTTATTTTTCCACCTCAACTACATAATTTCAGTAGAATTTTTAGTTTTTTTTGTGTGTTGGTGCGCTAAATGCTTAATTTTAATAGCTCTATACTTCTATTAGAACTTTTGGATCTTAATTTATATTTCCAAATAGTTTGTGGAATTTACAGATTTTTTTGCATACCGTGCGCTAAATTTTGAACTGAAATAATTGAAGCTAGTTCAAAATACGCTTTATCGCAGAAGTGAAATTCGTGTTTGTGTTTCTTTGTACAAGATGGGCCAAAAGAGAGTAGAGTTAGATTGATCAATTATGTATGGCTCATTGAAAGATGTTGAAGGCAAAGTCGAAATTTTCTTTCAGTCAGGTGTTTAAAGTGTTGTTGGTTGCAGATATAGATAGTTTTTTTTTATAGGATGGGACTCAGGAGGAGTTCATGTTAGAAGTAGTATGCCATTCTTAGATAGAATCTTTGAATGTAATTGGTAAGAAGATGAAATGTGTCCCCTTCTTAGGTGACTTGTGCCGACAATTAAGGTATTGTCAATGTGTTATGATGAAAGGATATATCATGTAGTTTGAAAAATTCAATGAAGTGAAGAAATTTAAATGACAGAAACTGAAATAATGGTCGTGTTTCTATTTATACACTGATTAGCACATATCTGATTACAGTGTCAGCTAACTAGTGGTGTCTTGTATTGGTTCTGTGTAGAGATGTTTACACAGATGGCCTTAGCTAATTAAGTGGTGGACTCTTTGGCTAAAAAAAGGAGCAAAGAATTTCATACCTTTTGTTGGGGATTATTTGCCTTTTTGAACAGTAATTAGTGTTTGTTCAAGGTGTTGCTTCATTTTTTTGCAACCTTTTTTGGTTGTCGAGTTTGTAAGGCTCCCTGTTAAGGAGTTCCGTCTCGTGTCTTCATCAGAGTTGTATATTGTGTAAGGACATCTTGTCCTTCATCTTTTTAGTTAATAGAAAAGATCTAGTATGCTTTTTTATCCAATTATTAAAAAAAAAAAAGCACATCTCATAAATCTTGGTGGAATAACAGACTAAATATGTACACTGTTGCTAGTTTAGGCAAGTTTCCCAGTGTGAATAGCCATTTTGAATCATCTTTTGTACATTTTGGGCAGTGGGTATGATCGCTATGCATTTTGTAAGATAATTTTCACAATCATGAGAATTAATTCTAGTTACGTCAATAGGCTCATAACATTGTGAATGATCTGGATGGATCGTTCTAGTGTTCCATAAAAATCACATACTCCAGCCAAAGGGGAATGAAATGGACTTCATATCTGGCAGAGTTGCATTAAGCTTATTATATGGATGTGGGATTTCTTATCTGCTTTGAGCTCTCAATATTGTTGAGGTTTTGATACAAGACACCACAGATAACCCTGAGGGGTAGCTTAGTTGGTCCGGTCTTGGGTTTGCTCCTCAATGGTCACCAATTCAAGTCCCCTCAGGGCCATTGGAGGTTTACCCGGTTGTTAACTTCAGGGTCCCGTAGGATTAATCGAGATGCGCGTAAGCTGGTCCGGACATCCACGGTTATAAAAAAAAAAAAAAAAAAAAAATACAAGACACCACAGATTGAAAATACTGTTTTGTATTGACCCGGGTACAGATACATCTACATCTGTTTGGAATTTGTGTTTTGCTTTCTGCAAAGACCCTTGTTAAAAATTGAGTCAATGTGATTGCTTTTTTACTGTGGTATAATTTAGAGGGAACATATTTGTGGTTTTGCAGATGATTGATGATCAAGACCTGGGGTTTTTTGCCAATTTTCTTGGCATTTTTATATTTGTACTGGTGATTGCTTACCATTACGTGATCGCAGACCCAAAATATGAAGGCAACTGAAAACCACATGCTGTATGCCCGCACTCTCAGGATTAAATGAAACTCATAGATATCAGTTTTGTTAGCATAATCATTGTGGAAACTTAATGTAGTTAAATATTTGGTTTTGGATTTCATTTTTCCACTCAATCTGGCTTTGGTTTTTGCTAATTTTCTATACCCAAGCTTTTCAAAGGTGGTGTTTGGAGTCAGATTCAAGGAAGAAATGGGTTCTATAGCCACTTGCCTAAAGGTTATATTATGGGCAAACCCTTTTCAAGGGATGCTGCCTACTTTTATGAGCCATTGCTATGATTTTAATAAAACTAATTGGTGAAATTCTTGCCTGCCACACTGCCAGTTTGGGAGTGATTCTCCAGCTTGTAAAGCACTTTCAGCTCTGGTTTTGTTGTTAGCACTTGTATCAAAAAATCATGGTTAGTATTTTATTAAAACCAGTGGTTGGATATGAACTAAACATTTTTTTTTTTTTGACAGTGTTTGTAATAAACAGAAGAAAAAAAAAGGTATAATTTTTGGAAAAAAAAAACAACTATTAATCACTTTCAGAGATTTTTCAAAAATTCAAATTAATTTTTAGAAGTTTGTCATCTTTGATCATTCCTTAGTAGACTTGAAATCATGTATATTGCTATTGGAAAACATGACTCTGAAAGTGTGTTTAGAAGTGTTTTTTAAAAGCATTTTTGACAGAATCATTTATCAAATATAAATATTATAAATGATTTTTTTTTTCAACATTTTAAAATTACTTCTTAAATTTTACCCAACAATTTTTCTCCAAAAGTGTTTTCACCATAAGTGGGACTAGTATCATGGCTTTCAAGCCCAACTAACTTCAGCCCACAAGCTACACCTGTGGGCTTCGAGGCCCACTGGACATGATCGACGGCGAAGATCACCCGAACGGGTGATTGATTCTGTGTCGACAAATATGGTTTCTGGGCCCATCGTGATGGCTTTCACTGCCTGGTTCTTGGGCCATGGCCTACAAGATTCTCTCAGGTGATAGGGAGGGAGAAACCCAGTGGGGTATAAGATGTCATTTTGCATCAGAGGGGGAGCAAATCTGCTTTTGGACGTATATTTATCAAGAGATGAGGATGGAACATTTGGTGAGAGATCAGATCATCATACAATCAACTTAGGGCCCCACAATAGATATCAAAATCAAATCATCAATAGCTGCTTAGATGGCTTCATTAATATTAATTTAATCGTAATTAGTGAGCAATACACATGATTAGGAATAATAAAAAGAATACACACAGAGCGAGCTCCCTCTCATCTCATATCATATGCACAGAACATTCAAACCTAAGTCACTGTCTCACTGTCACACTGACACCCAACGCCAAATGATGCAAATTCCAAACACAGGGGTACAAAGAGGTACATAGCAAAAGAAATACACCCTCCCGCATCCAAATATTCCTCCATTCTTCCTCTCCCTCTCCTCAATTTCTAAATATGAAAACGAGAGCCGTTGATTATAAAACAGACGACTCGGAAGCCCGATAGCAGGGACGAAAACCCTAAGAACAGAAACCCACCGTATCCCAAGGCGATGGCGATGTCCGACTGCACGCAGAACGCGTTATCATCCGTACACGTCTCCGTCCGCTTCAGTGTCCTGGCCAGCGCCGTCCCCGCTGCATCCGCCGACAGCAACAGGTACGCGAACACCTACAGGATCACACCCCTCACATTTGCTTCAAAAATTCTAGAGAGTGAGTGAGAGCAGGAAAGAGAGAGAGAGAGAGTTGGCACCTGATCATGGCTGAAATCGAACCAGACCTGTAGGATTTCTGGAAACACTGTGGCTCCTTTTGAAATCTCCCAAACAGAGGCGCCCATTTCGAACAATGAGTACAGGGCGACTATGGCATTTGCAACAACAACGAATCTGTAAAGATTTTGGATTTATTTTTCTAATTCAAAATTCAATCTATGCAAAGCATAAGCCCTAAGGCTCCGGTTGGTCGGCGAGAAAATTATAATATTTCGTCCTGAGCATCCAAACAGAGAATAGAATTAGGGAAAAACGTACCTGAAAGCGTCAAAATCGTACCAATGGGGAGAATTGGAGCCGCGGGAGTTGGTGAGCATGAAAACGAAGGCAGCGAGGGAGAAGCAGAAGGAAGCGAGTCGGAAAACGAGGATCACGGTGTTGAAACGGCGGAGCTTCTGAGCGGAGACGGTGGAGTGGAAGTGGTGAGGAGGGATTCGAGGATGGGGAGATGGAGTTTCGCCGTTGCGGAGGGACTGTGGGGATCGCATGGTTGTAGAGAGAGGAAGAGGGCGTGGTGAGAATGAGAAGTCATGAGAGAATAATCTGGAAGAAAAAAGGGGTGGGAAAACACTTTATCAGGTGGAAAAAATGCTTGATTTTTAAGGGTTTGCGTTTGGTTTCAGGATTAAAGTCACGGGGAATGGCGAGAGTTCCATGAGTTTGAGAGAGAGAAAGAAGAAGGAAATGAGAAAGAAAGTGAGAAAAGGAATTGAGAGGGCGAAAGAGAAAAAGAGCAGAGACAGCAGCCAGACAGCAAGCAGGAAGAGTGTGGTAAGTTAAGGTGCCTTTCTCTTTCCCTTTTCTCTCTCTTTCTTTTTTTCTTTTTTTGTCTTTTTTCTTTTTTTCCTTTTTTTAAACAAAAAGTTATGAGCCTGTTCGTCCTTCCTTCCGTCCCTCCATCCGTCCTGCATGCGCCCCGCCCCTCTTCTTTGATTCGTATTCTTTATTTGCTAAAATCCATGTTTATGCATTTTATTTCTTAGAAAAATTAAGTCTCCAATACACTTTTTTTTCTAAATAATTTTTTTTTATATACAACTATAAATAAATATCTTATTTTTTAAAATTTAAGATGATATATTTCTAAAAGAAGTATTCCATAATACTTAATACTTAATTAATTTTAAGGAATACTTTTATTTATTAAATACTTATATAAAAATATTACTTTGAATGTTAAAAGGGACTTTGATTAGACGTAGACAACACCGAGCTAGTCAGAAAAGAGATTTGAGATTAAGAATAATTTAATTATTTTGTATTAATAATTTAAATTATCATATTAAATTATTTTAATGATTTTAATTAAGTTATTGAGCCATTAAATTAATTTATTATTAAAAAAATAATTAATAAAATTTAATACTTATTATTTAATTAATTAAATTAATTTTAATTTAAATTATTTTTCAAGTAAAATTAACTTAAAATTAAGAACATACAAATTTTCACATTTATCCTTATCAATTAATATTTTAAATTTCATTAATTTTAAACAATAAATTTATTTGATCAATATCATATTTAAAGTATTATAAATGCATCGAATAATTATAAAAATATTTCTTATAAAAAGTATATAAATATGAAGTTTGTAAAATATATTCTCATTAAATAGAGATGGGAAATTTAACTTAATACTTAAATTTATTTTTGATTTTGATTTTTTATATTTAGTTATTTTATCAAATATATTTAATTTATTTAATAATTTAACTTAATTTATTAAATTATATTCAAATCATTAAATTGATTTATAAATCATTCTATTTTTTTTTAGGTATTATTTGACTTTTGAATAAATCTAAATAAAATTTAATGTCATCAACTATTGTTTGTTTTTATCAATATCGATAAATCTTTTTATTTTTATACATTAAAATATAAAATTAATTATTCTATATATTTATTTTAATTTAAAAATTAATTATTTTTTTTAAAAATAATTAGACATATTTTCACATATCTTAAAATTTGAGTTATATAATTTGTTTTTAAGATAGAAGTTATACAAAATTTTCAAAAAAAAAATTGATTTTGTTTTATCTAAAATATTTCATTATTAACAAATTTAAAGATTGAAAAAAAAATTTTCATTTAAATAAAAGTAAAAATTATCTTTAAAAAAGTAATAAATTTAAAAACAAATATATTTAAAAATAATTGAAATTTTAAAACAAATTACTTTAACACTAATATGTATGTATATTTGTTTGTTAGGGGCTATTTCTACACCTAAAGTGTTGCCCAGTTAAAATAATTCAGGAAACATGAAACAATTTATAAGATAACAAAAATATCAAATAGCTCTCATTAAAACATTTAAGAGCATTTTTAGAAGAAGCAGTTCAAAATAAATAAATAAATATATATATATATATATATATATATATAAAGGAAAAAAAAAAGTAATTTTTACTTGTTTGATAAGCTGTTTTCATAAGTAGTTTTAAAAAATAATTTTTTTTAATGATTTATAGATTTAGGAATTTGGAATATTTTTAACTTATTTTTAAAATTAATTTTACGTGTAATGTTTTATTTTTAAAATGAAAAAAAAACATTTTACCAAATGTGTTTTTTTTTTTTTGAACAGTTAGGTTTGTTGTTTTTGGATATGTATTGGTTTGGATTTAGAGTTTTCAAAGATGGTAGGTGGGCTTAGGTGGATAGAGTCACCCGCATTTATTGGCGCCTGGGAAAGAGAAACGCTTTCACATTGTAGAATGATACTAAGTGTCAGTGGTGGGCTCAGATTCGGTTCCCTCAACAGGAGCATCCTCCTCCACCATTGGTCAGTCCCCCCACCCTTCTCCTCCTCTTTTTACTACATCTTTCAAAGCTGAAAGCTCCCCTCATCCCACTTTCATGCTTCATTCATATTAATTTTTAGACTCTCTGATTATTTATACAATTTGTTGTAAATTGTAATTCATTACTCCAATCAAATCAATCAATAAAGCTAATCACCGACCATTAAATCCAATAGGAAAATAACCAAATACATAAACCATGATTAGGGTTTTAACATCAATTAAATCAATCTGATCATGGAATTAGGCGTGGAGCACTTGTGAACCAACATTATCAGTTTGGGAAAAAGACAAGTAATGGTGGGTGGGGGATATATGCCAAAGAGGAGGGAGGAGGGTCCATGGTTTCAAGAAAAATGTGAATGATATAAATACCAAAACCTCTAGTAGCCAATTATTATATGTATTAGTGATTTCAATGGCCATGTATCATGTATGATGAGCATGAATAGTATGTTCTCATTATGTACGGCTGAAAGTTTCTACCGTTTGACGTGATCCTCCACCCTTGATTAAATGATTGAAATCTGAATATGGGAAAGTTTTTTAGGGTTTCTGAGAACGTGATCCTTCTCTTTCTTTCTTTCTTTCTTTTGGGTTTCTGAGAACCATCTCGAAAACCTTCCCGCGTTTTTACGCACTACCTGTCTGCTGGCCCACTTTAAATATCAGACTAATCGTCCTTACTCCTTCCCCCCTTAATTCAAATTGAGTTGACTGCTGTTTGATTAGTCACTGGAACAGCCCAAATGACTCGTGATGCTAACAAGAATTCGTGTATAACCTTTGTCTCCAGCTGGATGTAGCATTTGATCTAAATCCCGGCCGTATATCATTCATAACATGATAATTATTCCACAGAAACTTCCTACCAAACAGGATCTGAAAGCTAGTGCAAATCAAGAACAAGATGAAAGGAATATTAATCATTTTAATCTTTTGACTAAAACGTCCACAGGGGAGACTTCACACCCAGAAGAAAGGAGAGAAAAAAGGAAGAAGAAAGAGAAGAGAAAATTTAGACACAAAGCCAAAACATGATTTGATATCTGAATATCTGGAAGTTATGGTAATTAATTACTAATAAGAAACACAAAAAGGGAAGCTGATGGATTTGGAATAAGAACTTCAATGGAGATTCTTTATGAAGCAGTATATGGTCTGGCAGAGGGGCTTGTCCCTGTCCCTCTCTGGAGAAAAGGATGAGCAGGTCCGAACTGGTGTAAGGGATGGTGGCCATGTCATAGCATTTCTTGTGACCGTCTCACACACCGACCGACTTTCTTCTTAAATTCATCCCTTTTGTCTCTCCATTCTTTCTGCAATTACACATTCAGGTATATGTCAAGATCTGTCACAGCAAGGCAATTGGCACAAACTCGAGTAAAACATAATTGGACGATTCGGATATGTAAATTATTCAAGAAAGCACACCAACATGGTGGGTTCAATGCTTAGCAAGCCTTGCTATTGTTCAGAGTATTCAAATGTCCTATGCATTCGAAACTGGGGTATGGACAAAGAAACACACAAATATATGCTAACACTAAAGTCACTCAAAAACTTCCTCAAATTCAAATATATGCGATGAATGAACAATAAATTGTCCACGCTGGTTAGCTGGTTGACAGGCTGGTTACGGCGCAAAATGATTGAGACAGGCCACATCTGGTCTAGATACATGTTCTAGGATTTAAACACTATAAAATAAAAACAAAAATAAACATATGCATGAGGTTTTTTTGATGGAGAAAGGATTCTTGATGATCAAGAAATGCATTATTTCCTCATCGTGATGGGCTACCTTGAAAATAATTTCAAATCATAATCATACTCTTAATTGGAAATCCATGTGCTAAGGACCCAGTGCACCCTGTCCCTCACACTACTTTCCACCTCCAAAATAGGGTGACAAAAGGGAAAAAGAAAACAAAAATCAATAAAATAAGCATAACTTTTTCTTCATTAGGACAAGAAAACAGAAGTCTATGAAAACTTTGCATTCTAGTCCTCTCAATCCCCATACTTGTGAACAGATATTGAATGCCTAGCTAGCACTCATGTAACAAGATTCCTACCAATGGTTGAATTTGAACACGATACTTTTATCAAGCGAACCACCAAAAAGAAGCATTTAAAGATCATCCTTGGTATTCATCTAGATAATCCTATTGATACGTTTTTGTCACCGTCTGAAGCCTTGTTAATAACAAACATTGAAAATTTTTTCAGGCAATGTAATTGAAAAGGCGAAGTGCAGCAAGCAAGCAACCAATTAGTTTTACAAGGCTATGAATTACTCAAAACCACTCTCAACATAGAAATGTTCTCCTTGAAACAATTTTGAGAAACTTCGCATTAATGGTGGTTGTGTAAGATTTTTACAGTTTTTAGTGTTTCAGATGATATGGAAACAGACCCATCTCATCATGTCTCTAATGCAGGTCTTGAAATGTATCATGCCATCAAGAGGACAAAGATCTGCTTAATGCATCAATCCAACTGCTAATGGTTCTTAAACACAATAATGAAGTTGATGATGTACTTAGACAACTCAATATCAATATCTACTAAAAGTGGATGCTACCAGATTGTTTATGGCAGCTAGTCCATTTCATGAGCACTAACTGCTCCTTCAGTGACTTAAAACCAAATTATATCATCAAGAAAGGGAGAATGGAAAACCAGAACTTACAAGGGGTAAACT
Source organism: Vitis vinifera (assembly GCF_030704535.1). Classification (NCBI taxonomy): domain Eukaryota; kingdom Viridiplantae; phylum Streptophyta; class Magnoliopsida; order Vitales; family Vitaceae; genus Vitis; species Vitis vinifera. Next base: position 2,788,075 of record NC_081817.1, read on the forward strand.
AAGATGACTAGTTCCTTTAACTATCACCTAGAATGAAGTAATTGCACCTCTTAATTTTAAGAACTGAGTTTTTAAGACATCAAGTCATCTCATTTTCTGCTCTACTGAAGAGGATTTGAAGATATGAAATTTTTACCTTTGTTTCTGATTAAAAATCAATCTCACATGATAAAGGCCTCAGAAAACAAAACAAAAAACAAATGCACAAATACCATTCCACATTAGTGATTACATATATGTGGTAAAAATAGAAAAACATTAACACTACACTTACAGCAGCTTCAACATTTGCGGGAGATTCGTCATTAGGACTTGACAGCATTGATATTATACTTAAGACTATGCTTTCAACCTGAAAATTAGAACCATAGTTAGTTTCATAAATAGACATAAAATTACGAGAAAGAGAGGAGGAAAAACCACAAATAATCACACAACTTAATTGAGCAAAGCACAAATATATGTTTAAGATCAAGATTGGAATATGCAAAATAAAACAAAAAAGCAGTTTCTAGGGATACTGAGAAAAAGAAAATAAATGGAGAACCTTTTGAAATGAAGTCAATGCAGTGAATCTATTTAAAGAATAGAAGAAAAATGTATGCTGCACATGTTATAGCAATATGAAAACATTTCTTTCAATTTATATGTAGTATTCTTTTTAAAGCCAATGAATGGTACTCATCACGTTAAGCAAAAAAAAAGATTATTTAAAACTGAGTAGCTTGCCTTCGTTTCTAGAATATTCTGCATAACTATAAAAGCTCAAGTAAGGGATCAATTGTATAGGAGACACATAGCTGAGATCATTTTAAAATTTTCAAACAATTTTGCAGAGTGCATACTTTATGGTCCACTACACAAATTTCATTCCCCAGGTTTAAATTCTGAACTTTATAGAGTGCACATTTCATTTTTTTTTTCCTTTTTGATAATACTAGTCTCGCTTACAAGGAGCATGGACAACAGCAGATACACACACCTGTCCACCTAAAACTGTGTATTAGGTAAGCCTGGGATTTGAACCTGAGGCCTCTAGTTATAGAGTAAGGCCATCTACCAGTTTAGCTGCCGTCAATGGGGGCTGATGCTATTCCCGTTTCACAAATCTTTTTCCAAATATGAGCCTACAACTGGATTATTTTTTTTTCAAAATCCTTTCCTCCCAAACTCTTCCTTCAGCTATGTTCTTCTGTCTTCTTTGAGATTAAAATATTTTGGAATACTTATGGACTCAAAAAGATAAATAATCCTAGCACGGATTACTATTAGTTCATTTTACAAGACTCACTCTTGCCATCCAAAGTGAGGTCCCCTCCTGGCCAACGCTTTGGAAGGGCGACTCCCCCCTAAAGGCATAAAGGACTTGCAGGTTGGGAGCACTTAGAAACCCTTGAAGCTTAATCTTAAAGTTTGGTGTAGACCTCAAGCAATCCGGTTTACTGAGGCATAAGCACATAGCTCTGCTTAAGAAAAACATGCTCATTATTCCTATACCAATAGATTAAAACTTCAATATCATATATTTAATTAAGGTACAAAAAGGTTTGATTTCTGCTCTGGAAACTTTCAGCCTTCACTACTGAATTGGTGACCCTTGCCCACTTCAGCATAGGACAGGACAAAAGAAAAAAAATGAAAAATAAAAAGAACATAAGGCAGTGAGTATCTCAGATCACCATCACAAGTTCTCTTATCATTCCTTCCATTATATACCTTTTTTCCATTTGCACATAAAAACTAGTTCATGTTTTTGTCAAGAGGCTGTTTGTGATCTTCACCTTTTACATGTCACTAATTAATTTCCCACTTTTATGTTCTAATTCCTATTAACTTCTATTAAAAATTTACTTCCGAATTAATCTTTTATTAGTGCACTGCAAGAGAAGCAAAAAGACTCCTCTCTACATAGCATGGATGTTCTTCTTTCTTTGATTTCTTTCCTTAAATTCTCACCTTTCTATATATTTTCTTTGGGTTATATCAAAATGATTCATAAAATCCTTAAGTAAGTATCTTGAGCTTCATGATTACAACATCAAATTGATTGTGATTTCTTAACTTTTAATTTTTCATGTTTTAGTTTCCCTGACAGATTGTGATCAGATGATCAAACCATGTAGTTTAGGTTTCAATAGATGGGAATGAATTGAAGGATACCAACATTGAAAAAAGTTTACATACACACTCCCAACATATAAAAGTAAAAAGATGAAGCTGCACACCTACAAAGGAATATTAGGTAGGGATCTCTCATATTCTTGTCCTACACAGACAATCAATATTTCATCCACACTATTACATCAATCAGGTCTACAGAAAAATCATGTAGAAATATCTAGACATCTAGAATAGGTTAGGAAATAAATATTAGTGCAGAATATGTTCACAATAATTTGGATGCAATATGGCATGTATCATGTATGCCTCAAAAAGGAACAATGTAAGGAGATATCTAAGCTGAAGGAGGCAAAAAAGGATTGATTCACGTGTTTAGATAATACCGTATGGACTGGGGACCAGCGTTCTGTTGCCAGCTCGTAGCCATTTGGGTCATCACCAGGGGGGTGAAGGATTGAAATGCAAACTTTCCCATCAGGGTAAACTGTAGTTTGACAGCAACTTTAAGCACTTTTCCCTTACACAAAAGCATAAAATATGCTCTAATAAAGAACACTATAACTAACCATTTGGATGCCATATCTCAGAGGTGAACCTCACGGTTGGAGGGCTGTTTGGGTAGTCGGGTGGAAAAGTCATGACAGCATTAAAGAAACCCCCATCACTGCAATGATATAATTGTAAACAATGAGCATGATTGGAATTCATTAGCATATATATAGTACAAAGATGTGCTTAATTTTTATCCAAAAAGAGCATGACAGCAGAGGAGCCAATTTCTATGACAGCATAGTGCAACATATAGCCACATATATTCTTATTGATTTTTGGGTACATGTCCAAATTGCATAACTTTTGCTTATCAAAAAAAAAAAAAAAATCCAAATTGCATAACTTTTGGAAGAAGTTGTCCATGGTCACCAAACAACAAAATACTACATTAAAAATCCCTTAATTGCCTCTGCTAAAGTGGATTAGAAGAAGAGTTACAAAAAAAAGAAAAAAAAGAAAGGAAAAACTAAAAGTCATTTTCTTTTGGGGGTTAAGTGCAAAATTTCTATAAATTTATATAGAGTTGAAGAGCTTGATATATGCTAAATTAATATGGACGGTTGGGGCAACATTATACTTATCCAAAGCACATAGAATGCTGTGTTAATAATAAGCCCCCAATAGGTCTATGTAAACATCAAAGGTTATATCAACTTAAAACAGAATACCATTAAACCATACCGGTCAAAAGGCAATCCTATGAAGGCTATCTACAAGTTAGGTATCCTCATTAATTAGAAAAAACCCTAAACCCCAAAACTTCAACACTAACAAATCAACAACCATAACCAGACTAATTAATCATCTATTTATAAAATCGCAGCTGATGAAAAACCAAAACCATGACATTCCTAAATTTTTAGCCCCTATATCTGAAATTTAACAAACCATGAAAGGATAAACCAAATAACATTTTGCAGCAATTCTATCTTTAAAGCACCCTCACAAAATCAAATCACTAAATTCAGAAACCCAAACTTCTCTCGAACAAAACTATACACGCCAAGGCTCAAACAATAAACAACACCAAAACCCTCAACTCCCACAATTAAATCAACACAAACCTAACCTCAAAATCAAAATTCAAACCATCAAGACCTTTCAAGTCTCATCAAACACAAGAAAGAGCCTAATCTCCATCAACCGCACCAAATTCCAAACCAAAGACACCAAATTCAAATAATCAAGACCATCGAAAGCCCCATAAAAAAAAAAAAAAAAGATTCAAACTTTAAGCCCCACAAGGATAAACAAAGAATCTACTCACTATAACGTATCAGGAGGCCCAATTATCGTGACGCTCCACTCGAATATATTACTCTCATCAACCAAACCAGCCGAAAATCCATCGACCGGGTGTTTGCAGAGATCTGCAAACAAAAACAAAACATCAATAGATTAATCGATTTTCTCATAGAATTCGAAGAAAAAAAAATGAAACCCTAAAAATTGTGGCAGCGAGAAGTGACCCTTGAGCTGCTTTTGTAAGAGGAGGCTGGCTTGCGATGCAGAAGCCATATGGAAAAACTAGAGAGAAGGTGGAGAATCTAGACAGACAAAGATGGAGCTTTCAATCGCACTCTTGCATACTGATATTTATAGAGACTCTCTAAGGAGCAGGTGTCAGCCACGCTGGATTTTTCGGTTTTTCTTTCTTTTCCTATTTGTCGACACGTAGGAGTCGTTGGTTTTTTTTGTAATTTGCTTCTATCTAATATTATCTTATTAACTTCAACATATTATTATTTTATAAATTTTAATAAATATTATTATTTTAGATAAAATTAATTGAAAAAAAGGAAAATAATAAAACCACTTAAGAATTTTAAGTTTTAAGTATTTTTGATAATATATATTTTAAACAACTTAAAATTAAAAATCACTTATTTCATTTAGCAATAAACGCTTAATTAATCACTTATGACAAAATGCAATAAGTGATTATAAATTTTTATAATGCTTTTATTTTTATACTTTTTATAAAATTATAATTTTTATTATAAAATTCCACTTCTTTTAAATTTGAACAAGAATCAAAATTTTAAAAATATTTATTTTAATTGATTTGTGATATTTACTTTATAAGAATTTCTATTCCCGTATTATTTATTTATATATTTTTTATTGCTATGTGTATATCATAATAATTAATTTTATTTATTTTAATTCCTTAATACGATAAAATTAAACATTCAAACAAATTCTATTAAATTGAATTGATTATAAGAACTACTTTTTCATTATAAGAATTACGTAGTAGTCTTTTAAGCAAAGGAATACTATTGTTATTGCTTATATAACACTATACGACTAGCTTCAAAGAACAATATTTAATGATGTATTTTTCAATGAATTTGATAATGATAATTTCATATGTGGAATTACCAACAACAATAATAAAGATTCGACATCTAAGAATTTAGAGGATTTATGATACAATTTGGTCATATTTACATGCTTAATTTATGTAAGTAAATTGCTCATGAATTATTTAGTGTACTATATATTTTTTGTTTTTTATTTTTAAAATAAAAAATAGTAATAATTTTTATATAAAGATACAAGAATTTTTAAATATTTACATTGAAAATATAATGATTTTAAAAACTGTTTAAAAAATTAAGGTATTAAAAATATTTCAGTTTCTCAAATTTTAAAATTTCTAAAAATGACTTTTAAATATATAAAGTAAATATATATATAAGATGTAGTAATTTTATATTTTAGTTTCTAATTTTAAAAACAAAAAAACAAGAAATATATCATAACCAAAACCAAATAGTTAGAGTTTAATCCCAAAATTTTTTAATCAATTATTTAGAAAATTTTCCAATTATCTATTTGTTTAGTTATTTTAGGGAAACTATGCACATGATATTTTATGTGGAAGGACCATTTTTATTAATTAATATATTAGTTATATAGAATTTGGAAAAAAAATATATTTAAAATTTGTTTTATAATCAATATAAGGTTAATTTTGTAAAATAAATCATTTTTTTTGTCTTTAGTAGTTTCCATTATCAAACAATTAAATTAAATTTAGTACTAAAACTAAAATGATATCAAATGCTTTTTACTTTGATTAATTTAGTACCTATAATATGTAGTTCTTAATTTTAAGCACTATAATTTTTGAGTATTTAATTTTTAAGTATAAATTTAAATTTTAAGAAAAAAAAAACAAATAAGAATAAAAAGAAAAAGTGTATGATAAACTTCATTAACCCAAAAAACCTTATTTATAGGCTAAGAGATAAAAAATACAAGAGTTGTTTTACCAATAATCCAAACATTTGTAACCGAGTTGTTATCCACAAATTGTCATAAAAAATTTATGAGACTCATCACAGTATAAGATTGTTTCATTAAAATCTTACCATGCAAAACTATATGAGAAAAAATTTAGTGTAGGAAAAATAGTATAATATTCTTTTAATGCTCTTAGAATGCTTCAACTATTTCCTTAAAAATCTTGTTAGTAAAATCCAATGGAACAAAACTTGAGCGAAAAAAAAAATTTAGTGTAGTAACATTCTTATTAGTTGCTCTCTTTATGTAAACATGATTATGCTTTCTTGAATTTTTTAGTTTGAAATTTCTTGAATCTTTGTATCTTTGTATTCCAATATTGTTTATAAGCTTATAGAATGTTTTAGTAGGTAAGGCTTTTAAAAATAAGTTTACTCAATTATCACTTGATTTTATTTGTCAAACATCAATTTCAATATTTTTATGTATAAGAAGTTTTTGGTGAAATGTATTTGGTTCGATCATCTTTAATATATCATTCCTTAATTTGTGTATTACATGCAATATTATTTTCATATGATATTATTGACTTGTCTTTGGAAGAGAACAAGTTACATGACTCGTGACTATATTGAGTCATGGATCTTAATTATACATGTTCACGTCATGGTCCATGAATTACAAGTATTTCTAAATGATTTAAGGAAGTGACCAGGGTTGCTTACTCAACTGATTTCCATGATATAAAAGATGATACTTTCAGGGAAATGTAGAGGATGATTTTACTTATAAGTATTCTAAAGGAAACATCATTCCTAAATGAGTGAAGTAATCAATGCCTTTTGACACATAATGTCACATTCACCAAGAGGTAGAGTAGGAGAGACCCTCTTAACGCAGACATCTATGTTTTATGGGTATATGAGTAATCGGGGATGTATTTGAAATAGACATTTGTACCCAAAGTGATGTAGCACTAAGGCATAGTAGCTATGTAAGGAGAACATTGATTTGTCTATGCATTGGAGATATAAAAAACAAGATGTATTACTTGTCATGTTAGTGGATAATGTTTTTAAGCATGCATTACTATGTATCAAAACACATGATACTTACATATCATACATTAGATTATGTTATGATTAGTCTACATAGACCATACAACATAGGACATCAACATTTAACCCCATACACAAGCCGGATTCACAATAGTGGAGCAATGCCCCTTCCTATAAGAATGTCCTAAACAAGTTAACAGTCAGTCATGTCCTAAAGGCCTATAAGTTCTACCAATCCCCTTAATACAAATAGTGTGTGATTGATTGTGCCTATCCCTAGTTTGGATGCCCTTCTCCTAGTGTGATTAAGATGCATCATTGCAGAATCAAATAACTTTCTTTCTCTTGGATGGGCTTAAGGCTCTTAACCCTTTGTTTACGACCTCCTAACAACATAGCACTGATATGATCTCCCACTTGTTCACAAAGTCCAATCCTTCCACTTGTTCTTAATTTGATTCTCACATTACTTTTATAGTTGGTTTTGAGACCCATGATTAGACAACCCCGTAGCCCTTAGTCAACTATAAAAAGGAATAGGTGGTAGCTTAGAAAATTCATAAATTTTAATTTTTTTGCTTGAGAACATGTGTATCAAGTTTGATAGGTTTTTTTTTTTCTTGAACATCATAAGTGGTAAGATTGATCGTTCTTGCAGTCCAACAAATGAACCATCAAATTCTTGGTACACATTTGTGCGACTCCTATGAAATTGGATGACCTTCTAAATAATTTAATAAAATTTTTATTTGTTATGTTTTATTGATTCACTTTAAATAAAAACATATGTTTTATATTTTTATGCATATATATATATATCCACCTAAAATACTTAAAAATAATAATAATAATACTTTTTATTTGTATCTACTAATAAAATCAACCAATTAATACAAAGCACATTCAATAATTATATTATATTATTTTTCAGAAGATGTATATTTATTTACCATTGAGCTCCTAAAAGGTAACAAAATTTTTACCTTTGTTTTCAAGTGAAGGAATGTAGCTTAATACAGGCATTAGACAATTTGTTGTTCATTGAGAGAAATGATTTCCTTAAGCTGAGATTGTTAGCCGATTCCCTTACCAAAACAACCTTCTCCTAGTATATTTCCTTCCTTCCTTCCTTCCTTCCTACCTAACTCTGTCATACCTGGCAACAAATAGAGAGGCAATTTCATAACCAGTTTTTAAGATAGAACTGGATACTTTAATGGAAGATCTAACTAGGTTAAGGCAAATGCAAGGAGAGTGGGCCAAACACTTAATACCTGGTTTAAGAAAATGAGGCATACGTGCATGGTGAATTGATTTTAGAAGGGGAATCTATGAAATTTGCCTAGAATGGGCTAAATATTGAACTACAGAAAAAATTCAAAAGAATGGAGTTGCATGACTTATTTGATCTTGCTACAAGGGTGGTCTTTATTAGGTTATCCCTAAGGAAAAAAGTTAAAAGAAAAGTTCATCTAGTGGCATCTACTATAAAGATCCTAATCTCAAGATTTCTGTAGTAGAGGAAGACCAAGGGAAACTCAGCTGGAGGTAGATGTTGTGGTAATTCAAGAATGCCACTTATACCAGGGGGGACTTTAGCAAACCAATGGCAAACATATAGAAGAGGATATTTCAAGTTAGTCATAATTATATCTTTGATGTGACTAAAGCTAATCGGATCTGTGACCATTAGTTAGCTAATAAGATTGTGAAATTACTTGAAGGACACATGATTCCTTTGCTTGAAGAAATCAAGGGAAGAGATTAGTGCAAATGGCATGATTCGACACATTCTACTAATCATTGAGTAGTGTTTTGGGATGAAATAGAAGATAATATCGACAAGGGGTATTTCAAGTTTGTTGAGAAAGAGAAAGAGGTCACGATGATGACCGATACTAATCATTTTCCATCTACTGTAATAGTTAATTATTAGGATAAAACCTTTAAAAATATGATATGATGTAACAATAAATGAATGTTATTAATGTTTATATTATGATTTTGAGTTTCCATTCACCATCTTATTTATGTATTATGTTTGTTAAGCATTCAAACTTATATCACTATATTGTTCATAACTTAGGTGCATTAAGAGTTAAATGGAAGATTTAAGTCATAGATTTTTTACAAATTAATGGGTTGTTCACATTTAGTTCATAAACTTAAATAACCCATTTGAGGTTGTAGTGTACCAATTCTTAATTGGAGCGATGACTTATTTTAGTTATCAGGATGAACTTCCTATAATGAGTGCACTAGTATGTATGGTTACACATTAGACAAAACTTATGGTGAGTCATGATATTGGTTATTGGGTAGTTATGACTTCATCACACTATTATCTTGTATAAGATTTTAACCTTGAAAGAATATTAAGTTAGTGCTAAGATTTTCGATGGCTTTGACCTAAGTGAAACCCTAAGGTATTCATATATTCTCTATGAATTAGGTTATTCTTGATTAAGGTAAGTGACAATAGGTATCTCAAAATATGTACCGGATATCTCATGAATTTGAGATAGTGTGTCCCTTTGGTTAATCTTAATGATATATGATAATGAAATATGTGTTACAATAATTATTTAAGTGAAATTTGACATATATTCTTATAGAGTTAGAACATGTCAGTTGATTACATAATAGAAAGATCTAAGACTTAAGAAATATATAAATAATTTTAAAAGCTTGATAACACCTATTATGAACACTAATTTATAGGAAGCTTGCATATAATTGTTAATTAGTCATAGACTCGAGTTTTATATTTACGACATGTATCTATGTCAAACAACCAAATCAAAACCTTGCAAGTATCCTATAATCCAAATCATGTTTAGAATACAGGAATAAAGAATAGAAATGAAATGAAAAATCAATTTCATTCTCATTCATTAATATGTTTGAATTAAATTGGAATACAAATAAAAAATATAACAGTATGAAAACCAAATCCCACTTTCACTAGGATTTTGATTTCTCTTGTTTTATATGATATTATGGTTTATCACCATTTCTATCTTATTTCTATTCCTATTTCTATATACCAAACACATGTAAAAGTATTTATTTATCATATCTTAATTAAATATTAGCAAATGAAGAAGTTTTTAATGTGATATTATATTTCTTTTTTTTTCTTTTTTTTTATAAACACATTTTTTTTTACATAAAAGAATTTTTTGAATTCATATTTCAAAAACTAATACCTCAAAACTGTTTCTAAAAATAATTTTCTATTTGTACATGAGAGAATAATTTTCAACTTAAAAAGATACATTTTACAGATTTTTAATTAAATTTTTTTTAAAAAAATTGTTTTGAAAATAAGTTTTTCTATTAAAAAAATTGAGTTGTTTTATAATTAAAAGTATGAACAATACTTTGAAAAATTGTATAGTATTTTTACAATTTATATAGAAGAGAATAAGCAAAAAATACTATAATTTGCACATTTGAGTTCAAAAATAAAAGTTTACAATTAAGAGAATTGATTCTTAAAATGTCATTTAGCATAGCCTAAGAGAATACTTATTTGTATAGTTAGATGTCACACATTTATTATTCAAAATAAATCAAATCATTTTTTCATTATCAATCTATTTATTCTCTAGTTGATACTCTCTTGGTATATAAATATTTTTTAAAAAGACCCTTTTACCCATTAATATCTATCTAAATTGTGTTTTTAGTTCATAAAGGATCATTCATCTGATAATAGATTTCTAGTGATTTGATTAATAATATGGTTTCAATTACCAAGTTAGCCGACACCTTTTATTCTCTCTCTCTCTCTCTCCTTTGTCATTCTGTTATCATAATGTTTACAATCAGAATTAATGTTAGAATAAGTATTCAGAAGTAAAAGGGAAATGTGCGTTGGTTGTGAAGCATGAAATTCCATGAGGATTGATCATCGCATTGAATTTTAACAGACAGTACATGTGATGTGGTGTAATACCTCAGATAGAGAGACCCCACCTTGGCAGACTAAATTATTATGCCTCAATCTTCATCATCAACTGATTTTCATCTTTCAACAACAGCAAGATGAAAATCACAGAAAGTTTTCAACCCACATTTCGTCCACAAGCACTGACATCAAGAAAAGATCTTATAGCCCATTTGTAAATATTTTTGAAAAACAGAAAAGAAAATAATTTTTAAACTTGGAAAGATTTTTATAGACTTTTGATAAAAAATATTTTTTTTTTAAAATTTGTTTTACTATAAATTATTTTTTATAATAAATTTTAAGTGTTTTTAATTGTTTTTATAAAATGTTTTCAGTAATAATTTGAAAAATAAAGAGTATTTTAAAAAAGAAAAATATTCTCAAACATACCCTTAATTTTATTTTTATGTGACCTTCAAAATTTTTTTTTCTTTATATCAGTAGATGTCCGGACTAGTTTATATGCACCTCGACTAATCTCACAGGGCCTCAACGGGTAAGCCTTGAAGGGATTTGAACTGGTGACAATTAGGGAGTAAACCCAAAGTCGGATCAACTGAACTACCCCTCGAGATTGAAACCTTCTAATTCTTTCAATTGCATGGTGTATGAATTACCATTCATTTCAAACGCATACAAAAAGTTTCCATGTCCATATTCTAAACTGTGGCTGTGCCTTGCCCCAGGCTTAAATTGCATTAAAGATTCTCAGGAGATGGCTTTGCTAAGGTGATGTAGATCCTCCTCTAGAGCCTATTTCTAAAGCCAAAGTCACTTTATTCCTCTAGGAAGAAAGTTGTGTTGGTTTGCCCAATTCACATGGGGTTACATGTAGAATATTTGCAAGATCTTGTTCGCAATGTGGAAATAAGTTTATTTCATCTCTTTTGCATAAGTTGGACTTGACTAGCTAGTTGTGACCAATCAATTCCATATTATTTTTTTTCCCTAAAGTGGGAACAAATTTTTAGTATAAAAATTAAAAGCTTTGCATCTGAAGACTGAACCTCACTTTCAAAGTATGGGTAGTCCAATATCCTAGTTTTTTAAACTTTTGATTTTTGTAATGCTCCAATGCTACTTTTACGAATTCTAGATAGAAATTATGAGCATATTTATAACTATTTTTAAAATTTAAAAAACTATTTTCAAATATAAAAACATGTTGATAAATTTTTTTTCTTATAGAAAACAACTTTTTTAGAACTTGTTTTGAAAATTTTCATTTGTACAAATGCAAAGAATGATTGAAATAAAACATCGTAGATAAAAGTTATTTTGTAAAAAATATTTAAAAATATAAAAAATAGGTTAAAAGCATTACAAATTTTTAAACGGACTTTTATTTTAAAAACGTTACAAACATGGCCTCTACTTTCTCAAGTTTTGTATTCCATTTATCTTATTTCAACCGACATATCATGGGTTAGATTTTGACCAGGAAAAAGAAGAAAAAAATGAGCCAGACACTAAAGGAGATAGTAATCGGGATAACTTACAGAGTCAACAGTTCATAGCTTTGTTGCATTGCCCTTGTCATATGATGGCTGACCCCCTGACCCCCGCCGAAAGTGTGGAAGACTGGAACAAAGATGCAGAATGCAGTATGTCAAACACTGGAGCCACAGGCCCCATCCCTAACCCACCACTTAGTTGTGTGGGCTTAGTCAGCATTTAAGTCCCTTGTAAAAGGTGTAGACATGCTGTTTATCAAAGAATTCTTCTTTAGAGGTGCAATGTCAATGGCTAAGAGCACAAGAGCAAGGCATTTGAACAAAGAAAAAGCAGTAGTGGTGTAACATCATGCTAATGAGATTCACAGACCTGGATTCATGTTGCTATGGTGGCAACCATAGCACCATGGTTAGTGTCAACAAACAGTCCTTTACTGTTACATTTGAGATATTTGGACATTTCAGTGTGAGACAACATATCTGCAAAGAACGTATGCAACCAATATGGACACAATTGCAAATGACTCTGGTAACCTATATTGATAGGGAATTTCAGTGTGAGACAACATATCTGCAAAGAATGTAAGTGACCAGAATGGACATATTTAGTTGAAAATGACTCTGTGACCTTATAAAATAGAGGTCAACATATGGACCAAAAAAAATACATAAATCTTGGGGCATTCCGAGAATTGAACTCGGGACCTCTCGCACCCTAAGCGAGAATCATACCACTAGACCAAATGCCCTTTGGCTTTTGGAAGTTTAGATTAATTCTACACGTACAGCATCTGAAATATGTCTGCTTTATAAAACCTAACACAGCCTATTAAAAGAGGAAAAGGAACCTCAGTCATGTTGTAATGGCTCTGCTTACAATTAATAAAAAATGTGCACAGTAATGCATTAGTTATACAATGCATAATGCTGCAGGCAGGTTACATAGAATAATAAACCACATCTTTTAACACAGAAATGTGAAAAATATAATTCAATTAATAATCTGAAAATCACTTGGCAAATGGCATTAAGTAGAACCAGAATTCGGAAAGCCAAAAGAGACAGCCCTTCTAGTAAAAACAGTCCCTCAGGAAGCAATGTCAACTTCACAATGGACAATGTCAACTTTTGGACAATTTCAAAGGGAATGCCACAATCCAAACGAGTGGACATGAACAAATGCATATAATATATACAAGCATTATTAAAGAAACCCAAAAGGTTTTCAAGCAGAGGTAAAGCAATCACCTTCATCCACTCAATTTGGATGGAATCAATGGTGAAATATCCTGGATACCAATCAAGTCCTTGCACACAGCTACAAATTTGAGGGTGGTGCACATCACAATACATATAAAAATCTGTTTTATACAACAAAAAGTAAAGGAAAATATACACAAATATCCCTTAAAATTCCTCAATCCAAAAATTTCATAAAATAATTCTGTTTTTTTTTTTTTCCCTAGTAAGAACTCATAGAATATAGTATTCTATTTAAGAAATCCATATCCCTAATTTCATTCAAGTAGGATTTGCTTTCCTATGGTAAGAAAGCATACAGCTAAGCTAACAACAAAGAAGAAGAAGAGTGAATAGTAGGAAAAATGAAAACAACACACACACACACACAAAATTTTGTGGACTGCAATCTAGAAAACATGTCACACGGCATGCTAGTGTATATGCAGTATGAATACTTTTCTAGCACATGAACAAATTCTTCTAAGGAAAAATGATTTATGACTATAAATTTGAGGTTTTTGAGGGGAAAAAAAAGGTATTTGGATTCTCCGTAGCTTTAGATGAACAAGTAAGTAATCTGCAAGTTTTTCAAATTAAGAAACTTCTGAAGGAGCTTTCAAATATTTCTTTCCAAAAATTTAGAAAATTGAGGTTTTTGATGTGAACAATTCAATTCAAATGGTTGCCATGAATTACTTTGGGGACTTCTAGATTGCTACTTGTACAGATCCAAGCTTGTTATATGCAGCTAAGTAGACTTATCTTAAAAGTAGTACAATAAACAGGGTTTACTTATAGCTTTTTTGCCTGTAGAAGGTAAGGAACATGTTTTTTGGATGGCCCGTCCAGCATATAGTTTCAGATGGGCCACATCTCAGGCAAATGGCAGGCCAGCGGCAGCCCATAAGGTCAGACCATTTCATCCTGTTTTATTTTAGTACTGGAATTTTCTACATCATCCACTATTGTTATCCTTTTCTAATTTTCTATTAACGAGGAAAAGGCGATACACTAATCAAAATTTTCCCCAAATATATATCATACTTATTCAAGAGTAATGATTGGACCAAGCTCAAGCACAAGTTTAACAATGCATAAGGATTAGATTGGACAGCAAAGCCAATGCTAATAGGAAGGATCTTTAGTTTTAAAATAGAATCCAGACACAATCCATCAACTGACAGCAACAACCTAAGCAACACAAGATTATGAAAAGAAAAGGATATATTGGAAAAACCTAATCCAGCCAGTCACATTTTCACTTGTTCAGTCACAGTAGAGTGATAAGTTCAGAAACATTGAAACATAAACTTCTGATTAACCAATCTGAAATCTAATATGATAGGTAACTAGGTCATACCTTGAAATTTAATATGCATACCAGTAATTTTTCAGCAATCCAAATACTAGAACAAGTAGTAGAGCTAATGTTTTAAGACAAGTTCAAGCATCTACTGAATAATTGAAACAGTCATGGGTATTTGAAATGGCTGTTTCCAGTTCCATTCCTGGACAAGGAAGATGAAAAGTTAGGGAAATTTCAACCACAAGCATAATAGGAATCCGAAGCAGCCAGCCATCTTTGAATTGAAAGCTCTAAATGACAATGTCATCAATTGCCTAATAAACCAACAAAAAAATCCAGACAGAAGATCTATATTAACAGTACAAATTCTATTATTATAAGTTGTCTCATTGTAGGTCAATGAGGCATGCACCATCATTACCATGACAAGGGTCTTCTCCTTTATAAGCAGTGCCCCACTTTTGGCAACTGTTTCTCATAGAAAACACTATAAAACTCTTGCTGATATTGTAGTCCTCGAAAGAGCTGCTGAAGCTTTTTGACAGTGGGAGATACATGGGATGCAAATTGATAGTTAATTGAAAACACTGTAAATGATAGAGCATAAAGCGATTGCTCTAATAGTTTCATATCGATCATTTGACATATCCTGACAAAAAATTACCACGGTTTGACATCAAGCGAGTCACTGCACAACAACCACTATATGTGGAAAGTACACCTCTCACTCCAGTACTGCAATCAGTTCAGTATTATTCAGAAACTTAAACCAGGTGCAAGACAATGATTTGGGTATCCCTTAAAATGGATAACATGGGGATACCTGAGTGGAAAGACCATGTTATTCCCTTTAAACACCATTCTTTCTCATTCAAAAGGGAAGAGTTCCGGTTTTTGTGTTCTTAATCAAGTGACAGTGCTCTGTTAACCACAAGCAGATGTATCCAAAATTTGAACCTAAACCCCAATTTCAGGAAAATGGGACACAACCAGAGCAACTTGCCTAAATCATCTCACATAGGCAGTGCTAATGTCATAACTGTTTTGGTTGGATTTACCGTTTCTCCCAATGGTTCCAATAGCAATACTGTGCCACCCAATACAGTGCCCAACACACTATAGATAGTATTCTTGAAGCGGCAAAGCGTCCTTATTTAATATAAGTCCTTAAAACTTTGAATTTTTCCATCAGAGAATAAATTTTAAGGTAGAAATAAAAGTGTAAAATAGATGGAAGTTATTGCTGCATTCCTTATCCTAGCTGTTTTTAATTCTCATGAAGTAAAGGAAAAATGGTTTAAATTGATTAAGAGAAACTACAACAGTTCCACACAGCAACAAATCAGATAACGAATATGCAAAGAATGCTAATACATGCCAAATTGGACGATTGTAAGATTGGCAGATCCCAAGATTTCATTCTCAAAACAGCTGTCACGAGAAGCACAAATTGGGCACTGGAAAGACAATGAACGCAGGAACTGATAGCTTCATGATATGGTCACCATGATAGTAAAAGAGAAGTCAACCCACAAATGACAAGAAAAAGGCATTTCTGGCCTTATCATTTGGAATATTCAGAGCATAGGATTCCCAAACACCTTTAGGAGGTCGACCATATTTTCAAACTAAGCTATGATTAATTGCACACATGAACGAGTTATAAATGTTTCCTCCCACTAGAAAAACACCCCACAGATCAATTCTTGATTTGCTCCAACCATGCACAAGATCATGCCTAAGATGAAAAAGAAACAGATTCTAGCACATCTTATCTTGGCATTCCTCTTAACAGCTTCCCAATGCTATTACACCACTGCCATCATGCTTCGAGCTATGGAACCAGGCAAGCAACTGGCTTTCTAACCCGGATACCCATATTATTTTTGCTATATTAGTGTCACAGGAAGAGATGGCAATAGCCAACAAGTAAATTCATATGTTTTTTCTGATGTTTGTTATAGTTGCTTCCAATACTGGACCTGCACAACAAAGAACAGGCTCAGCCACCAGATATATGTTTGCCACATGGGTGAGTGTCATAACCATTCCTTCTATTTATTAGTAAACTTCTGCTAATTAGCCATTCAGTTATTTCATTTTCTTTTAGTTCACTTCTTACAATGAAAATGCCTTATATGTGAACTATTGCTGTATATATGAAAAGAAGAAATTTGGACAGCAGATCAGAGGAAATATCCACAAAGTTCCATCAGGACCCAATCCCATTGGAAATCGGCACCCACCATCCTACCCATGAAATGATAGAGGGCTTGCGCTATGTTTAGTAAGTAGAATTGATAATGCCCATGTTCTCTTTCTTCTGTAATTGAAGATGGTAGACCATAGAATATTGCATATTTTAAGGTCATGATTTCCAGTATATTGTACTTGCATTTGCAGAAGGATGATTTTTGTTCTTAGATTAACATAAAAAATGATCTTGAGATCAGAGATGCATGAATGCTATTCAGTCCATCTTGTAACACCAACAGGAAGAAACAACAGGAAAAGTCTCTGATTTTTGTAAGAAACAACAGCAGCTAAGAAAAACAATGATAGTACAACACATGTTCACATGCAAGAAACTTGTTTTAAGTTTGACTTCTTGTAAATATTTTAAAAGATTACGCCATAAACAAAAAACCTAGGGTAACAAGGAGGAACTCCAGCTTGATTTAATTATAAATCCCCAAAAATAAAATTGTATATGCAACACCCCATCACCTTAAATTATGTCAAAATAAATGTGGCACTGGTCAAAAGACATTTTCATGATTCTAAAACTCTTTTCTAGTATATTAGTAGGAAAACATTGTGGTGTAATGCCTCTAGTAGAAGAACCATTCATGGTTCGATACGTGAACAAACCCTACAATTTAACAAGGTGTTGGAAAGATCATAGTTCTTGAAACAGGAAAACTTGCAGATATCACCAAACCATTCTTGCTTCTTAAGAAGGCATGTTGAAGACTTTTTCAA
The DNA here is from genome assembly GCF_030704535.1 of Vitis vinifera. Classification (NCBI taxonomy): domain Eukaryota; kingdom Viridiplantae; phylum Streptophyta; class Magnoliopsida; order Vitales; family Vitaceae; genus Vitis; species Vitis vinifera. The sequence goes on from NC_081817.1 coordinate 2,805,997, forward strand.
AATTTAATTACAAGTTACATGTCAATAGAATAAGTATATAAGATACTTTTCTTAACTATTATCAAGTAATTCCTCAGCTTGCACAAAACAGAGCATAAACCCGGCCTGCATTTTGTGTTTTGATTCTATTTGGAATCCCATTTCAATCAAAATCCAAAAGCTTTGCCTTTAGTGCATACTTTTGTGTGTGTTATTCAGGGCATGCAAAATTTGAGTTCAATTCCAAACCCATCAGTGAATAAAGTAACCAAACAGTAGAACTAAAATCAGGGTCCCCTACTCCAACTTGAAGTCAATCCTTCATCAATTTCTTGAGTAACTTCAAGCATTGAACAAAAGGTAAATCATTACCCAGATCCGGTAAGTGAAAACTAATAGAAATCATTATGATAAGACTCATTCCAATAAAAAATCGTACAAGGAAAAGGTTAAAGTAATCTCCCAAGCAATTGATGTTTCATCTGCAAATTACTATACACAGTTTCTCTACTTAAGACATGAACAGTGAACTATGCTACCAATCCATAATTGCAAATGGAAAATCAGATCCTCCCAAAAAAGTTAACAAACAACAGCATATAAATATTTCCTTCTTAAGCTTCAGTTTCAAATTCATGAACTGTGAGAAAAAGATAAGGAAAAAGAAAAGAAAAATCGGAGGAAAAGGAAGGAGAGTGATCAAGAGTGGAAAAAGTTTTCTACACTCCATTCCCAATTTTATTTCCCATTTTAATAAAGACAAGAGTTTAATTTCTTGCTACTTTTTCATCCCGGCCAAACAATAAAACCTATATTCCTTCAGAATTCTTTTCCTTTTCCTCCAAGTTTCCATATCCATATTGACAGCAAATCGGAAATATGAATTTCGGGCAATCAGTATAGACAATTATCGAGAATAAGAAGTTGCCTTCAGAACAAATTCACGGATTCACCGGCGTCTGAGAGCTGTTCACAGTTATTGAAGAATCCGTAACGATGTACGGACGGATCATTCGAACGAGGCTGGAGAGCGGGAAATTCATTTCCATTTTCCCGGAAAACTTTTCTCGTGGAAAAGCATTTCTGCTGAAAATTTTCTATCCATAAAATTGAAAATCGGTGTGATGCCTCACCTCGGATCGGGAGAAGAAAATAACGCAGCCCATGAATGTATAGCTCCTCTTACGTGTTTTAAAGCCACGAGAAGGGACGGCATTCACATGGGTGTGGCCGTGTGGGTTGTTACAACCGGATCCTAATGACTATTCCTTTTATTAATTTAAGTTGTTAAATTAATCAATGGCTAGAGTTTAAAGATCGTACGGCCAATCTCCTCATTGCTTTAAAATTTGTCCGAGAATCTTTGTGTGGTGACTAAAATGAAGATTGGCCCACCTATAGACATGTTACAATTATATCATGTGACCCACCTAAAATTAAATTATATGCATATTAAAATTATATCATATGGTGTCAGGATTCATGGAGTCGTTACGATTAATATACTTTAAATCCATGTATTAGAAATTTGAAAGCCACCTTAGAAGATGAAATGATGAAGTAAAAGGAAATTTGTATTTGGGCCTTGTCATTGAATGAAAGAGCCCAACCATGCGCTTAGGTAAGTTTAAAAAGCTTGAAAATATTTACAATACAAAATGTAATTTCGACGGTGGAGATTTACTTACCGGAGGCCAATGTCTAGCGGACGACAGGTTCTGAAAATTCTGAAACCTTCCAAAATCAAGAGCAAGGGGTCTCCCTCCATTGTATTGGAATGTCTCGCCAACCGTCCATGCATTGAAATCCAGTGGCTGAAAATCCACTATACGAACCTTCTCGAACCTCCTTCGGAACCTATATGTAATGAGAGACGCTCCTGCCTCTGCTCTTCACTGTAGCTCCAAAGCATAGCATTGCCATTTTCAGAGTCTTAAGTTTTCTCTACTGTGCTTCTTCTCTCGTTTCAGTGAGAGTGAACAATGGCCGGAAATGGAGGGGCTCCGGTGATCGGAATCGATCTCGGCACGACGTTCTCGTGCGTCGGAGTGTGGCAGTACGATCATGTTGAAATCATTGCGAATGACCAGGGCAACAGAACGACGCCATCTTACGTTGCTTTCACTAATACGGAGCGGTTGATAGGAGATGCTGCAAAGAACCAGGTCGCTATGAACCCTGTCAACACTGTGTTTGGTAAGCTATCTGAGCCTTGCTGGTCTCTTTTAGCTAAACAAACTCTTTGTTTGGATGAAGAGAAAATGATATATGTTTTGTGAAGAATTTTACAGCTATTCTATTTTTATATGTTTTGCATTGTGTAGCTCCAAATCCACTTGCATCCTTAGGGTTTGCAGAAGTATAAACTTGTGGTTGATGCAGCCATGTGGCCACAAAGTCCTTTGTAGTCTTCAATAACACAAATTCTAGCATATCTGCTTGATAGAGATGGTTTTTATCAACATTAGAAAACCTATTTATTTTTTTATCTGCACGGTGTCTATATCTATATATATATATATATATATATATATATTTCTTTTGTTTTCAATTCCTCATTATTAAAAATTTTCTTCCCCTTCCAAAAACAAATGACTTAAATTAAATACATTTCCACGGAAATGAGAGCACGAACCTTTCTTTGATGAGAAATATAGGAATTCTGAGAAGCACGACTGAGTTTGGTTCGAAATGTGATAAAATTTAAATGAGTTTTTATGTTCCTATATTGCTTTATAAATGCTGTTAGAATGAGGTGAGTTGTTTTCGTTTTTGAATCAGAAACTGGAACCAATGCCAAATCCTGCTCATGTTTTTTTAGATCAGTTGGAGTTTAGGCCCTGTTTGGAAAGAGGTGTTTTCGTACTCCTGAGTTCACAAACAGAATTTTATTTATAAAAATAATTGAGAATTGTTTTAAAATTAAAAAGTGTTCTTAAAATTGGATTTTGATGACCATTTGTAAAAAACAATCCAAGACAGGGCCTAACCACTCTCTTCCAGTTTTCACTCAAGTCTAAGCCTGACCTACCTCTTTCTCACTTTAATTGGTGCTTGTAATTCAAAATAATTCAATCAGACTTCCCAATTCTGTCAGTGTTGTCATATGTTGGTTTTATGTTAGTCAGCTGCATTTGAGGACATTTTTGCATGATGATATGAAACACAAATCTTTGAGGACAACTGTTAATTCCCTAATCATTTAAGTACAATTCAAAATCAGAAGTATTGAAACACAAGCTCTTGTATTAAGAGGTATATTTCTTTCTCATTTTTATGCACTCTTGATACTTTACAAATATAATAGATTTTTTTTATGTTGTTATGCAATGTGAAATGAACAGACACACACACATACTGATCTCATTACAACACTGCATACTGGCAATCTTTGAAAAGATCAAACTTTCTCACGGACATTTGTTTGTGAATTTTTGCTCTCCTATGTTTATTTTGTTCAATTGTGACCACGGGGATTGTCGTGTATTCCGATCTCCTAGGAAACATTTCTCCATGTTGAGCGAACACTTTATTGCATGTTATGTAGCTTATTCTGTTGCTTTGAGGTTTGGGGTTTCCATGTTCATCACAGATGCAAAGCGTCTGATTGGTCGGAGGTTCAGTGATGCCTCAATTCAGGATGATATAAAACTCTGGCCGTTCAAGGTCATTGGTGGTATTGGTGACAAACCCACAATTGTGGTCACTTACAAAGAAGAAGAGAAAAAGTTTACCGCTCAAGAGATTTCATCTATGGTCCTCTCAAAGATGCGTGAGATTGCTGAAGTCTACCTTGGTTCAACAGTGGATAAGGCAGTTGTCACTGTCCCTGCTTACTTCAGTGACTCTCAGCGCCAGGCAACAAAGGATGCTGGGGCTATTGCTGGTCTTGATGTCGTGCGCATCATCAATGAACCCACTGCTGCTGCCATTGCCTATGGCCTTGACAAGAAGGGAGGGGGTGGTGGCGAGAAGAATGTCCTTATCTTTGATCTTGGAGGTGGCACTTTTGATGTCTCCCTTCTCACAATAGAGGAAGGTCTATTTGAAGTGAGGGCCACTGCTGGAGACACCCATCTTGGAGGAGACGATTTTGACAACCGTATGGTGAACTATTTTGTACAGGAATTCAAGAGGAAGCACAAGATGGACATTAGTGGAAACCCCAGAGCACTTGAGAGGTTGAGAACTGCTTGTGAAAGAGCAAAGAGGACTCTCTCATCCACAGCTCAGACGAGCATTGAGATTGACTCCTTATATGAAGGTGTTGATTTCTACACAACCATCACTCGTGCTAGATTTGAAGATCTCAACATGAACCTCTTTAGAAAGTGCATGGAGCCTGTGGATAAGTGTTTGAGGGATTCTAAGATAGGCAAAAGCAGTGTCCAAGATGTTGTCCTCGTTGGTGGTTCTACTAGAATTCCAAAGGTGCAGCAAATGTTGCAAGACTTCTTTAATGGAAAGGAGCTTTGCAAGAGCATTAACCCAGATGAAGCTGTTGCTTATGGCGCTGCTGTGCAGGGTGCCATCTTAAGTGGAGAAGGTAATAAAAAGGTACAGGATCTGCTGCTCTTGGATGTTACTCCTCTGTCCCTTGGGTTGGAGACTGCTGGAGGTGTGATGACTGTACTGATTCCGAGGAACACCACTATTCCAACCAAGAAGGAGCAGGACTTTTCTACCTACTCAGACAACCAAACTAGTGTCTTGATCCAGGTCTATGAGGGTGAGAGAACAAGAAGTAGGGACAACAACTTGTTGGGCAAGTTTGAGCTTTCTGGCTTTGCTGCAGCCCCAAGGGGTGTACCTAAGATCACCGTTTGCTTTGATATTGATTCTAATGGTATCTTGAATGTCTCTGCGGAGGAGCAGACCACAGGGCAGAAGAACAAAATCACTATCACCAATGACAAAGGGAGATTGTCTAAGGAGGACATTGAGAAGATGATGCAGGAGGCTGAAAAGTACAAATCTGAGGATGAGATGCTCAAGAAGAAGGTGGAAGCAAAGAACGCCTTAGAGAATTATGCCTACAACGTAAGGAGCACTGTGAAGGATAAGAAGAATGAAGACAAGATCGCCCCTCTAGAAAAGAAAAAGATAGAGGATGCCGTGGAGGAGGTTATTCAGTGGTTGGATTCCAGCCAGTTTGCTGGGGCAGATGAGTTTGAGGACAAACTGAAGAAGTTTGAGGCCATCAGCAAACCAATCATTGGCAATATATATGAGGATACTGTACATCAGGTGGCTGATGGAGTTCTTGCTGCTGGTGGTCCTCCACCTGCTGCAAGTGCTGCCGTCCCAGTGGTTGAGGAAGTTGATTAAGTCAGGCTAGCATTCTTTTTGGGAACTTTTAACCTGATTCATCCTTTTGTTGATGGATTGATGCATGTCTAGTCTGGTGGATTCTATATACGCAAATACTTCTTGTTTGAAACACTGTTGAGTTCAGTAGATTATTTACGCAGTTTACAATACCATATGATTCAATGTTTTGCGCTGAAACTATAGCACACCAAGCTTTACAGATTGCTGCTACGAATGCCAATTGTGCCTAATATTCTTGAATCGTCCATGACATGCACTTGATTGTTTGCATGGTTTTTGTTTTGAGGTTTGGTCATGTTTCATATATTGGAATACAGTTGTTACCTGGTATTCGATGATTGAAAGCACAAAGTAGGTTGTAGTTCTTGTCCCAACACATAGTTGAAATTCCAGAGTGGAGTTGGGTCTGAGTCTGAGAACTGCATTCCATGTTTTGGTTAGTAAAGCAGCATGTTGGAGAAGGGCAGTATTGCATGCCATGTGAAAATATGGCACGATTGGACCAGGAGACTGAAAGTGGGCACCAAGTTACCAACTCTATCAGCACAGAATTTTTTGTAACAAAATCTATTTGAAATAATAAATCATTGACGGAAAAGAAAAACCCTGGTCAGTGAACCCAAAACGTCACGAAAGTACATGTTCTTTGATAGGTGAGGTCATTGTAAAGAATCCAGGAATAGGACATAACAGAAAATGACAGTAGCGGAAAGAAGCATTGAAAACCAACGGAGGCAGGCTGTCAAGTACTTGAGTCAAGAATGTCAGCTTGGTGTTTAAACAGACTTAACAATAAAGGATAAGCCCAAACGATATACCAGTACAGCAATCCTGGGCTCAGTCACTCCACCATTAAAAAATAAAAGTTGAGGCGGCCCCATTAAGGTAAAAGAATTTGTTAGGTTCAGATCCATCAAGCATGGTGAGGTGTGGGGATTAGGTGTTGTAGCTTTAAATGATAAAAGCTTGAATTGGTCAAAAGAGATGTGATTGAAACTTTGAAAGCATGGCAATCCTCCAACTTCATATCAGCATCAGGAAGGGGGAAAAGAGGTTGGTGAAAATTAGGGTCGTCTGCCATTCAGTACAATCTGGAATTCCCATAACTGAGGTTTAAAATTCACCATTCTCCACTGTTAGCTTTCTCTGCTATTGCTGCAGTAAACTGTTTCATCCCCAACACCCACCTTGACAAGCACTTTCATTGCCCTCCTCATCCCTCTCTACGCGTCTCTTTTCTCTCAATAGAATGATGCTTAATTCTGTACACAGGGTCCTAACTCCATCATAGAATGATGAGCCGCTTATCGGCTATAGGAGGATCTCACAGCTCTGATTTGAGTGATTTAAAAGAGTCCAATACAGCCCACAAAACTAAACCCACCCTACTAAAATGGTTTGCTCATCCAAATAAAGGATGTTCCCAAGTGGCTACATTGATGATTAGTAACAACCCTAAGAGAATGAAAATGGACAGAATAATTTTCATACCAGGCTCTGTTCATTGTTGTGTTAACTGCAAACATAAACCAAAACACAATCATCCATATTCCTCGTAGCTTACAACAGCATCCAATTTCCACTCCCACTCCAGAATTATAAACCCTACTCCAAAATGAAACCCACAAATGTAACAAATTAACAGGTTCAGCTTGTCTATTGCTATACTTGATGGCATGAATGCATTTTGCTTTCCAGGGACACATGACAGGGCAGGGATGTAGAGCACCAAGGCAGTGATGTGGAATACTATGATCAAATATGAAATATAATTCATCTAGCTAAACAAGTCTAGCAACAGATGCCCAACAAATAAATTTTGAATTCCCAAATGACATTTATCCACAATTATACTGGTATTATCATTAGCAGTCAATCCGTATCATTACTGCTGCACGATTTATTAAAGGAAATCAAACAACAGATATCTCCTAAGCCCAGAGAACCAAAGAATGATACTAATAATCAAATATCAAAACAGAAGAACGGTTCAAACATAGACAATGATAGTAAATCTAGACCTAACTTCATAATTTAGAAACTATTCAAGGAAACCAGATGCATTGGAACAAGCACCAAGGTAATCAGCACATACAGAAGTTAGAAAGGATACATAGGTTGGTAGGTCTATGGTGATCTACATACTTTTGATCACTTCTCGAGTGATCAAATATGATCTACTAGTCTATGAAAGGGGGGAAAATTGCATCACAAAGGGAAAAGTATAGAAGTAAAATAAGAAGAAAAAAAAACACAAATATAATCAGTAAACTGCAGATTTCATTTATGGAATAAGGTCAGTAAATAATGAAGCACCAACCACTGTAACCACCCTTACACCTTTCAGACTAATGCCTCTTTCATGTCAACATATGCTCTTTCACTCCAAGGAGAGGACGAAGGCATACCCGGACCTCATGCTCTTCTGGTCCTACTCGTTGTTTGGGCACGACAATCTCAAGCATAGTTCCTGTTTCATCACGATATGCTTCTAGTTTGGCGTCCTCTGGAATGCGGGTTGGAAGGGGGATTTCCCTAATGAAGTCCCCAGGAGGGCAGTGCTCTGGTGTTGGGTCTGTTAGCTTGAATGTCCTATTATGTCTCTTAATGAATGGCATGCAAACTGTACTTACACAAGATATCTTTACGATCCCATGTGAAGGAGTGTTCCTCCAAGTAACTTTCACCCTCTCAAGATCTGCGAAAGGCAAACTGATGATAATCAAGAACCCTTCATCATCCTCATATATAGTTTTTGCAGCTGTAACTGGCCCATATACATTCCTCATAACCCCACTAAACTCCTTTGACCAGTGTGGTTCAATTGGGTGGATTTCCATAGCATTATTAGGTAAACAGCAATCATCATCATTTCCATGTGGGAAGAAATCCTTCCTCCTTTTATTACAGACTGGTGAAAGGTCCAACACATCACCATTGACATGGTTTGATGGCTGTGTTGACAAATTCAAACTAGTACCATTAAGCAATTTTCTTGGGTGTGGATTTGTATGATTCTTCAACAGAGGAGGGGCACGCTCAAGCTCAAACTCTGTGTTTGGAAGGTTCCTCCACGAACTAAAATCACTTGCTTCTAGAGGGATCGAGAAGCTTATATCTCGGCCTGTAAGCTCCTTCCACCTCTTCCGGTCTTCCTCATCAAGACCCATGAGATTGGGTGAGCGGACAACTTCAATCCCATGAATACACTGGGGGTTAGAGAGACCCCGGTAGTGCTTCCTCTGCATCCTGTGAGATCGTACAAAGCCTTTGTCCACACTAAAGGGAAATGGGCGCTCCCCCAGGCGAGAGTGCCCATTCATATAACTCCTCAGCTGCATTTTACCCAGTGCATTTTCAGGCCTTTCCTTGAAAACCCACATATACATGTTCTCCATATCATGCTGAACCAAGAAAACTTCATGCTCCAAGTCCGATTTATCATAACCAGAAATCCCATTACAGTCCCTGGTGATCTTAGACTTTGATTTCTCATTAAAGACAGGCTTGAAGTAGAAACTGAAGAAAAACCAGGCACCCCAAATACTATCGAGCCGTTTGGAGCATTTCCTTCCAACTTTTGGCAGATTGGTGATTGCCTCAGTCTCATAAACTTGAGGGCCAAGACCGACATCCAAGATGTCACAAGAATCATTCCATAATTGAGGAGGTGGGCTAGGCTCAGCCGACAATGGAAGATTAATATCTGGTGGCCCTGAAAGGATGACCTGCCTATTCATCTCTCTCTCCAAGTCATCATGAGCAAAGGCACCTGAATCCATGGATAACAGTGTGCATGGGTGATTCTCCATGGACAGGGTTGTGAGCAGAGCTTCTCCCATTTTTTCTTCTAATTTTTTGGAGTTTTTCCTTTCCTCGTCTCTGTAGAGTGGAAGTTCAAATTCCACCAACACCGACAAAGGCACCTCACTCACCTTTCATGATACAAAACCCGAAAATTGCAGATTCATCTATCAATCAGCAAAGCAAAACAAGTACCAGAGAAACACCTTCATAGATTAAACCCGCAGACATCCAACCACGAAGAGGAAGAAATTGCAATGACCCATCAATCAATTGAAAGAATACCCAAAACTGAAACTAACATCCATATGGCAACACCGTCCTGAAAGCACCAAGGGGATCACGTCAACATGGTGAAAAAAAATTAAACTTCCCTAATCAAACTGAACCACACACAAACACAGATATACCAAGTCCTGGAAAATCCTAAAGCCCTCTTTTTGGTTGCTGAGACCACTGAGGAAAAGGACTGAAAACAAAATTTTTGAATTTATCCGGAGTAAACAGCCAAGCTGAGTGCAATTCATAACAAAAATAAAAATTTCCTTGTAACCCAAACAATGAAATAACCCAAACGTAAACAAAACCCAAGATTCAAAACCTTCCTTTCCTTTTCCTACCTCATCAACCAAACGATGGATAAGCCAAAGCCACCCACAAAGTCCACAAACCCTAGAATCCCCAAAAAAATTGTCCAAACAGAGGAAAGAAGCACAGATTCAAACGATCAAATTTACCACCATCCGCTTGGTTGCCGAGGAGTTATAGAAAAGAAAAGAAGCCCCAAAAATCCCAGAAAACCCAAGAAGATTCCCTCCTTTTTCCCAAGATTTCTCAGCAACCAAACAGCACAAAATAAGCCTAAAAAGCAAAACAAAAAAAAGAGTGCCCAAAAAAAAAAAAAAGCGATAAAAACAATTAAAAGAGATACTAGAAGATTACCCGTTAGGGCTTTGAATCAAGATGAACAGAGAAGCGATCCCCATTTCTAGAGAGAGAAAGAGACTGAACGGCTCTGTTTAAAGACACGGTGCAAAGCGGACGGAGTTTCTAGGAACCGACCTACACCAGTTAACACCGTCGCTCCTAGTCCTCACGGCGTTAAGTAACGGTTACGGCTGCTAAGAGGGAAAGAGAGAGAGGTCAAGAGAGGCGTCTACCACATCATGTGGAGAGCCATGTTTTTCTTACCACATCAAAGTGGAGTGTGGACCTCAATCATATATATAAAAAAATTATTTAAAAAAAAAAAAAAAGTTTTGGCCATTGCCCTAAAAAAATAGACGTTGGGAGTACATTTTCTCTTTTGCTGAGATTTTTCGAATTGGGACAATTGATTAAGGTTCTTAGGAGTTCAGAAAAATCTTTTTTCGACACCAACGATGTTAGTTTGTACTCTATTTAGGCATGACTTAAATTATTTATGTGTTTTACTCTTTAATTAAGGATAATAGGGGATAGAAATAGACAGTGAAACTATATTGAATTTGATGATTAAATTAATTTTTTTATTAAAAATTAATAAAAAAGAAATGATTAATAACAGTCATCTCACTTGTTAAACTAATCCAATGAACAAAAAACAATATCGGTGTTTATAAGATATCAATAAAAGATGAAATAGATAAGAAAAGTTAAGACTGCAAGTTTCGATTAATAGGTTGCATTGATAAATAAACAGTAATGTAAGTTTTAGTTAACATATTATATCGATAAATAAATGATAAAGTTCGTGCTAAAAAATAATGGATAAAAGAGAAAATAATATAAGAAAAGAAAAGTTTATTTGACAGTGACATGTAACATAAAACCGTCAATATTTATTTATATTACTTTTTTGTATAGTATTTTATTATTAATTTTTTATAGAATAATTAATGTTACGTGTTTTAGATGAAAGATTCATGTAAAAACATTTGTATATGTAGAATCGAACTTTAATAACATAATGTTTATAAGCAAAAGACTCAAATGTTACTTATCTGTCAATGAGTTAGAATGAAGGAAAATAATAAAAAAGAAAAAAAAAATTAGTTCAACAAGAGAATATATCAGAGCAACGATTAAGAATTTTTCATTTTTGTTATCTAATTGATGTGAAATATTTTTATTAGTTCATGACCAAAAAATTAACGTTAGATGTTTCACATGAAAGATTTACTTGAAACATTAACATATGAAGATTTAAACTTTAGTGAATTTATGTAAGATTTTGCTTGAGAAATATGGATTATAAATCACAAATAATTTTGAGAGTAGATGTATTATTTAATTTCTTAATTTGTAATTATACATATTTTTTATTTTAAATCATTAAAAACTTGTAAATCCTATTGCAAATTAACTTAAATCACAAAAATAATAATGTGTTCAAATTGAGTTTTTAAATGAATCTTTATCTTATAAGCAAAATATAAATTAAGAGTCTGTTTGGAAAATATTTTTGAAAATAGTTTTCTGTTATCTAGAACTAAAAAAACATAAAAAAAATACATTTGACAATTAAAAACAATTTTCTATTTTTTGTTCTTAAGAACAAAAAAAATATTGTTTTCAGAAAACATTTTTTAAATATTTTCTATTATTTTTACTTGTTTTTTGAGAACTGTTTTAAGAAATAATTTTACAAGCATGTAGAATAATTAAAATAACACACTAGATATAAAAATTGTTTTTAAAACGTATTTAAAAATACTCGAAATTTTCAAATAAACTTTTATTCTATAAAAATATGACAGTTTTTAAAAATTGTTCTAAAAAACTATTTTTTAGAATTATTTTTTAAAATAATTACCAAACAAATCCTAATATGTTATTTTTCATAATGGTGATGTTTATTTTTATTGATGTTAGGTATTGTTTCTACATACTAAAAACATCTTAAAATTAGTAATGAGATGATTCTCCTTAAAAAAAAGGATAATTATATTTTAAAGATATTTAAAAAGTAATAATTTAATAATAAAATAATAATTTAACATATTTCCAAATACTTTACAATAATAAAAATTTTAAAAATTATTAATTTAACATTTTTTTCTATCCAAATAATAATAATAATAATAATTATTTTCTATACAAAGTTCTCAATTTAAAAGAAAAAAATGTCCTAATATATATATAATATAATATAATATAATATAATATAATATAATGTCCTAAATATTAAAAAAACAAAAGTGAAAAAAAAACCCATGATAAGATTTTGTAATGGGGTAGCCTTGATAGCCTCTCTGTCTCTTTCCTCCATTATGGAGATAGGGTTCATGTTGCAGTTGCATATTCTCAATTATCTTACTAAAGTTTTGCTTATATATGCACATTGCCTCTCATGCATCATTCTTCATCTAGTGACCAATAAATGCAAAGCCTATTAGGAAATGCACAATTCAAACAAGCAGATAATTGTCTGCAAGAAAAACCAAACTATTAAGGGCCACCAAAAGCACAAACCCATTGGAAGTTGGAACCATTCAATACATAAATGACATATAAATTGGACTTTAAGGGTTTTAATTTAATATGCCCACTAGTACCTCATCACATGCCCATTTCTCTCTATTTTTTTAACCAAACATGCCCCATTTGCCCCTTTGATTATTAGAGCTCAGGTGTTTTATGTCTGACTGGGCTGCCTCCCTTTCTATTAGTGGTTTATTTTATTTTATTTTTTTTTATAAAAAAAATATTTTAGATCATATGGGGTTTTCTAATTTTTAAATTTTTTTCTTTTAGTGGGGTTGGAATATGTAATATTAATGAGAAGGGTGTCATCAAATAGGAGCCAAATGCTAGGATTTTAGCTATGAAATGTGCAAGTATTCTTCATATTGAGAACAATGATTGGGTTATCAATGGCCTATTTTTAGCTTAGAAAGTGGGTATAAGATTGAGATATTTGGTTTTATTATTTTGCTTTATATGGGTCATGAATTCATGGAATGTGAAGTATGCATTGACCCAAATGGGATGAGGTCATGGTTTAACTTTAGTTGATTCTCCTTAGCCTTAACTCACTAAAAAAAATAGTTAAATTGAGGTAGAATAATGTAAACAACCACCATGTTGTTTTGATAGGATAAGGTATTTATAGTTAAAACAATTTTTCTATTCTTTTGATAGGATAAGGTAACCACCATGTTGTTTAGGAAAAAGAAACTAATGTCCTCCTATGTAACTACACAAATATACTTCTAAATAAATATCAATCATGGAGTATGCCAATAAAATTATAACCTAATTTGATTATAATATCAATTAACTATTGGACTTTTTCTACAAAAACATGCTTATAAAGTAAAAAGCTTAAATTAGATTTAGATGTCTTGTATTAAAGTAATAATACCACCTGCCTCAAAGTCCCATGATGTGAAGTAAGAGAGAGAGAGATATGCTTATGAAGTAAAAAAAATTAAATTAGGTTTAGATATCTTGTATTAAAGTAATAATACTACCTACCTCAAAGTCCCATGATGTGAAGTAAGAAAGAGAGAGAGAGAGAGAATGAGATTTTTGGGATAAAATAAATTTATATTAGCAACTTTTCTACATATGAAATTATTTTTTAAATATGGGCATTTTCCTATGCTTTTAATAAAATATTTCTTATTTTGTACCTACACGACATGAATGGAAATTATAATAATCCTATGGTATGATAATGGCATCAAATCAAATTAAAGTGAGCTAGTTTCTTTGTAATGATAATGTAAAGATTAGTGATGAGATGTCAATATTACTTCTCTAAGATTGGATTTGAATAAAAAATTGGATTGTGTTTAGATTGATTGGATTTGGGATTGGAATTGAATAAAAAGTTGGATTGTGTTAAGATTGATTGGATTTGTTGAAATAGTAATTTACATTTCTTATTGGGTTTGGAGAGTTCTCATTTGCCCACCTCTTCTTTTATGATTAGGAAAAAAAATACTAAAAGAAAGAAAAATGTGGCCACTCTACATCCCCTTTGTCCCATTCTCTTTTGATCAAGGATTGAAGTAGGTGTACCAATCATTTAAGCTCATGCTTGATTTAATATCTGCACATGGAAATTATTTTTATTTTTTAAAATAATTTTTTCATGGCTTTTAAATTAAAAATCAACTCTCATCCTTGCCATATTTATTTTTCCTTACAAATCAATAAAATTGCTATACCCTTACCCTTCTTATAAACATTCAAAATCATAAAAATATTTTTCTTTCTTAATTAAAACATTAAATTACAATTATATTTTTTAAAATAGTAAAACCAAAAGTATATGTTTACAACATCTAAATGAATCATGTTTTAAAGGAAATGGCTTTACAAGCTATTATTATGCCACTAAAATTTTTGGTCCTCATATTAATGTAATAATATAAAAATAAATTCATACAAAGAATGTAAATTTTATACTAGTCCAATTTTGGTAAACAAGAAAAAAAGAGGGGAAAAGGAGAGGATTGGGTGGTCAAGTTCAATAATTGAACGCTCATGTAAACATTGCTCACTCTTTGCTCAATAAACCCTCATGGTTTTAAAATATGTATATATAACTAAGAGAAACCTATAAATAGTGTCATTTATTTTTTCTAGCCAATGTGGGATATCATACTTCTTTGAGCTTTAGAATGCATATATCTAGGATTCTAGACATAATGAAAGTGATTAAAAAATAAAACCTTTGGTGTCATATGGCATGTTAGAAACCATACCTGAGGTTTAAATATTCTCAAACCCAAATTCTTTTCTATAGAAGATGTCTCAAAACCTTGCGATCTTCAACCTGAAGACTCCTTCGATTCATGAAACTTATGCAAGGCGGCTACACACTTCTTAAGAGAGAGAGAGAGATGAAAGGCTAGGTTTTTGGAAGACCAACTCTTTAAGACCATATTTGATTAGCTAAATATAACATGAGATAAGAAAATTGATAACATATCCTTATCTTGATTGGTAATAAGATAAGATAAGTTATCTCGTCATTTATCTTATCTTATATTCAACTAATTATGAAATATAGTATCTATCATTTTTTTTTATATCCCTTCTATATGAGATATGTCAATCTTATTTTAAGATATAAAATATACATATCCTACTTATGATATATTTATTTATTTATATTATTTATATCACTTGTTTTACAAAATAAAAAATTTTGATTAAAAATTGAATTTGTAGTTAAGAAAGAAGAACTAAAAAAATATTTATAAAATATATTTTAAAATAATACTAATATATATATATATATATATATTTGAATAATATAATAAAAATTATATATTTATAAATTTTTAAATATGTTAATCATGAATTTTAATTGTTAAACATAAGAGACATTTTATATTTTTTTTAATAGTAAATATTTAAATGCAATATAATTTTTATTTAAAATAAATATTACACATTTTTATTTATTTTACAAACTAAAATATTAATATAACATATTTAATTGCATGTACTATCATAAGATTTTATATTCATAAAATATAATATCTAAGGATATCATATCCCGGAAGTAATATCCTAAGATATCATTATTGCATCATATCCTATCATGCTAATCAAACATAGCTTAAGATCAAATGTAACTTAAGATTATATTTAGTTGATCAAATATAACATGAGATAAAGATAAGAAAGATGATAATATATCTTCTCCCATGTTTGGTTAATCGGATATAATATGAGATATGATAAGAAATATGATAATATGTCTTATCTCATTTTTAGTTAGTAATAGAATATGACAAATCATCCTATTATTTATTTATATATTATGTTCAATTAAACATGCTAAACTACATGAGATACCATATATATATATATATCCTATGTATAATAAATTTATTTAATTTTTATTAATTATTATTTTTATATTACTTATTTTGAAAATTAAAAAATTTTGATTAAAAAAAGAAGAATTTAATTTTTTTTAAAAAAATATATTATACAATAATACTTATATATGTATTATTTAAATATATAAATTATTTTTATAAGTTGAATAACATGATATAATTTTTTTTTTATAAATTTTAAATATTTTAATCATGAATATTGTTAATAAAAAATTATTTACTAAATTTTAAATTATTGAACAATTTCTAAATAATACTAAACCATAAGAAAATTTTCAAATTTTTTTTTATAGCAAATATTAGAATGCAATATAATTGTTATTTTAAACAAATATTGAACATCGAAAAATGATACATATTTCATTTCATTTTTTTTTTCTTTCTTCAAGGCTCAAACATTTACTCTGTTCCTTGGTTGTAATAGCAACCTTAGAGAAGGTCTTTACTCTATTCTTACTTCACGTGAGAAATAACGGCTTTCTACTATTAGTAATTCACTATTCATTAAACTAAATATAAACATGATATAGCATATTTCATTGAACATGGTATCCTAGAATATCATGTACATTGGATATAATATCCAAAAATATTATATCACATTGGAAATGATATCCTATCATATGAGTTATGATATATTAGTATATATATATATTATATCTTATTATGCTAACCAAGTGTAATCTAAAAGATTAAAAAAATTGGAGTCTAACCTTAAAACTCATGAAGTTTATATAGACTCTCTCATAGGCTCGAGTGACTTTGGCTTAACTTGGGCTTGATCATTTAAAGTAGCTTATTGAATCCTAATTAATTAATTAGTCTAGCTAATTAAACTACAATTAATTAATTAATCCAATCTAAACAAAACTCTTAACAATTAATTATTAAATCTTGTGTAACTTTGCGTTTTCACCAAAATGCCTTTATATACATAAATGATTAATTCTTCATAAAGCCTCAAAATAAATAATTATAAGTTTTTGTGCAATCTTGCGCTTTTACCAAAATGTTCTTATGCACAAATACAATTAAATCTTCAATTTTCCTTAAACCTTTGTGCCAACAAATATCGTGAGCTCGAGCAAGACTGTAGGGACCCATAAGAAAATATTGGCTCCCTCAGGATTCAATTTTGAAGTTGACTCAACAATCCACTAAAGAAAATTAATTGCACTTCAGTATCTTATGTTATTACATCAAGATAAAAATTAATTAACTCTAATTTAATCAATTCCTAAGATCCATGACTTATTATCCATTGAATATAGACTTCTCATGAACTGGTATTTGTAATTTAACTAGGTAAATGCTATAAACATTTCAATATTACTTCTACAATCCTTAATTCTCAAATCCTTTTATTATATAATCAAATGACATACTCTAACTTATGAAAAACCTTTGCCAAATTCTATTAAGGGAATTACTACAACGCCACAAAGTTCATAATCACATGTTCTTAGGATCAATCAAGGGGGCACACTGTTTTAATCTTATAAGATATCATAGTGCATGTCTATCTTAAGAATACTTATTGTTACATACCTTAATCAATAGTACTAACCCAATTCGTAGAGAATATATGACCGACTTAGGGTCTCATTCATAGGTCAAAGCCACTAAAAGATCTCAACAATAACTCAATATTCTCTCAAAGTTGAGTGTCCTTATGACATAATAACTTGGTGAATCATGACTTCTTGATAGCTAATGTCATGATACACCATAAATCTTGTCCAATATGTAACCATATACGCTAGTGCATTGGTAACTTATCTTGATGATCAAGACAAGTCATCCCTCCAATTAGGAGGTAATGCACTACAACCTCAGCAAATAGATTGCCTAAGTCCATGAACTAACTATGGACAATTTATCAACTTGTAAGAAACTCAACGGATCTTCAGTGCAACTCCTAATTAATAATGAAACTTTCGTGATACTATATTTTAAAGATATTTCAACGAAATTATCATAATATTGCGATATTTTTGGAGCAATCAACGTGGTCAACACAAGGAAAATTGAAAATTTAAGGGAAAAAAGGGCATTTAGACTCAAATCTAAGTATCCTATGTGCAAGTAATTAAGAAGATCCTACCAACATGGCTATTTTACTCTTTGGTAAATATGTCAATATATATAAATGAAATATATAATATTTTTGCTCCTAGACTTATGAAAATACTAAAATAAAATATTAATAAGTAAAATAATTTTAATTATTTTATTTTCTTATTCCATTTAAAAATTATTCAAATTATAAGAAGCATCATAATTTCCTTTATATTTTGAATATTAATAGATCGTAATGTTGATATTAAATATATTTTAAATTTTATGTACACTATTATTGAATATTACAAATTATATTAAATCTATATCAATTTTTTCAATAAAATAATTTCATTACGTGTATTATTTATTCTTATGTAATTTTATTTTATTTTTAGTTTTTACTATAATTTTATGAGTTTTGATCAATTTTGATATTTTTTTTCTCCAAATTCCCACCAATGTTTCTTGATATTTTTGTGTTTTTAAGTTTTGCAATAAAAATAACTTTAATATGTATATTATTACCTTTTTTTTAATCATGTTTTAGAGTTTTTTTTTTTTTTAAACATTTTCAAAAGTTTTGATCAATTTTCTCTCACAGATATTTTGTATCAAAATATCCATCAAGCTTTCCTAATATATCCCAATATATCTATAAAATTAAATTACCTATATATATATATATAGGTAATTTAATTTTATAGATATATTGGGATATATTAGGAAAACCGATATTTTCCTCTTTACTCCTAATGCATCTACGTCATGTACAAGTATGTGATGCCTTTTTAAGGTCATAGATAGTCTTACAAAGCTCACACACATGAGATAGATAATTTGGATCAACAAAGCCTAGTGGTTGAGCCATGTACATGTCTTCCATAATATGGCCTTGGAGAAACACGTGGTTGACATTCAATTGATGTAGAAACCAACCATGACTAATAATAATAATGTGAACTAGACACAAAGTGGTAGGCTTGGCCATTGGAATCTTTTTATCATGGTAGTTGACTTCTGATTGTTGATGAAATCTTTTTACAACTAAGCGAGCTCTATACCTATCAATAGAACCATCAAAATGTCACTTAGTTCGAAAAATCTATTTGCACCCAACAAGATTGTGTGTGAGTACAAATGTAACTAACTCCCATGTTCCATTCTAAACAAAGGCATCATGCTCCTCAAACATGGCCCTATGCCATTTTGGATCATTGAGGGCTTAGGTCATAATGGTTGGTTCTAGGTTTATGGTAAGGGGAACTTGAGTTGAGAGATTTAGTTTTAAATGGGTTTATGTGTATTATCTTTGACTTGGATGGTCATGTGGTGGTATTAGAGGGAGGGGATAGTGGGTTGAGATTTTTGGGTTATGATAAGTTGGTAGAAAGGTCAAGTAAGGGGATGACAAAGACGTCGGGTGTGGGGGAAACATTGTGGGGAACGTAGTGAAAGTTGTAGAGTAGGTGGTGAGGTCACTAGGATTGGTTGATAATGTGGCGAGTAGAGTGGGCGTGGTAGGTTGGATTGTAGCCATGAGAAGGGAAGTGATCATAGCGTAGTGTGTTGGATCATTGCGTATGAATAATAGAAGGGGTGATAATAGGGGTAGGTGAGAGTAGGAAGCAAAGAACTTTGAAGAGAATAGAAGGGAACCAATGACTTGACAAACTTTACATGATGAGAGACAAATTTTAGAGGTAAAATGATCTAGACACACATAAGTACTTTGAGCGAGAGAGTAGCCTAAGAAAACATACAGATTTAAGCAAAAGTCTACTTTGTGAATGCAATAGGGCCAAAGCCAAGATAACATATGCAACCAAAGACTTGAAGTTTGGAATAGTTTTGAGAGGTGCCAAAGAGTTGTGTATAGGGAGATGAAAGAATTAATGTATGAGTGGATATACAATTATAAGATAGACAATGGTAGCAAATGCATGAGACCATTATTGAAGCGAAAGTGAAGCATGAGAAAGTAATGAGAGCCCTATTTCGACAATGTCTCGATGACGAAGCTCAAAACACTCATTATGCTCTGATATGTGAAGTGGGGAAGTGTGGTGGGAGATACCATAGAGACCCAAAAAGAAGGCAAGTCCTTGATATTCATTGTCATTATCATAATATAGGATAATTATTTTGAAATCAAAATGTTTTTCCACTATGGCCTTAAATCGAACAAAGATATTATAAACTATGCAATTATGTAAGTGTGACCAAAGTTTCACAAGCTTGCATAGCCTGGACAAGTTCTTTGTATTTATCACCAAGACCATCAAGGATTTTCATGGTGAGATCTTTTTCATCCATAGTGCTCCAAGGATAGCAAGTTCATTAGCACAAGCTTTAATATATTGAAAAATTCAATAACACTTTGAGAAGAACACAGTAGAGTTTTTGAGATGAATTTTCACTTGTTTAATGCAACCATGAGATGGTGTAACATATGTGTCGCTGAGAAGGGTTCATGCCTCATGAAAGGTGGTAGCCCTAACAATAAACAACATAATAGTCGAAGAAAGAGAGTCGATGATATCATTGATAATAAATTGATCTTAATGAATCCAAAAAGAGAAGGTTAGGTTTTTTAAGGTAACACCATTAACAATAATGGTAACAGGTGGGGAGTGCTTGGTGTCGTTAATATAGCCAAGTAGATCATAGCCAATGACAAGAAATTGAAATTGTAGTTTTCACTTAAAATACTTTGTTGACGTGAGTTTAAGTGGCAACATTAATGGTGATAATAGCAGGGTAAGGTGTGTTGATGTTTTGAATGATAACGACATTGGTTTTAATGTTAGCCATGGATGTGGAGGCTAGGGTTTGTTAGGTGAAGAGAGATTGGTAGACAGAAACAAAGGTGATTGATAGGAAAAATAGTGATTGGTAAGAATGATTTTAAAAGAAGTAGATTGAGTAGTTGAGGATTTAGAGGCCTAAAAGCTTAGTCCTTCGATACTATATAGTATAACAAGAAGATTGAGAAAATATAAACATACATTTCTCATTGATGAGTGATGAATATTTATATATAAATAACATTTTAAATGATAAACCTCGATTAACTAAAATTAAAAGAATAAATCTATCTTCTACTTTAATTCAAACTAATATTAATAATAAGTTAAACTAATAATAAATGAATACTAATCTTTAAATTAATTAGGATAAAAATTAACTTTCCCTAACATCATATGCACAAGGAAGTTGACATGTACACAATTTGTTTTGCATTGGATTGGCCAAGTTGTTCTACATGATGATGACACAAGTATAATTAAAAGGAGGAAGCATGCTATAAAATTTAATATTTAGTTGAGGCTTAATATTTAAAGTGATTTTAAGTTAAATTATGCTTAATTAAATTATATTAAATAATTAAATTGATTATCAAATTCAGTTTTAACTTTAAGTTATAATAAGTCATTTTATCAAACATATTTAATATTTTTAATAGCTTAAATTAAATTATTAAATCATACTAAGTCAATAAATTGATTTATCAAGCACATCCTTAATTTAGACAAAATGTGTTATACTTACAAATTTTTATTTTTATTTTTAAAATTTAAAAGTAAATATAAAATTATTTTTGATGACTCTATTAATTTCTAACAAAAAGTCGTAATAAAATGATCAATTAAATATTAATTTGAACATAATTTAGGTTTGATATTGCTCAAGAAAAGTTGAAGGGCCAAAGACTTTTTATAATTTACCCTTTAATATTTATAAAATTTAAAAACATAATTGAAAAGAATATTTATTTTTTATAGGAAAAATAAAAATGCACTCAATCTAAGTTTGTATTTTGAGTTGTGTTGATAAAGCTACAACAAAAATGGCCTTGCACCAACAGATATATAGAAGATACATAGCAATTCATTCAAGAAATGTCCAAAATTTTGATATGTATAAGACTAGCTAGAGTCTTCAATGCTCAAACCTAGCCAATAATACACAAGGCCCTGGCCATTTTCTCTAACACCATCCGCTTGTCTGCAGCTATAACCCAACTGCACATAAGACGACGCCCAATCTCGCAGTCATCGCCACCGCTATACCCTCCGATCACCCTCTTTTCTACTTCAACCATCCTCAATAAGTCTTGAACATACATGGCGGAAGACAACCCCAACAACCCCATCCTCTCCAAATTCGCAGTTATTCTCGCCGGCGTCGCATCCGCCGCTGTGGTGGTCACAGTCTACCACTGCGTCGTCGTTTCCTGCCGCAACAGGGGACGCCAGAGAAGCGATCGAGAGCGGCTGCAGCAACTCATGTACCAACGAGCAGATCAGACGCCGAGCAGCGTCGACAACTCCGCGGCTCTTCTCATGATCCCGGCGCATAAGTACCATAAGGGGATGGAGCTAGCGGGGAATGATGATGGGGTTTGTGCGGTGTGTTTGTCTGAGTTTGAAGAGGGAGAGGAGCTGCGTACTTTGCCTGAGTGCATGCACTCCTTTCATGTAGCTTGCATCGATATGTGGCTCTATTCTCACACCAACTGCCCCTTGTGCCGTTCCAACGCCACACCCTCGCCGCTGTTACAGCATGGTTTACCGGAGTCAAGTTCCGGTGGGTTAACGGATGTTGTTGTCCAATCTCGAAGGCTATGATGTATATATATATGGGTGAATTGGTGCCCCACAATTCTAATCCTCTTTATTTTATTTTTTTTTTGGACTTCTCAATTTCCATGGTTTATGATTGATATGTGATCACATGTTTGTTAAAATTCATGGGTTTGAAGTATAGGGGAGAAAAATTGTAATGGCTTAATTGAATTTCCCCTTTATACATAAGATTTGCCATGATATTTAGAGCAAAATGTTAGGAAAAAGAATGATAATGAATTTCTAATTCATCATTAATTATTAGAAATTATAATACGTACATAGAAATTAAAAATTTTATTTTTACGAAAATCAAAACCCTCTTTTATCAAGATTTTGAATTTTTTTTTTTACTTGTTATATTCACCTCCATTCATATCATGCATCAAACACATCCTTACAAAAGTTTGATCTCAAGAATTCAATTGCATTATATTACATATAGAGAAAAGATGATAAAAGAAAAAGATACTATGCTATTAACTTTGTTATGTATCATTAATCCACAAATAAAAAATTAAGTATTATTTAAAATTAATTATTGCATTACTATTTAAATTAAATTTAAATGTTAATTAAAAAATCATATAAATTAAATAGAATTATGTTCAAGTTGGGTACTCAAAATCATATGATCTTAGTATGTTAATTAATTACATCTAGATGTGAACAAATCAAATGAGCCGAAAACCCTAATAAAAGGAGCCATGAATATATACTTGAATAAATTAGGTAGTCATTTTTGTAAGAAATCAGAACTAATGGGACCCCAAAAGGCAGTGATGATCAGGCCTTTAAGGTCTAAGCATGATAAGATCAAACATAGTTGTCTCCAACTACATATAAATATATTAATTACTTCACATGAGACAATGGAAATGATTCTTGCAATCATCGCCATGACTGGTTAATACATCACATTAATCAATTATCATCACCCTCTTCCCTACAATTCAACCATTCCCAATTTCTCTGCAGCTATATATCATGGCGGAGGATCTCCCTGACTTGTTCTTTCTTCTAGCCGGAGCTGCATCCGCAGCTCTCGTCTTCACAATCTATCATGTCTCCGCTTGGTGCAACAGGTCCATAACTTCCACTGCAGCTCCTACTGGGCCACAGCAGCTGGACCGGCCATTGACATATGAAGATGGGGCGACACCGGCCGGATGCGTTGAGATCACGACGGTGCGTAAGTATGAGAAGGATATGGAGTTGGTGGGAGATGATAGAATGTGTGTAGTGTGCTTGTCTGAGTTTGAAGAGGGTGAGGAGCTACGTACTTTGCCTCATTGCATGCACTCTTTTCATGTTCCATGCATCGATATGTGGCTCAATTCTCACATGAATTGCCCCTTGTGCCGCTTGCCTTCATCGCTTATGTTTTTAGAGACGCAGCAGGATTTGCGAATTTCGTCTACTAACAATATTGCTGCATAATCTTCTTCTGTATGATGTATGGTGCATGGCAACAATGGAGTATTTCTGGTTCAACCAAAGTTGGGTTTCCGTTATTAGAATTGTTTTATTAATATTTTGAGTAAATAGTTTTTTAAAGATTTGAAAACTTTAAGTTTGATTCTTATTAGACTCTAAGAAGACCATTTGAAATTCTTCAGAAGGAGAAAACCAAAGAGCTTTTGATTATTTTTCATGGATATTAGCTCTAGTCAATTACATGAGATCTAATAGGAAAAATGACATTTTAGATCTCCAAGTTTTAGAGGAAAATTCTTTGAACCTTAACCATATGATTTGAGTACAAGGTGGAAACAATTGAAGAATCAAAATATCTCAACACATGTCTTTAATTGGATGAATTGATTGGTTCCTTGCAAGCTCATGATCAATAATGCTTGGATAAAAGATCCCATATTGTAAAGTTAATTAAATCTTAAAAAAGAACAAGAAGATAGAGCTCTAAGATAATTTTAAATCAAGTAAGAAAGGTTAGAACTCGCATAATGAAAGTGTGGGAATTTAATATTAGGCTAAAAAGGAGAAAGTGATAATACTTTAACTTGGTGAAATAACAAATCTTAAATTCAATATCATAATTGAAAAAAAATTGATAATTATAAGTTTGAATGTAGAGTTAAAAAACCGAATGGAATAAAATTTCAGACTAATGTTATAAAGATAAAGGTGAAAATTCAAAGACCTTATTATTGGCATACAATTTTACCAAAAAAGAAAATAAAAGTACATGGTTTTTTTATGTTGGTAATCATATGTATGGTAGGAAAGATAAGATGAAATTTTTAATTCAAAGATAAAGTTTGGGAATTATACAATAATGTTAGTTAAGGGTAAAGACAAGAGTTCCATCAAATTAAAGGATAGGTCATAAAATTTTGTCTCTATTATATCATATGTTCCAAATCTTCATCAAAATCTATCAAGTGTGAAGCAACTTTAAAAAATAGGGTACAAAATCTATATATATATATATATATATATATATATATATATATATATATATATATATATATATATATATATATTAGTGATGATAAGAAAAGGTTAATAGTAAAGATAAAAATGACATAAAATCGTTTATTTTTGTTAAACAATATTTATAGGAATTTATATTTCGTTAATTAATGATAAGAATTGGTTATGACACTTATGCTTTGGGTATTTAAATTTTAGATGTCTAAAATTAATTGATACTAAGAAGATAGTTTTTGGGTTGCCTTTTATTAATTAATTCTCTAAATGAACTTTGAAAAAACTTTTTCCTACAGAAAAATCATGGGGAACAAGAAAGTCTCTCAAGTTGATTTATTAAGATCTATGTTCAATGGAAGTCCCCAAATGGGATCTTGAGTTTTTTTATTACCTTTATTGATGATTTTAAGGAAGACTTGCATTTATTTTTCAAAGCAAATTAATTGACTCCAAGGTACATTCTATAATAAAATAAAATTATAAAGAAAAAATAGTATAATTATGGATATGATGAGAAGTACCCTAAAAACAATAGTATGGAAAAATTTTAGGTGGCCTGTTAAAATTGTTCATGAAAAGACCACCTAAGAACCAAGTAGCCATAGGAAGCCTCACATTAATCACCTAAGGGTGCACTACTACAAAAATAATATATGATGTCACTATTTATGGTGTCGCATTTAAAATAATGACACCATTGAACTTAAAATTTATAAAGGTGACACATCATATAAAAAATCTTCAATTAGGATAGTTAGATGATGCTAATTTCATATTTACGGTGTCATTTTTTGGAAGTGACACCATATGAAATAAAAAGTTTTAAATTTTATAACTCAATGGGCCCTTTTTAAAAATAGTGAGTAGGAACAATTTATGAAAAGTCCATTGTTTCCATATATACATTAACTAATATAAAAGATCTTATTGCTTAACCCTAACCATCGTTTTCTTCTCCTTCTTCTCACACCCATGGTCAGCACACCCATAATTGATATTCTTTGCTTCGTAAAATCTCGGGTAAGTCAAAATCTCTTATCTACCATCTTCATTTTTTTTTTATTAATGCAAAAAACTTTGTTAGTATAATTGTTTTATATCTCTTGATTTAGTATATCTATGGTGTGGGTTTTGTAAATGGTGTTTTTTATCGAGTTCCAGGGAAGTAAAAACTAGGTTTAACATTCTAACATATTTTTTGTTTCATTGCTAATAAGCCCCAAAACAAATGAAAACAAGAAAAATGAATTATTTTTAAAAATTTTGTCTAATTGAGAATGAGAGATACACTAGTTTGTAGTAATTTTTCGCATGAAATAGTATTTTATTGAAGACTTGACTATATTTGATACTTTTTTCCACCGTGTCAGGAGCTTTTTGGTGAAGTCTAACAATAGAGATTGACATATACTACAAGATGATACTCAATTAATCCAAAAGCACTTAAGTTATTTAGGGTTTTCTTCGGTTAACCTAAGAAAACATTCCCACTTTCTTTGTATTGAGTCACCTAAATAGAATAGAATATTGGATATCAGAGTCGTAAAGGGTATTATAAATATGACTTTTTTTTTTTAGAGTCACCTACATGGAATGAATTATTGGTAGGTGAACAAAATATTGGGGTGATTGTAATAGTTGAATTAGTAAATGAAAGATAAGTGTATGTTGCTTTGTTTATTCTATAAAAACAATAATTTTAGTAGTTGAAATTTACATGCTTTGTTGTTTTATAAAAACAATAATTTTAGTATTTGAAATTTTAAAATGTGAATGAAATGTCTCAAAATATGTTTTGAAAAATAGGATAGTAATAAATGGAAAATAACTCATTTCCTAAAATTATTTTGATAAATTAAAATAATATGTGGTTAAAATATATTTTTGTGAAAGTATTTAAAAATGAATCAAAATATTAATAATTGTTATTTTGTTTGAAAATAATTTAGGAATATAAAATAATATCGGGGATAATTTTTTAGTTTAAATTGGGTTATAAATGGTTAATTTTTTTAGGACTGTCCTTTTTGAAAATAATCCAATGATAATTTTTTTAAATAAGAATGTTGAAAATAATTTTAAAAATAAAATTTTGTTGGCAATGATTTTTCTAAAAGTATTTTAGGCATAAATGGAAATTTCTTGTATGAAAATAAGAGAATTTATATATATATAATAGACATAAAAATAGACTTCTTTGATATTTAATAAACAAGTGAATTTTTCTCTAAAAAGGGAATAAAATAAGAATTTCTCTATATAATAAAATAATTTATATATGAGATATTTTTCAATAAGAAAGTTTTGAAAATAAATTTGGGATAAAATATTTTTTAGTAAGTTTTGTTTAGATAATTCAAGAATAAAGTGGTTTATTAACTTTTCTTAAAAAATAACATTCTTCTTTCTTTTTTGAATTGATCAATTTTTTTAGAAATAAAATTGTTAGATTCTATTTTTTGTAAATGTTTAAGAAATTCTTTAAAAATGAAATGACCTTTCTACCACATTCCTTGTAATAAATAATTGTTTTTTTTATACATATTGTAAAGTAAAAAAAAAAGTCTTTGTTTAGTTAACCTAAGAAGACATTCCTACTTTTCTTTGTGTTGAGAGTCACCTAAATGGAATAAAATATTCAATATCATAGGAGAGTAAAAAGTATTGTAGAAATGATTTTGTTGAGAGAGTTATCTAAATGGAATGAGATATTGGTAGGTGAATAAAATATTATGGTGATTGTAATGGTTGACTTAGTGAGTGGAGGAGAAGTGTATGCTTCTTTGTTTATTCTATAAAAATAATAATTTTAGTAGTTGAAAACGTGTATGAAATGACTGAAAATATTTTTTGAAAAATAAGAAAATAATAAATGGATAATAGCTCATTTCCTAAAAATCTTTTGATAAATTAAAATAACTTGTAGTTAAAATATATTCTTATGAAAGTATTTAAAAATGAACCAATATATTAATAATTGTTATTTTGTTTAAAAAT
This sequence comes from Vitis vinifera, assembly GCF_030704535.1. NCBI lineage: Eukaryota > Viridiplantae > Streptophyta > Magnoliopsida > Vitales > Vitaceae > Vitis > Vitis vinifera. The sequence continues at coordinate 2,834,090 of NC_081817.1, forward strand.
AATTTAATAGTAAAAAAATAATACTGAGTTCAAATATGACTACTTTGTTATGAGATTCATTAAAGAAATAATTGTTGATTTTACAGTTATTGCATCAAAGGTTTTACTCGTTTAATGAATTGTACATAATTTCATACTTTCAATTATTGTGATATTAATGTTATTCTCATTTGATTTCAGTTTGATGACAAATAAAACATATTCTCAAGTAGAATTTGATGAAATTAGAGAAAAATAGATTACTTTTGTGTTATAACTAATCATGAATCACATTGATGTATCGTGATCATTCATGGTAAGTCCCTTAGTTGTTATATGATTGAATTTTCCATTGATATTGTATAACATTACTTATTCTTTACGAACTATTTTTATACCAAAATGAGAAAAAGGAAAAAGAAAAAGAAAACATTAGTACTTAGATTTGTTTATTGTTTATAACATCACATTTTTATTTTCAATAAGAACTCTAAAACTCATTAAACTATGAAATGCAGGTATACACTCTTGGGAGGACAATATGAAGAATAAAAAGAAAGGAGAAAGAGGCAACAAGATTTAGGTTTTTAGATATGATTCTTATGTCATACATTATAGGACATAAATGTTACTTTATTTGGAATTGAGAATTTTGGGTTTTTGGATGCAACTCTTGTGTCATTTTATGGTTAGCCGGTTTTATGCATATGAAATGCAAGTATACATGAATGTTGGGAAGCTTAACATTTCTAAATCATGTTTTAATGTGTATTCACTTTTCTTTTTTAGTTTTGGTGGGTTTGATGTGTTTGATGTACTATCATTTTGTGAACATTTGATATACAAATATTATTGGATGATGTAATATGTTACAAATTAATTCATAAGCATTATGAAAATATAAGTTAAATGTAATATGATTATTATATTTATGGACAATTTACATAGGTTAGTCTTATTTATTAATAAGCATTACAAAAATCTACAAACTAATCAACAAAAAACAACCATATCTTCCATAATCATTTACAATGATGTGACACCATAAATTAAAGGTGATACATTTAACATGACACCATAACTCAAAGACGATGCATTTAATATGACACCTTATATATCTCATACAACTCTATATCAAATTAAGCATCACTAAAAATATATGGTGTCTCTTCTGAATGTGTCACCATTTATCTGCTTTGGTGTCGCTTCCAAATATGTCACCAATTGATACCCTCTATGGTGTCAGTGGATAAGGTGACGCTATGTTGTAGTGACACCCTATGTTTATAGTGACTTATTATAAATGTCACCATATATCTTTTTCCTTGTAGTGGTGTTTGGTTACATAACATATCTTCATGTTTGAATTTATTATGAAGGAAACTTCATGATCAAGATGAGAAATGTAGTGACAAATGGGTATAAATTATACAATCCACAAAGTAACAATGTTATTATTAATCATGATATGATTTTTAATAAACAAATAATACGGGATTGATCTTGTAATTAAAAAAGAATATTACTAAATGTTTGAATTAATCTTGAAGAGCAAAGTGAAGACTAAATGTGCAACCTAGTACTAGTGCACCAGCTATAATCCTATGTTCAGAAGAATCATCAACTACGATCCAATTATGTCTATAGTGTCAGTGTGTTTTATCTGGACGCTTTCAACATCATATAGCTGGAGATGACAATAATATAACAACCGAAGAATTGATGAATTTTGTTTTATTTACAAATTGCAATTCATTGACTTATAAAGAAGTTGCTTGTGATGATTATTGTATTAAAGTTATTGATGAAGAAAATCATAAAATTGAAAATAATAATACATGGGGGAGCTTACTAATCTTCCTAATTTTAAGGCTATTGATATTAAATGGGTATACAAAACTAGGTATTGATTACTTTCAAGTGTGTGCACCTCTTAGTAGAATTGACATTGTATGCATGATTAGTAAGATCTCTCAAAGGAATTGAAAAGGTTCTTGTTTAGAGCCCAGCTAGGTACACTACGATGGCGTCAAGTGATGCATACAAAATATGATATGACGAATTCCTTTCACATTGGTCCTTTGGTTTACATCCTTCCTTGCACTGTTAGGAATACTGGCATGGCCCCCCCTTCATCTCCTCGGCCCTTAAGTATTACTTAATGAGGACCAAACAAATACATGAAATGCCACTTTGATTCGATGATCTTAATGTTTGATTTTAATCAACTCATATTGTTAAAAAAACCCAATGCCAATTAAATTATTGAAGCTTATCCTCCCCTATTCTATGGTGAGATTCCAATGCTTAGCAGAAGACAAACAATATACTTCAATACCATTCTTCATTTTTAATAGTCACACACATTTTATATGTTCCATGTCCTCAAATTCCCATATCAAACTGTAGTCTATACCCATCACCGCAAGATTAATGGATGGCACCACCACCCACATCTTCGGCCTCTCTCCGCTCCCTGTGGCGGTCATCGGCATCGTTCTAGCCATCGCCGTGCTATTAACGTACCACTGTATTGTGGCACATTGGTGCAGCCCAAGGGAGAGTAGCAGTAGTACAAGTCAGAGATGGATGGTGAGTCCCGGGAGTGTCAACAGCTCAGATGATTCAATCACAAACCTCATTCCTTCTTTCCACTACACCAAAGATATTGGCTTGGTAAATGCTACTTGTGTTGTATGCTTGTGTGAGTTCAAGGATGGTGAGGCGATTCGGATTTTACCCAAGTGTTTGCACTCATTTCATGTGCCTTGTATCGATATGTGGCTCTGTTCCCACTCCAATTGCCCGCTTTGTCGGACCACCGTGATATCGTCTGGACATGTATTGGGTCACCGGCCGGAGTATCATACAGTGAGGCTGCCGGATTCCAGTCGACCATGGCAAGCAATGTGATATGGTAGGTATCATGGTAGGCGATGAAGCATTTGTTAACTAATTGGGTCGTTGTCTTGGGCCCAATAAAATAGTATGTTTAAGGAGGTCTCTTTCAATATGGATGATCAACACTGGCCCATGATTTGGGTAGCCCATTTCCAGCCACTCTCTTTTGGCTTTGGGTCAAAAATGTAGAAAATATTTAGAATATGGGCAGGGTTGATATGTATATTATTCTTTTTCCTTCGAGGTTCCTATGGGAAGAATAGGTTGGCGGAATAGATTGATGGGAATGGATCTTTCATTGAAAGAATTGTTTCTACAATGGGCCTGAAAAGTTTTCCTTGGCCTGAAGCCCATTGGTTTGCTTAGAATTTCCATTGTGGGGGTCATATTTGACATTGATATATTTGGATCACTCAGAAAAAAGGTGACAAAAGGACGAATAAAATATCACCATTGGACAGATAATGTCTCAGGCCCAACCCACACATGGGTCCCAACCCATAAAAGCAAAAAGAAAGCTCCGTGTTTCCACCCATTCAGTGAATTAAATCAAAGCGGCCTTGCCTTTTGTCTGAGAGCATTATGTTATGGGGTGACAGGATAGAAGGTGGGCCATGGGCCCAACAAACACTTCCAAACGGGCCCATTGCTTTCAACAGACCCAAAGATGATTCTTCTTTCTTCCTTTCCCACTTCAATTTACTCTTTGAAAAGTTATCAACTTGCCCATCTAGTGAAAGCACCAAAGGGTTCCACACTTGGGTGGGTCAAACCTGTTTGATCACAACCATACAGAATACTTCGCATGACCCCTGGTGTACCATCATGCATGACTTGACTTGTATCCATCCATGATCAGCTTTAGGGTTTTCACCTTTTTTGGGCAATGACTCTTCTCAATGGAGTCTTAAAGGGACACAACGCTGAATTGCATTATTTGCCACTAAAAACCATCATCCATACATCATTCTCACGCTTGGTGGGCCCAAAAAGCCCATCTTGTAAATCAAAAGGCCCATATAGTCCACCTATGGACTACCATAACAGTCGAATAATATATTTCTGAAAACGTCCTGCTGCCCAAGTTGCTTGGACCATTAAGTGTCCTAAGTGCATATATACCAGCTTTGATAGGTAGGAATCCTTTTTCTCAATTATTTTTGTGGGTGTGTTTGGCTGTATGGTATTGCGGAGTAAGAGATTGGGAAATCATGGAAGGGGGGTTGCATTTGTTAAGGCAATCACACACACGAACAGTAATAAAGAAAATAAACAAAAATCTTAACGTTTTTCAACCATCAATATGATAAGAATTCACTAATCAAAAAGAAGATTGAAATATTGCAATAATAAAAACTCTTTTTACTCTTTTAATTGCGGGTATATGTAATTTTTGTCTTTCATTCGAAATCTTGAATTATAAGAGATATTAAATATAATAGAAGTAAACTTATCATTCAATAAATAAATAAATAAAATTATTCAAGGGACGTTAGTATCCCTTAACCTAGCAAGCAGTTCGACCCCCACAAATTTAATGGGAAGTTTGATCTGGATATCCTCTAAGCACATAACAAGACTAATTCTGATTTCACAATCCGTATTTCCAATGCTATTGTTTGGTTTTGAAAATAAATACATTCATTGTGATCTATGATTTTCTAGTGATAGCTAGTAAAACATTCTTCTAGCACTGATTAAAGGGTTTGTGTAAAGGTTTATATCTCTATCCAATTATTATAAACCCTTCGCTTGGTGACAAAAAATGTTAATTTTATATTGGAATATTTTGTCTTCCAACATAAAGTTGAGAGAAAAAGTAGTAGACCTTGTATAATAATAATTTTCATTGACCAATATTTTATTAATCTAATTAATGATTTGTGAGTAGAACCTTGTTCCCTAGGGCATTTCTGTATATTGACCCAAAAAAGTAATACTTGTTGACACATCTCTTTCCTCTTGCTTTGCAACCCCATGTGAGCATCCCTCGAGTTATGTGACCTCCCCAACCTGCCAACCACTAGTCTAGTGTGTTGCCCACTCTTTGCCTCTTCCCTTGTGGTTTTCTGGGCTCATGGTTTTAAGGTTTTTTTTTTTTTTTTTTGGGTGGTGGGGGGATTCATTTCATCTGAAAAAAGTGGTTTAAAGCTAACCCATTTTCAGACAAAACTTGTTATTTCTGGATTCCTAATGTTTCTTTTTGAAAAATGAGAGATCATCCTTACATAAATTAAAGGGTGGTTTTTTGTTTTGGGGTTTGGAGTAAAAAGCTAGCTGGATATGTATCTAACTAGCTTTATAATCATGTTTCATGTCATGATTAGAAAATGTGATTTTCAGGGAAAAAGTGAGCTTCTTTTGTTTGTTTTTCAAGATGGGTTTTGTGATTTACTCATATAGTTGGTGTATGTTCAATCAAAGCTCTTCTTAAGGAAGAGTATGAGAAGCTGACAAGGGTTTATGATCTGGGCTCTTGGGTGATTTGTGTAGGACCCTTCAGATATTACTTAGAACTATTTTCCTTCACTTATTACTTTTTATTCGCTTTTGTTTTTTCTTCCAGTGGAAGGGTTTTAAAGTATAGAAAATAGAGTATAGTTGAGGGGAATTAAGTTGAGAATTTCAAGTTCCTTTAGATGTGATTTGAAAACAAAGATGAGATCTTTGAGTAGTGTAGGACTTGGTCTGAGCATAGTTTTTGGGTGCCTTCTGTTAGCTCTAGTTGCTGAACTTTACTACTTGCTCTGGTGGAAGAAGAGGCTCACCAGCACAGAGATGGAGGATGATTACAGCAGCCCAGCAAGGGAGCTCCTGTACATGTACTGTTGGAAGAAGCCATCTTCTTTGAGCTCCAGAGCTCTCAATCCCCAAGAACTATGCTCTTCAGACAGAGTAACTGACACCCATGTGCTTGAACCACAGCAGGCTCATCATCAGCTTCATTTGCATGGAAAAGAGGACTATTTGCTCAAGCCCTTTGGAGAAGAAACCATGGAGACTGAACTCATGAGGCTGCATGATCTCTCTGGCCCTCCAAGATTTCTCTTCACCATCAAGGAAGAAACAAAGGAGGATTTAGAATCTGAAGATGGGAAGTCTAGAGGTGATAAGAGTGCAAAGGGGTCAAGAAGTAGGAGCCTGAGTGATCTTCTTCTAACAGTGGAGACTCCATTTTTGACACCTCTTGCTTCTCCACCATTTTTCACTCCTCCTCTTACTCCTATGGACTCCTCTTATAACCACCAAGGAGTCAACCCGCTCTTTGAATCAGCGGCAGATGCTGATCAGTTTAGCAAAATAAGTTCATCACCACCTCCCAAGTTCAAGTTCTTGAAGGATGCTGAGGAGAAACTCCACAGAAAAGTAATGGAAGAAGCCAAAAAGGAGCAGTTGCAGTTTGAAGTGTCTGCAGATTTTGCAGTTAATCCTCCTTCCTCTTCAAAGCTTCACAAGGATGAAGAAGATGGATCGTTTATCACCATTGTTGTTGCTAAGAACAAAGAGAAAGACCTCACTCATCATTCAAGCTCTTCACAGATACTTCCTCTGGTTTCTTCCCCTTCAACATTCGACCCACCAGCTAGCAAGAAACCCATCTTGCACTACAGCTTCACAAATTAAATATTTCCTTAGTTTCATTTTATGACTGAATTTACTGATTTTTTTTTTTCTAGAGATTTTGGGTTTTCTCTTACTACATTTAGGGTGTTTGGGTATCAATTAGTAGTTAATCTGCAGAAACCCTTTTGCAAAGCATCTTGAAATTTCCGGAGGAGAGACAACATTCTCTGCAACATGATGCTGGGAGGTGGCCTGATGGTGCAAGTGGAAGACTTGTGGGGTTATTTGTTTTATTCAATCTCCATGTCTCTCCTGAGTTGTCTGATACCTGTAATCATTCATGTGGGTGATACTAGTACAGAGGGTGTTGTCTAAAGAGCCACTGTAAATTCTTTTAAGGCCAATTCCCCTCCATGCTTCTGAGAGATACACATAAAATAATACTGTTGCACTGTATCCACAACACTTTCCTGTATTCTTTTATAGCATCCATACCCCACATACCTTGATGAAACATGGAAACATGTCCTTCTGATCCTTTCCATCACTGTAGATTGGTGGTCTGATCATGATGCCCCTAGCAGAAGGGTTAGTGTGGTGGGCCAAAGGCAAAGGAGCTACCCCATTCAACAAAGTGACAAGGTTGAAAAAAGACAGGTGGGATTGTGACCTGTGAGGAGATTCCCTTCAGCTTTTTTCCTAAACAACATGGAATGGAATTGCCCGTGAAATCTCTCCAGCGAATAGACTGAAAGGTTCCCACCTTGTTGAATCATTACAGCCACTACTACTGCCTTTTCCAAGTTCTTTAAATATTAGACATATTTGGATGATTCATGGGTTGGGCCATGTCTATCTTTCAACGTTCGAAATACGTTGTTCCTGGTACATCCATCAGATTATCTTTCTGGATATTGATTTGAGAAACTAAAAAACTCCACAAACAAAACATACAGCTCACATTCCAATGGCATCAATATCTGTCATTCAGAACTTCAACAAAGGCTGTTTTCAGGCTAGTTTCTTCCTACTCATCTGTAAATGGAGAAAACCTAGTAGAGTAGGTAAGGATCTGGGAGTTGCCCACTCTACTGGCACAGGAACCAAGATAACGAGCTGAATCAGAAGCCTGAGAGTCATTTCATTAGCTAAGATAGAAATCCAAGGTATCCATCAAGTGATTGTGAAGATGCCATTCATATCAAGAGCTAGCATATACATGGGACATTTGCAAGAAGAGGGGGAGTTGAGTCGTTTAACATTTTAAGGCATCATACTTTCACTTTCCATTGGAGGTGAATCTCTTAAACAATTCTGTACATTCTAAATTTTCATTTCTTTTCTTTGGTCTTCTTCTGAGGAACCAAACAAAGCATAAAGTAATGGAATTAATAATCCAGAGAATCCATAAAGTAAAAGGCATTTCTGTTAGCAAGTTTCTCAAATTCTTAATTAGTCTACATTTTTTTTTTTTGTATTGTATGAAGTATTTTCTAGATTGATAAATGATTGTAACATCGGTTTCGTTATAAAATAAGAAAAGTTACTAAGAATATTCATAAGAGGAAAGGGTTATGAGACGAAGATTAGCTTATAAAGATTATCAAGCTTATACTCTTTCCAATATAATGAAATGATTTCTCCCGTATATGTGGTCAGACATTAAAACCCCTTATATTTCTAAAAAATTATTTTATTTTTGTGTTCTTGAACTAATATTGTTTGCATTAAATTCTCGTCCCAACCATCACCAAAAAAAGGTAGTGATATACTTCTAAGAGCAACACAATACTTAGTATTACCTATTCCAAAATGGTGTGGGTTGACCGAAAAGAAAAGGGTGTTTCAGAAACATGTTCCTGTATGGATTGAAAAAAGAAATGGGAGTATGATCAACAGAACCACCCACAAACTGCCAGTCTCCACTGGAAGTGGTGATGATTAAGGTAGAGACTAGAGTGGACAGCAGTGGACCCAAGAAGAAAGAAAAGGGTAATTCATTCATGCCAATATCTGACCAAACACCCCTTCAGTACCTTCTCTAACTGATTTGGAAAATCCATGGATTTCTCTGCAAACCATTATGATTTTCTTATATCAAGCTTTGAGCATATTCCCTCAGGATTTATTAGCTGAGTATTATAGATTTGTGCAACTTACAATGCATGGACTGATCATCCATGTGCTCCATTTTTTTATACAGAATCTTGGAGGCTTTTTGTTAATTATCATTAAAAATAGTTGCATAATTTTTAAAATAGTAGTAAAAAATTTTATAAAAACAATTTTTTCAAAGTTTGTTTTAAAAATAATTTTTTTTCTAACAAATTTAAGGTATTTTTAATTTTTGAGTATTGAAATAAATTTTGTACCTAAAAATAATTTAAAGTTGTTGTAAGAAAATGTTGTCAAGCATACCATTAGCCTTTTCACTCGGTCATTTTGTTATTTTCTTTATTTTTATTTTTATTTTTTATTTTTAAATTTGATTATAATTTTAATTATTAAATATTAACATCAAGATATCAAAAAGATGGTTTGACTTGGCTGAGATGATGACTTCATATTGGGCTTGGGCTTCATATGAGTCCATTATCTCTCTAATGAACTTATGAGGATGAGGAACAACCCTAATTTTTTAGAACTAACAAAATTTCATCATGAAATTTTTTGAAATAATTTAATTTTATGGTTGGGTGAATTTTGACATAATTTTATGAAGAATATTAGGAATGTAAAAAATAAATTATATGAGTACCATATTATAAATAATAAAAGGGATAGGTGGTTACATTAAATATCTCATTGTAATCTAGCATTATTTATGAAATATTATGCAAATTTTAGAGGTTGTTTGGTTGTTGAAAAAATAAATGAAAAGAAAAATTAGAACATTATTTGCCTAAATTTGGATTTAAGCATCAATCAAACATGGAAAGGATAAGTTATTTTTGGAGTCATTGATGAGGAAGAAGAACCTTCTCTTTTAATTTAATTTTTACATAATTTTATGATTAAAAAATTGTAAAGATTTAGGATAAATAGAGGTAAAAATGTAAAATGAAGATATAAACTTAAAAATAAGTCAATTATTTTTACTTATTACTTAAAGTTGACTTTAAGTATTATTATTAAGCTATTTTACCAAACATACTTAATGACTTAAATTAAGTTATTAAGTCACATTAAATTGTTAAGTTGGTTTACCAAACATCCACCGAGACCATTTCCTATTTTTATTGGATTTACATTTCTTGATCATTTAATCATATAATTCATAACATTTCCAACCTAACTTCTAGTATTTATAGGCCAAGAATTTATAAATGAAGATTGTTTAAGCTCTCTATGTTGTCATTAAATTTCATTCCAAAATAGCCTACTATTGCCTACCGGTAACCTTGTGTTTAAGTTAAGGATAAAATTATTCATGATATTTATGATATTTCTATCAAAATATATGTAATTTAATAGATAAATTTAATGTTTTATGACATTCGATCATCATCATTTGACTTGGTGATAACCTAGCATTTAGGAGAAAATGCAAATTTGAGGCTCATCCCCGATATAACCTAGCCTTTGGGAGAAGATCCGAATTCAAGACTCATCCCCAATTATTAGTATTTGATTATTTTTTATTTATGGAATTTGATTGAAAACATTCTTATCCATTATGCATTTGATTTTGCCTATCTCCTTTACTATTTCCATTTGGTGTATCTCCTTTATTCTTTCTCTTAATATAAATTTGATTTTGTGTATTTCTTCAGTTTTGTGTATCTTGTTGATTATTTTCCTTCATATCTCAAATTTATAAGTATAGATATCAAAAGAGGGGTATGATGAATATTTTACTCTCCTTCCCAAATGACATATAAAATTTTAAATATAACATAAAAATAAATACAAATAATCCCTTAATCATGATAAGAAAAAGAATCAAAATACTTATGTCCAATAAGACTTCATTTCGCAGTACTCATATCAATACACTTCTTATATTATTTAATATTATAATATCACACTTATACTATTTTATTAAAAAATAATTTAATATGTATATTATTGATTATTTTGTCATTTTTCAAAATTTAATCAAAAAACATCAATGTCAATATTTTTCAAGATATTTTCTTAGAATCAAACCAATAATATTTCTATTGATATTGATATTTTCATTGTTGCATCAAGACAATCTTGGTCTTACCCACATTTAATCCATTTTTAGGAATGACGTGTCATAACACAATTCTAGAAGTCACAATCAAGGCATCGAGTGATAATCTTGCCAATCGAGAACAATATTTTTCTTTCTACACTCAAGATATCTTCCTTAGGTTTGAAAAACCCTTCAAACCTCTCAAAAGTACATTTAAATGTGCCCAAGGGACAAGTAAAATGAACCTTCACTCTCTTATCTCAACATAGACACCCAATTATCCATGCAAGATTTGATACAGAGGCAATAGGAGAAAATGATCCCCTCTTATTCACTAACTTTAATTTTTTATAATCAATATATACTCTCCCTTTGGTAGTTAAAGAGTGAGAATTGATTCACCTTTTTTAATTTTTCATGGATGTTATATCCCAACTTTTTAAACACAACTTGGATTAAACTAACAAAGTATTTGAAATGATGGACTTGTTTGAATGAACCCATGTAATAATTTACTCTCAATCGTGTAAATATTGTCTACTTTGGATCTCAAAGGGGAATTTGTTTGTTTGGTCCATGACAAGAATATTATGTTTACATGAAGGGATGATTATGTTATGTCACATTGAATAGGGAAAAAAATCTATGATACTAACTATATATGTATAAATTTTTTTTAATCATGTAGACGCATTTTAAAACCATAAAATTATATTGGGCTTTAAGTAAATAATATATATATATATATATGATTGAAAGCCCATTATAAATTATATAAAAGTCAATCATCAGGTATAACATGAGAGTTATCAATTAGTTGTCAGATCCTATTTCTTAGAACATTCCATGAATTGGTTACTGGTTGAAAGTATTCTTTTGGTAAGAAAAATAAAATATACATATATATATATATATATAAGAGAGAGAGAGAGTTAAGACAAGGAATAATAAATGTGATATAATAATTTTATTAAAAAAAAAAAGTGAGTTATATAAGATTATTTTTATAAATAAGGAGTTCCCCTTTATAATATAGGTGAGCCACTTTTTAACCCAAAACCAACAGCTACATCTTCACCCAAATGAAGAATTTTGTAAGGTCTCTTTAGAATTCTTTTGCATTTATAGGCTTCCCAGGCCAAGACTGTTTTCCATAAAGTCACAGCACTAAAGAAGGTTAGAGGGTAGGATTGCATTTGAAATATTCTCGAGAACATTATCCACCTCTAGAAGGCTGTCACATATCTTTCTTATCTACAAGTAATATTCTATGAAATATTTGTTGGAAAAGAGATATATATTTCAAGTTTTTTTTTTTTTTTGACATTTTTATCTCTATAATTGAAAAAAAAAAGATGTTAGATAATAAAAAAAAAACTGAAAAATGCTATTTTCATTTTTTTTAAAACTAAATGAAGTAAATAACCCATATTGATAATTAAATGTTTTTTCTCCAAATATTTTTAATAAAAATATTTTATTTAAAAATATTATTAAAAGAATCACCAAGTGTTCCTCCTCAAAAAAAACATTATAAGTAATTTTTCTAATGCTACAAATGATTTTCAATTTTTTTTTCTTTAAAAACAACTTTTAGACTAATAGAGTTCTTAGAAAACAATGCGAATGGCACTCTTAACTATAATCTGCATCATGGTCGAGCTCTGAATACGCCCAAACATAAAGGTTGATACAAATCATTAGACCCACATTCAATTCCCAGTTTAAAATATTCTGCATTCGAAAAACAAGGCCTAAAGCATATATCGTTTAGAAGTTGAAGGTAGAACATTTGTGGTTAAAGAGTATCGAAAATTTCTGACTTCTAGCACATAATACACAAGCTATAAAGGTTCCAAAGGCAAGTACAGCTCTGCTTGCATTTTTGTTATCTGCTGTGCCTGGGTGACACATCAGCAGATCTAGATCTAGACCCAGACAGTGATCTTGAAACTCGTCGGGGAGGAGGCGACCTCCGACGATCTCGTGCTTCATCAGGCTCATACGCAGATTTCCTGCAGTTGCAAAAAGGAATTACAAAAGATAACAAAAGTTGGCTTGAACATTACTGGAGATGAAATCCTCCACACCCCCAAGCGGATTGGGCAGGGGGAGGGAGAAACTTACAGAACTTATGAAATAGACAACTTACTCGAGATATCCATTGCCTGTATGATGATTTTGGTCAGCAGCATCATCATAACCTGGAGAGTATGAGCGGCGAATGTGGTCACCATCTCGCTCTGGTGGATGATCTCTTGGTGACCTAGGGTGTTCAACACGTCTTCTTGGGGAAACAGAATAGTCACCACGACGTCTGGGAACAGGAGAATAGGATCTGAAAATATAAAAATTATTCATATTAGTAACTTGCTTTAGTGGAATCCGTGGAGCCAATGGCAGTTTGTAATCTATGACTGCGTACCTTGAGCGGTATCTTCTGGATCCTGAAAGGAGACGAGGGGGGGAACGTGATCGGGACACTGATCGAGACCGAGAACCCCCTGAAACACAATTGACAGCAGTTTTACTTCAAAGATACAAATAAACCTCGGAATAATCAAGAGCTTCCCAAAATTAAATAAGTTAATTTTAATTAGGTTAATCTAGACAAATACTGTTTAAAGGAACCACTATTTTAGACTGTCTAGGTTAAATCACTTGTTCAACTTCCAAACAAAGAATTGAAGAAATTGTACTAATTGCCCATATAACTTGCTCGGGCATTCTCACCTCTAATTATTAACTCAAGACGCCTATGATATAATATCTGAAAGCGCATTAGTTACATTCTCACATGTCTCGACTCTAAACTCTCTCGCTTTTACCAGCCAAACATCCAAGAGCTCCCAAAAACAGCCACTCTTTGGTCGATTCCATCTAACTGTGATAACTAAGGTAAAAGTGTAACCGTTGGCTAAGTTTTTAATAGACATGGTGTTGAAGGTGTTCAAGCCACATAATGGCAGTTATATGAGATTCCACTGCTTCAATCACAAACTTGCCCAAATCTCATTGCAATTCATGAAGTTAAGAAGCACAATCAATAAATTTGCTAACTTAAAGAAAGATTTTATTTTTTTATTTTTCTTTAAGACTACTTTATATATGTGATTACCATGAAAGAAAGATAAGCAAGAGAGGCAATCACATTATAAACTAGTCATCAAAGATAGAAAAGGCTTAAAGAGGATCCACCTCCATGCAGATAAGATCAAGAATAAAAGATTTCTAATCCATTATCAGGTGGCCCACAAGTAAAGAAAAGCAAAATAGAATGCCAGATTTACAGTCATACAAGAGCAATCATGCTATCATTTTTACAGAAGCATTCCATGCACTATGAATATACTTGGTTCACAAGAGGCCAGAAAAACACTTGATTCTCAATTCCAAGCAGAAGAAATGCAATGGATAGTGCCTACCAAAAATGCCAGATTTTCTAGTAATTCAAAGGAGAATCTTAGAAGGAAAAAAATATAAAAGCAAAAATATATATTAAAAAGTAAGAAGGAAGTTGACAGAAACATCTTTACCATAATAAGATGATCTCCGTCCTCCATAACTTGATGGTCCTCTGCAGTATGATGGAGTGCATTAGAAGAATGTCCATAGCACCCCACAGACACAAACACAAACAGATGGGGGACTACAAATATTATTACCTGACCCTGGCCCGGGTACGCATCTCCTCAGGCCGTTTCCTTGTCTCCGCGGCAACAACAACACTTATCTCCCTTCCAGCAAAAATCTGTCCATTCATATGATACTGAGCCTCAGAAGCTTCATAAGGGTCCACAAATTGCACAAAGGCAAAGCCCCGAGGCTCCCTGCAAGTGAGACATGCTCATGTTTCATTAAGATATACCAAGTATTGGAATGAGCATCCATTGGATGTATGAGGATACCAACTTTATAGAAGGTTCAAAAACAAAATCATCATACCAAGTTATTGCCACAATGTCATCACTTAGTATACCTTTCTTATACAAATCTAAATATCAGCTTCAGAGCACTTCCACGTAAGTGGACATCAGGTTTTCATAAAAGCAGCTTGGTTCCAAGCTTAGTGGCTGACCTTTTCTTCTATTACTCAAGTATGAAAGGCAACTTCAAAAGATGAAAGTGACTTGAAAATTCTTCAATATATGAAGCACTTGAAATCAACGTTGGCCCAAACTTAAAATCTTCTCATGTAGCCTTCAATTGTTCGACAATCAATCTTCTTCTTCATCAAACTTCTATAGATTGTGTAATTTTATAGTTTCTCTTCATAGAGGAACATTCTTCATTTGAACATTACTCTTAACACCCTTGGGAGACCAACATGTTAGGCAATGATAAACAGTAGGTCTTCATCAAATGTGGGGCTTGGGCTTGTTTTAACTTCAAACCAACATACCCCCTGACAAACGAGTTAAAACCGTAACTCACTATGGAAAATAAAAGTAAAACCTTGTTACATAGTTCAGAATATAACTCAACAGACATAACTTTTCCATACCCTATTCATATTCCAACGACCAAGGAACTAGCATGAGAAATCTATGATAATGAAAAATCAGAACTTTTGATGTCAAATTTCAGAATTTGGTTTATGAACTATAATCTCATACTTATATAAGATATGAAAAAAATTTAAACCCCAAAAACTTAATGTGAAAAAAAAAATTTATTGGGAACAGCAAGATGATAACATGAAATTTTCATGTTGAGGTAACTATTTATAGGAATTCATAAACCCATCAAAAGCAGTTTGGTGAAACAAGATGCATGCGAGTCTGAGGCTTAATTAGTTTAAAAGCTAGGTCCAGCTCATTCACCAATCAAACGAAAAGCTTAAGCTTGTGAGATTGAAGATTGATTTCAATGCATGCCAACATTGAAGATTGCAGGCCTCACTCAACTAGATTGGTGAGCAGTTTCAATATGGTTTGTGCATTTGTCATATTGTAACTCTCTGAGCAAGTGAATCAATGCAAATAGTTTATAAAGGCTAATATAAAAGCATTGGAATGTGCAGTAATCACTAAACATTATGGATGAACGTGAGAATCAATGTCAGATTAGTTCATAAAGGAGTTTGACTTGCTGGTAAACAAGCCTGGTCTAAGCATAATCTCCAAACCAAACCAGTCAATCCTGAACTTGAACCAAGTTCAGACAAGCAGAGTTGGACAAGTATTAAGCGCAAGAACAAATTAACATCAACCCAGTTTATAGCCCAAAATTTGGCTAAACTCGATGTGCATCCCTAAATCAATTTTAAGATGAAGAACAGTACTTATGAAGAGAAAGGCATACCCTGTGTAATAATCCTTTGGAAGATATACATCCCTCACTAGTCCAAATCTTTCAAATGGAACACGAAGATCCTCTGGTCTGTAACAGCAATAAAGATTGGAGCAAAAGATCCTCTCACATTAAAAAAGAGCTAAAATTATAAAAGCAAACAAGATACAAAAACCAAGTGCTGGTATCAGAAAATTGCCTGCAATTCAGAGGAATATTCCGGACCAAAAGGCTTCCATGATTCTGTTCCTTGCGTCTCCCATACCCACCATATCCCCTTCTGGGAGGGCTTCTTTCTCGTCCCCCATATCCTCTCCTTGGAGCACTGTAGTATGGTGGACTGTACCTCCTCATAATGGACTGCAGAAAACAATAAATCTAAATAAGTTACACCACAGTTCAAAACAGGAAATAGAATTTAACAATGTACTAAAATAATAAAATAAAGTATCAGAAGAATGACAAATAACACAGTTTTATCCTTGCATGGGAAAAAAACTAATTGAAGTAATTTAAGTAAATACTTCGCTCAGCATCATTAAGGAGCTGGGAAATCCAGTGAAAAGCCAATTGCAAAGTTTTATCACTAAATGCCAAAGATTAAGAATCCATTTGGGAATATGCTCCAAAAACAGTTCTATAATGTTTTATAGAACAAAAATGTATTTGAGAACTTGGAATGTTCTCAACCAATTTTCATTATTTCCAAAAATTTCTTGAAAATAACTTTTATTTGTAGTATTTTATTTTCAACCATTCTCTGTATTTGTATAATTATTTTTTGGGTTAATTTCACTCACCTCCCTCAAGATTTGGCTAAATATATTGTCACCCTCATCAGATTGAATTTTCATCAAATGCCTCCTTTATTTTGAGTCAAGAGGGCAAGTGAATGAAAATAACAAATAAAAAAGATAAGAAAAGTATTTGATGAAATTTCAAACCAATGGAGGTTAGGTATATTTAGCCAAAATCTCAGGAGAAGTTAATGAAATTAATCCGTATTTTTTAAAAGAGCCCCTATAAAACTGGTGAAAGCAATTAAAATACGCTATCAAAAAACACCAATGTTTTCAAAACAGTTTTAAAAACCTGTTTTCCGTCAAAAAATCACCAAACATGTTTTAGAGATAGGAAAACAGTTCCCAAACAGGTTCTAAACTACAAGAAAGCTTTAAAAGCATATGAATCACTTTGCAACTGCTACATCCACAAGCCTCTTTAAAGTTGCATTATAAAACTAATTATCAATAGATAAACTACCAAACACAGCTATTAACCTAAAGCAAATGACATCTGAAAGTAGACAAGGAATAGCAGTGATTTTTTTTGATAGACCACAAGGAATAGCAGTGATGATATCCAACATATCACAGAACACATCAAAGCCCTAACTGTCGTCCATAAGGAACGCCAGAATCATGAAATCAGGTAACATGCTTCGTCACTTGTAACCAAAATTATGTAAATAATTTTTTTTTTTTATGGGCAAACAAGAGAATATATTAAATAGTTGGTCATATTTCATTGACAGAACCATTCTCATAAGCTTCTAAACAAAGAAAATTTGTTGACCTTGAAATTTTTTTGAAAGATCTGCAAAATCTTGCCCTTTGGAAATCCAATCCTGTGGAATCCAAAATTTTTGCCTTCACTTCAAATTGTTTTCCAATAATAGCTGCCTACAGAATTTAAGGATAACTTCAAATCGATCGCTACATGAACTACCCAAACTGCGAATTTGTGATTTGGAAACAGCGACTTAGATTCTAAAGCACCAATTTCATTGGAAAACCCGTCTAAGTTCACACACAGCAACACATGGAGAACAACCCTAACGCTATGTTTGGTTGGTAAGAAAAATAATTTAAAAAAAAAAAAAAAGGAAAGGAAACAATAACAACAACAATTAGAAAGTTCCAATCATCAATCGGAAACAAAACCAGAAAATACGTGAATAAATCTTTAACTTTCCCTTATTCTGTTTTCTACCGTTCTCTCAGAAACCAAACAGATGCAAATTAAAATTCGAAGAACAACATTAGGGTTTCCGAATCCCCTTGATAATTCAATAGAAGAAAAAGAAAGGAGGAAATAAGAAAATCCATGGCTTAAAGAGTAATGAGAATAACATTTTACCTACGGAGTCGACAACTTCAAGGAAGAATCGCCCGACAATCACTCTCAGATCTAAGGAATCGAACTGGAGTCGAGGTAATTTATAGGCCAGCTCAAACCAACCCTAGAAGGCCCGGGCCGACCGGACCAGTTTTAGGAAAGTGAGCTTTTATTGTTGAACCAGCCCAACCTTTTTTTGGGCTGGACTTGAGTAACCGAGCCTTGACCCGAATAGAATTTCACTATAACTGATGTGACTTACAACTTACAACTTATATGTTTTTCCACCAAAATATCTACTAAAAAATTGCACTCACTTTCATCCTAAGAAAGCAAAGGAGAGATTTTTAATATTAGAAGTTATCAAACTATGGTGATAATATATGTTGGTAGTTCAAGTTCGTGTTTGTATCATATCAAAGTCTAAACATTCTACTGTATAAGTTAGTTTAAACCCGACATGAATAATAATCATGTCAAAAACATAAATATAAATAATGCGTCATTATTATAAATATAATATGTTATGTAACTTATTTAATGAACAAGTCATTTTATTTAATGTTCAATTGAGTTAGGTATTTCATAAGTTTATATGATTAACTTTTTAACCAAATATGTTTACAACTCAATTACTTATTTGTTTAAAAACAAATTAAATATGTATTAAATATTTTGAAGTTATAATTGGATTATCATGAGGATTATTAAATGGGTTAATTCGAATCAAATTCATGTTATGCATATTAACCTAAAAATACGTATTTATTAAATTGGTCATGCAAGTCAACATGGATTTTAATTAAACCCAATTATACTTGATACAAACCTACAAAAAGGGTGTTAGGCTCGAGTCATATTGACAAATCACGTCAAACTTTGTTACTACTAATTAAAACAAAGAAAATAAAAATAAAAATGTTGGATAATTAGGCTTTAATGTTGATGAAGGTGTTTAACCATATTTTGACAATATTTTTTAACTCTCGAAAAAGTGAGAAAGAAACTGAAAAATAAGAGAGGAGAAACAAACATGGTAACAAGGGAGAACAAGTAACATGTAAGATCCCTTCCCAATAATAGACATTATCCGCTCTTAATCTAATGGTTTCTCAAGGCTTTCAAACTATTTGATATGAGATATGACATTCACTACTCTTGCAAATACAATGAATATGAGATTGGATAGGATTGTGGACTCACTTGGACTTTGTGTCCCATAAAATTATTGTGTCACTCAAATAGACAAACATCCCTTATGATGTCAAATAGAGTCACACATAAGTATCAGAGATGGACTTTGATACAATTTAAAGAATTTTATCTTATATTTAATGTGAGATATCATAATCTACATGACATTCTCATATTTTTAGGTTATGAAACAGACAAACACTCTCAGTAGGGTCAAGCAAAGTCTTGTACCAAGTCAGAATTGACATTGATATAAAATACATATTGCATAACTTTAAAACGTTTTTTATACTATATATTATACATATAATATTAAAAACTTTTTTCCAGGATGTCACATAAAATCTACTTCACACTTACTATTAATAAGATAACACCTTGTGATATTTTGAAATGCATATTAGAAAAGTAACATCAAAGATTATGATTTTCTAAGTATTTTCAAATTTGTCAAAATAAATTTAATTTTAATCATTGATTTTCTATTTTTTTATTTTTCCAAATTAAATCAAAAACTCAAAAACATATCAACCAAAATATCAAAATACAATGTTTTCCAAAACTCAAAAAATATACGGTTTGAGTTAAGTTGTAGCCTGCCACTGGTTTACTACTACCTATTTTTTACTCAGTGCAGAAGACATCATCTCTAGTAACAACCATAAATTCACAATTTCTGTAAAATGGGAAATTTCACCAAATGATGTATTCACTCACAATTTGTGAATGAAAATGTTCAATGCTCCTGGCCCCATTTCAAAAGGATAAACAACTACCAAGTATTACTTCTGAGGAAGGATGCAAGCTATAATGGATAAAGATATGACACCCTACAGTCTACACCTCTGCTACAATGTATAATCGTAAGAGAAGAAAGAGTCTTGCTCATCGTCCATCATTGCTCTGCATGGCAAAATGCAGTTTCTGTTTTCCCTTTCTCCTCAACATCTAAGCCTCCTGTGTCCTGACTTCTGCAACCCAAAACATTTGAAGTTTGAGCAGTCATCCCAAACTTAGCAGAGCTGAAGATGCCAACTGGTTTTTTAGATGAGATCCAGGTTTATCAAGTTTCTCTCAGATGATGGAAAGAGAGGATGAATATATGCACTACTCTGCAGGCTTGCTAAAGGTCAAAAGATCCAGAACTTTGTGACATCAACAAGCAATTGGGACATCTAACTGAGATTGGAGGTTGTTGGAGTCAGATTGCAAAGGGATCTTCTGGAACTCATTTCTTAGCTGCCCACAAGCTGCACTTGCATCAAGGCCCCGTGTCTGACGCACACTGACAGTTACTTTACGTGACTCCAGGGCACCAGCAAATGCTTGCACCTGCCAAAATAAAATCTCTCAGAACAAGATTCATTCAACTAACAAGAAAAATTTTTTGTTGGAGAACAATAACCAAAAGAATAAAAAAAATCCATAGATTGTAGTTCATACTGCCTTGTTATATGGACGCTGAAATTCAGAGCCTTCAATTGGATTGAAAGGTATCAGGTTCACATGATAACCCGGTCCCCATTCATGGAGTAGTTCTGCAAGCTCTATTGCATGCTCCACAGCATCATTTACACCAGCTAACAAAGATGTTATTTGCATTAGTTTTTTTTTTGTTTTTGTAACTTCAAAAATGAATGCCCATAGTGCACCACAGAGACAAATTTCTCCAAATGAAACTTCAGTACCTAAAAGTGTGTACTCAAAAGATACCCGACGGCTAGTTTCCAGGAAGTAGTCCCTGCAATCCTTCATAATTGCATCCAGAGGGTAGGACTTTGCACTTGGTACAATTGTTTCCCTTAGTTTCTGGTTTGGAGCATGTAAGCTGATACACAAGATAATAAAGGGCAAACTAAATGCAAAGCCTTACAGATAGCAGACAATCGGAAGAATGATATCGGATGGTTTAGTATACAATGGAAAAGATGTGAGAATAGGGACAAGTACTTGCTCCGCTGTTTAATGCTCATAGCAAAGATAATAAATGGGATAGTCACTCACTCTCATATTGTTTACTACCGCATTTAGAAGAACCATTAGATAATTACACAAACACAATCAACATCATTTTGGTGGTCCACATGAACATTCAGCCTAGCATTCTTCATTTCTGATACAAAATTACGCACCTGATAGCCAATGTGGATTGAAGTTTGTAAGAAGCCAACTTCTTAATTGTGTTGGGAACCCCTACGGAGGAAATTGTGATCATTCTTTGCCCAATTTGCACATCCTTAAAACAGAGGAAGAAGAAAAAGCCCATCAAGTATGAGTGTGAAATCATAGACCCACATACTGCCAATTGTCATGAGACCTCAACACTAAATAAGATACAATCAGTATCATGGGATAGTTTGATACTCCTTCAAAAGGAAGAAATTGTATGTAAAAGGAAGACTATAATCTGTATACAATAACAAAAATCGATGTTCTGGTGCATTTGGAGGAATGCAATGACAGCTCTAACCAGTCTATGAAAGAGTTCTTTCTAAACACACTGACATCTTTGATGGCTTCAGTCAGGGCTAAGGTTGGTGGCACTTTGTTTTTTCTTTCCTGTTCTCCTTTTTTCATTCTTTAGTGCTCTCTGTGTACTTCATGTCTATTTGGGCTGAATACCCTTTTATTAGGTGCTCACTAATCTGTTTCCTTTGCCTATCAGAAAAATAGGAAAAAAAAAACTGGAATATCTAGCTTTCCCTGTATAACAAATGACCTGGCAATAAATCTCTCCAAATCTGACCTGATTCATTCACTTAATCATGCTCAGTTCTCTAACATTAAGGAATTGGATAAGACCTTAAAATAAAAAATAAAAATAAAAAGGTATGTGGATGCAGTAACTTATGATTGTTAGAAGCAATACCTAACCTTTTTACAAAAATGAGTCAATTTATTATTATTTTTCTCTTTTATCAGAAAAATCGGTTGACTTGTTATGAACTTTAGCTAAATGAAAAAATTAGAACCAGCATATAGATGATTAACAATTGTGCATGAAAGAGTTAATAAGTGACCTTATTCAAGCAACGGTGAGCTTCAATAACTGATTTCAGGTTCAACATTGGTTCGCCCATTCCCATAAACACCACATTTGTCACCCTTTGCTTAAAGATCTCCTCTATTGCCAAGACCTGTGCACATAGTAAAATAGAAAACACAATGTACTAAGTTGAATAAAGAAACACAGAGCTTTAGTGAAACTGATGCTGTCAAATCTTAAACATAGAAGTTCAGGGTTGGAAATGATGTGAAATGGAATAATCACAGTTCAGATTCTCAGCCACATTGTATTTTGAAAACAGAAACAGAACACCTGAATCCTAGGGTTGAAGGCCTTGGGTTTACAAACAAAGGTGGTAAACCAAACTAAATCCAGACGCACTGTATTTTTTTCAAAATGGTGAAAAAAAGCAGTATATTAAAACAACCCATTTAATAGGACCCAGAAAATTAGACAATGAAAAGATGTCAAACAAACCTGCTCAACAATTTCATGCCTCTGAAGGTTCCTTGAGTAACCTCCCTTGCCAGTGGCACAAAATGAACAGCGCAATGGACAGCCAACCTGGATATTTAAAGTAGGCCGGGAGAAAATTATTATAATTATTCAAAAATAACATCAACAAAGGAATATTTCATTAAGGTGGACAAAAATGATTTCTTCATTGGTATAAGAAAACCCAAACCAGGGAACTATCTGGTTGATTTTCTGGTTAGAAAAGCACCTGTGATGAGACACATGCAGTAAGGCGAAATGAGCCTTTGTCATGTTCAACTGGTATTCCAACAGTTTCAACCAATCTGTTGTCTGCCAGTTTTATCAATAGCTGCAGCATTGAGCAGAAAATGATTAGAGAGTACAGACTGCGTTGGAAAGCTTTTATTCTAGTTCTTTCTTTTTATTTTTAATCATCCTTCTGGCAAAAATCTGCCAAACATTTTTTAAAAGTAATCTTAGGGTTGCACTTGAAATGGTGAGGAAGCACAAGAAGAGTTCAACCAAATATGAGTTGGATGCCTATTTGTCTAACCCTGAAAATTTCCTAGGTACTCAACCACCCTAAATCTCATGCCTAGGTGAAAACTTTCAGCTTTTGTCATCCACCAACCAACAGAAGTCAATATACTCCACCAAAAAGCTAAACTTTCACATCCACAAGATGAATGAAATTTAATTCAGTATTAGACCAACTTCATTTTGTTTCTTCCAAACATGAGCTAAGATTTCCAGGCACACGGAAGAATTTAAACACACCATCAGGAAAGGAAATCCTTCCATTTTCTTTTCAGATCTTTAAAATGAGTATAATCTGTTTTTTATAGCTTTTAATGAAGTTTTTCCAAGAATGCATTTAGATTCTTAGATTTTTTGCAACTGACCTCTGTTCTATATCTCACAATCAATTAAGCATTACAGATGGCTAAATTTGTGTCAGAGTGTACCACTAAAATAAGATTGAATCAGTTCCATCCAATGTAGTGCAAATAGTCCTCAATTCTCAAAGTCAATTCAAAGGCACAACAATATGCATGACATCATCCAAAGTGATCAACCCAACACATTATCCATCATAAAATCACATTACATAACCACCAATTACCAACCATTGAATCTAATCAAACCTAAAAATACCTAATTAGCAATAACCTTTGTACCTTAACAGTGCCATCAGCTGCAGTAACAGACTGGTAAATGGATGATCGCCCCACCCTCCATCCGCCTTCCTGAAGATCGTTCCTAAAGGCCTGAGGCACTATTCATAAAAAATTGTTATACAAAAAATCAACCATAAGGAAAAAAAAGGGGGAGTC
The DNA here is from genome assembly GCF_030704535.1 of Vitis vinifera. NCBI lineage: Eukaryota > Viridiplantae > Streptophyta > Magnoliopsida > Vitales > Vitaceae > Vitis > Vitis vinifera. The sequence continues at coordinate 2,858,118 of NC_081817.1, forward strand.
AAATTATCCATATAAGAAAAGGATTAGAGGACACTCACATTGACTGAAATGTTGAATTTCTTTGACCTTTCTCTTGTAGATAAGATGATGGAGCTGCTTCCCCCTATAGCTTTGCTGAACACAATAGCAAAATTACAAATTGAACACCCAAAAAATGCATTACCAATATGCTATTCATGCCATGTTTGGTGGCTGAGAAAGTATAGGAAACGCAAAATTCAGAAACCTGATACAGCTTAATTGAGATGAGTGATTTCCATTTCCGTGAAAACCAAACTGGCTAATAGGAAAGATTCAAAATTTTATTTTATTTTCTTTCCTTTTCCTCTCTCAGGAACCAAACAGGAAACTAGGGTTTTCGTTTGTTAAGAGTTACCTGGCCGAGATCGAGAGAGAGCTGTTGGAGCTCTTGCTCGGACATGCCAAGTAGCACGTGGGAATCCACATGCGCCACGCGTGTGGGCGAGAGGGTTGTTGACATGGTGCGTGAGGACAAGGCTAAGGAGCGAGAGCGTATCGCACGTGTGAGAGGCGCAGAGCACAAGTGCTGGAGTAGCGCCATTGATAGCCTTTCAAGAACACTGAAAACCTCACCTGTACAGAGGCCTTAAACCTCAGCCTCCAGTGAATTGACGACAATGCCCCGAAAGATTTTTGGTCCCGAAAAAACATCATTTCTCTCTCATTTCTTTGTCCATTTCCCTATTTTTATTACCTCCATATTTAATTAAGTTCAAACCCTAAAAGCAAAGATGGATGGATTAAAGATTAGAGTCTTAAATATTTTATGTTTAGAAACATAAATATTTTTTTTATTATCCCAAAATGATCTACTATTTGCAATTTAAAAATTGATATAAATATGTAAAAACAAAATTTAAAAGGTCATTATTAATGCAGCAATTTAATGCACTCAACCGGAATTTAACTCGAACAACCCCTCCAACCCAAGTCTAATATAACAAATTCAAATCGAACCTAAACTTTTAAAAATGAAGTAGTTTAGGCTCAAGTTAAATTGGTGATTAAATATTTATTAATTCAGATTGTGTTTAGGTTAATACAAACTCAATCCAATTCATCCATTTGGTGCATTTTTTGTTTTTGGTTTTTAAAAACAAAAAAAAAATAGTAATAATCTAAGAACTAAGAAGTCCTCTACACAAAGGTATAAATTTATTTTATGTTATTAAGGATTATTTTTAAAAAATTTAAAATTTGAGGTAATAATTTTTTTTAATACCTTAATTTTTTTTTTAAATAGTTTTTAGAAATTATAATTCTTTTTCATTTTGAGAGTCGTCTGAAAATGGAAAGAACAAAGCAGACTGATGAATTCAAAGAAGAAAAAAATTCATACATTTAATATAGCACAAGCTCATAATTTGAACACAACTTATTACAACAAAGGAGGCTGATATGAGCAATGCAGGAACACCCCACCAAAGCTTTCTATAGCTATATTAAAACAACAAGACTCCCTCTTCTGCAAGCTCTCACAAACTGTTACAAAGATGCTGAGGAGACCCAATTCTCACCTCCTCATCCGCCTCATTCTCTAGGCATATTCTGGATGTGTTAAAGAAACAGAAAATTTTGAATACCTTCTTCAAAAGTAGGGACTGTACAATAAGTTCACCAAGCATTGCTGCAGTATACTTGTCCCAAGTTCCTGAGACAATCTTCTTCACCATATGCTGCAGCAGCATATGTGATCTTTTCTTCTTCTTTTGAGATAGCGAAAACGAGACTGGATGTGAGAAATCCTTTTTCTCTCTTAAGTTTGATGTGCTGGGGACCGAGTGGGTCTTGGATAGGCAGTTCTGTTGTGTTTGGGGCCATTGCTTGAGCTGTTATGGAAATTAGGACGGGGACGGTTTTGAGAGGCTGTCGTGTTGTTGGAGTCAGCCTGAAGCTGCTCCAGTGCTGTTACCACCTGATCCATATTTGGCCGGTGCTTGGGTTCTGTTGATAAGCATTGGATTGCAACGCGAGCTGCTCCATGTGCTCCATTCAAAGAGAACTGGCCCTGAATCCGGCTGTCCAAAACATGGAAAATCTTGCGCTTGCTGGCCAGGTATGGCCTTGCCCACTCAACTAAGTTGTGTTCTCCGGACGGGCGGTTCTTGTCCACTGCTCGCCTGCCTGACAACATCTCAAGGAGGACGACCCCAAAACTATATACATCGCTTCTGGTAGTCAGATGACCTTCATGAAAATGGTGACAAAGTAAGTAATTCTGATTGCAAGAAACAGGATAGGCATTTCAAATTGTGGACTGAAAATCACCTGTGGCCAAATATTCAGGGGCTGCATACCCATAGGTACCCATCACCCGTGTGGAAACATGGCTTTTATCGCCTGTTGGCCCATCTTTGGCTAGCCCAAAATCAGAGAGCTTTGCATTGTAGTTCTGTCATTTCACATTGATGAAAAGGATGTGAGGGACGAGTACAAAAAAGTTTGGCAGAAATCATGAATCAAAATTCAACAATGGAAAGTGTCTCACTCACCGAATCAAGTAGGATATTAGAAGTTTTGAAGTCTCGATATATCACTTGTACACTATTACTATGAAGAAACGCAAGACCCTTGGCAGCTCCAAGGGCAACCTTCATCCGGAGGGACCAAGAAAGCGGTTGGAAGTAAGAACCCCCTGTTCCAAAATCGACACCAATTTCTCTCAATCATAAATTTGGGTACTGAAAGCACTTTTCACTGGAAGCAAGAGTAACAAAAGAGTTGAAGTAGATATAGGCAAGGATATTAAGGACTCACTCCTGAATAGATGGTGCTCCAAGCTGCCTTTGGGCATGAACTCATAGACCAGAAGCCGATGATCATCCTCTAAGCAGTAACCGATCAATTTCACAAGGTTAGGATGATACAGCTGCCCCAGATAATTAATTTCTGCCTATAATTCAAGAGGCACGGAGTCATGAATCCTCCAATCCAAAAAGACTAATAGCATAACTAATAAATTCACTGGGATAGATTAATGTGAAAATTCAATATAAATTTTGGACAAGCATCTTTGAAAATTGCAGATAAGCCAAAGAAGGGCAGATGTGATACTCACCAACCATTCCTTATGGCCTTGGAAACCTTCTTGGTTAAGCTTCTTCACAGCAATGACCATGCCCGTCCCGGGCTTGGCAGCTGTAAATGCCTTCTCATCAATCCATCCCTTAAAGACACAGCCAAAACCACCTTCACCCAACACACTGTCAGGGCGGAAGTTCCTGGTGGCAGTTCTAAGTTCGCTGAAGAAAAAGCTTTTCAAATTGGAGGACTGCAAGATCTCACCATCAGTTCTAGGCGTCGTAGGCACCGAGGCAGATGAGACCTTGCTACTACTTGAACCACTTAAATATTTTCCATCATTGCTGCCGCATCTCGATTTAATCCCTGCAAACATTACAACCCCATGAACATCCATGAATTCATCTACCAAAATCCGCACAAAAATGGAACTTCTAGCTACTACAAACTACTCAAATTGCCAAAATAAAACTATAAAAATGATGGTAATGCATGGGTTTTAGAAAACGGGAACAATGATGAAAAATATTGTGCAAATTTAGAATACAAGTCACTCTTTATACAAAACAGAAAGCAAATCATTGGCTGCATCTGGGAGGGTAGAATTGGGTTTGAATGGAAATCCCAATTCTGTGGGATTCCAAACTGTTGTCTTCACAGTGGGATTGGATATGGGGTCTACATATAATTCGAATCCTACTCGTATATCCCTGTATGGAAAGCCCAATATGATTCAATCATAGTTTCCGTCAAAACAAACACTACCAATTGGGACAAAATCTAAGTTTCCATCAAGACAAACACTGCCAACTGGAACAAAATCCAATGTTTTTTTTCTGGAAAATAGATCACAATCTAACTTCCCCAAATCAATTATTTCAAGAAATGAAATCCATTTAAATGAGCAAGAAATCCAATCTCAACAACAAAACCCAGAACCCCCATGAACAAGTAATAACCCATCAACCAAAAACCCAAACAATCCCATCGAAAAAAACTCGGAAGAGTCCAGAATTCAGAAACAAAGAGCTCAAATCATGCAACGAAAGCAAAGGAAAGAGACAAAGATCTCAGTTATACCAATGTAGAGAAGATTCTCAGCCTTAATTTGAGAGCTCAAACAACCCCCCATCGAAGCACACGTCCCACTCTCTCCTCCTCCCCTCCTCCAAATAGATCAAAAATCCCAGAAATCCAGATACAGAGGACTTGAAAAAAGAAAAATGGATAAACAAGGCCACAACCCAAATCCGTGAAAACAGAGCAGACCCCAAGTGTGAAAGCGAGACTTTTCTCTGGAAAGTTAGCTGTCACCCAAGAAAACAACCTCCCCAAATTGAATACTTTTGACTATTAAACCTCACAAAAAAAAAACAAATAAAGAACAACTAGAATTCATCCAACATCAGGCTTTTTAGAATACAGATTTTGGTTAGCATCATGTTGGGGGTTCACGGGTACTGTGTCCTATTATGGACCTTCGCGAAGGACAAGGGGTTGACTATTCCTTCTTATTCTCCATTTTCTTTTTCTCTTCTTTTTTTTTCTGCAAGTTGTGAGAGACGGAGAGAGGGTTGGGGAACTGGGCATTAATGGCGGCTTCTGGGTTCTGTATGGAGCTTATCCATTTTTATTTTTTTCACATGCAATCCACAAGAAGACAGGCGGCAATCGTGGCAGGCGATTTGTGGCCGTTTGATTCGCATCCGAAACCCAATTGGTCAAAGTTTTGATTATTTTAACGTCTCAATGAGTCATAATCATATGCTAATATGCTATAAAGAAAAATCACTTTATTAGTCTTTTATGCCGGCCGCATGGGCACATTTTGGAGGAGGAAAACTCGTGCTGGAAATGAATTGAAGCAAAATAAAAAGGTTTAAACCTGATAACACTTTTCTCTATCTTTCTCTAAAATTATTTTTTTTTATTGTTTTAATTTATAAAATTTTAAATGGTATTAACAATAAATATAATTACTAAATATTTATAATTTATTTTTATAAAAATTAATATTTTACATATGCTAAAAACATTAAAAAAAGAAAAAAAAATCAATTAAAATCAATTTTTATTTAATATCATATATAATGGGAAAGGAGCCAGATAAAATTAAACCTAAACATGTCTTAAATTCATCCTATTTTTAAAAAATTTCCTAAACCCCTGTATATATTTTCCAAACATATTTTATTAAGGGCAAGATAGAACGACGGTACGAAGAATTCTTCTCATTGTCATTCCTAATTTTGTATATTAAATCTTATGTTTTCAATTTTTTTTAATAGACGTTTTAAATAATTATGTTTTATTTTTAAATATTTTAATATAAAAATATATTTTATTTGAATATAAAAAATGATTTTTTTTTAACCTTCATTGAAAATGAATGGCATGTTCACACTAATTTGTATCGACAATTTAGACAAATTCAAATCCACTTAAACTTTCAATTGTTAAAAAAAAAAAAAAAAAAAAAAGACTTCACCATATTTAAGATATATTTTAATTAAAAAGCCTACTTATTAAACAACACAACCCCATCATCAAATAAAATTTAGTAAAAACTACTTGATGATTCTATGAATTATTAAAACGTTGACAATGCACACACCTTTGAAAATAATGGGCTGATCATCAAATGACTTTTACTCGAAAATTTGACTAAGTAAAAAAATCAGTACAAGTGGATGATGATGTTGATTATATGATCCGTTGTGAGTAAGGCCATAGACTTTTGCAGGAGCAAAACTTATAAAGAATGTTTTCACAAATAAAAAAATTAAAAAAAAAAAAAGAAAAAAAAAAAAAGAGGAAATAATTTTATTTTACTACTTGGGGGGACCTTTATCTTCAAAATTAATGTGTATGGTGTCACACAGAAAGAGAAAATCTAGAAAAGATTGGCTGCGCCCCAACCGAGACCCATGTGACATCGTATTATTCATCACGTTTTTACAAGTAGATGTCCCTTTCAAAGATATTCACCCTCAGCTTTACCTTAAAAGGATAAAAGAATTATGCTTAATTAAAAAAAAAAATATTTTCAAAAAAAATAATAAGGGCATGTTTGGATAAGAAAACACATTTTACAATTAGAAACTTTTTCAATTTTATATTATTAGAAATAGAAAACATCGTGTTTTTAGATAACAATTTTTAATTATTTTTTATTGTTTTAACTTATTTTTAAAAAATTATTTTAAAATATAATTATGTAAACATATAGAATGATTAAAAATAAAAAACTTTTAAATATATTTAAAAATAATGAAAGTGGTTAAAAATATTTTAGACTTTTGTTTTATAAAATATCAAAAAGCAATTTTAAAAAACTATTTTTCAAAACTATTTTTTAAAATAGTTACCATGACCTAAATATGTTAAATTTTTTTATATCATCGTTTATTTTAATCTTTACAATTAATTTATGTGAATAAAAAATGATTAATTTACAAAATGATATAATTCCCAAGACTTAATATATTTGTTGCTTTCTATTTTTGAAAATAAAAAAAATTATATAAATTATGTATGAAATTGAAGAACTCTTAATATTTATAAAAATATAATAGTTTTTAAAAAATTAATCAAATTTTAAAATCCCAAACTTTAAAAATAAAATTTAGGGATATAAGTTATATCTTTTATATATTTATAAAAATAAAAATAAAAATCCAAATAAAACCTAAGATATGCATTGAGTTAAATTAAATATTAAAATTTATCATACTCATATTTTTTTATCATATATTAAAATTTATCATCCTTATCATGCTAATATATTTTTTTATTTTTAAATCACCCATGATACAATTCTTAAAGATAACAAGTCTAAGGTGGCCAAACTTTGCCAACCTTCAACCATAAAAACAATAATTAAAAAATAAAAACCCCATCCAAAAATAACCAACTAGTATTAAAAAAAAAAAAAAAAACATTAATAGCTCAAAGTCTTCACCACCTCTTTCTTGCATTTTACTTCACCCTAATCTATACACAAGTTGTTAATTAAAAACATCTTGTAAAATCTAAGTTCAAGTAGTTTTTCATGTTTGATTTATCATTAAATATATATATATATAAATCAACTGTGTTTTAAATTATTAAAAAATTATATAAAAAAATCCTATTAATTACGGTTTTCTCTCGACCTCAAGAAAAACATAGAAAAAAACAAAAAAAAGGCTTAAATGGGGCAATCCCTCGTAGATCCATTTGAGGAATACGGGGACTAGTTGAGGTAATAGGTCATCCAAATTTAAATTAAGTATATAAAATTAATTCGTTCTTTAAGAAAAAAAAATCTCTCTAATCACTTTTCTTAATTTTTTTTTCCCCAAAATTTTCAAGAGAATCAAACATTGTATTGGGATTTTAGGTTCTCCGTATGAAAAGGTTCAATGCATGAACCATATAAAAACAGACAGTGTCATGATATTTTCAACTATAAAATAAATAAATAAATAAAATATCGGTTTGACTTTGCGCAGGAAGGGGCCAGGGGAACATACGTGGATTTTTTTTCTTTTTTTTTTTGTGGTGACTGTGAATATTAACGTTAGAGTGACGTAGGCATCTCGGTTTGGTATTCATTGACTTCTGTGCTCGTTTTGTATTTGGCAATGGCCTTTAGCAGCCTGGCTTTTCAAAATTTCCGTGCTACTGTGGATTCTGTTCTCATCCGTGGGGTCATACACTCACCGAAAGAAACACCACTAATAATTCTTTACATGGAGCCCTCTGATGTGATAATATTTGTCTTTCTATGTCTTTTTATTATTATTTTTATTTTATTTTATTTTATTTTTTATTTTTACAAACATTTCTTAAGTCACTACCCCGATCAGAATCACTAACCAATTAAGCATCTGCTTTAAGCAATTTGTGTCATCTTTTCCTTTTCATTCGGTGTTTTAGGATACATGTTTAAGTTTTTCTTTTCCCAATAAGACTGTCAATAGATTTGCAACTTTGCATATTTATACAAGTTTTCAATAATAATAAAATAATTGATTAATTGATTGAAAGAGATGAAAACATTTCAAATTTGTAAAATTAACCTTTTTCTATTTTTAAACTTGAAAAATAACTTATTTTTAGTATAAATATCTTTCAATATTTTCATTATTTACATATTTATTTTTTTTTTAAATGATTTTTTTTTTAAATGAAAGGTTTTTTTTTTTGGTATAAAATGGGTATAATAATAATAATAATAATAATAATAGTAATAGGATAAGTTATTAATTTTTATCTTTTATTTAACTCATCTCCAATAATTGTTCTCTTTATTCTATAATTTTCAAAGTTAAATTTTGATAAACAATAAAGATAGATAAAGATGACTATTTTTTTTTTTTTTTTTGTAATTTTGAGCAAAAATAATATATTTGAAAAAAATCCACTAATAAACCAAGAATTATTTTGGAAATGGATTATTTTTATGATTTTTTTTTAAAAATAAATTATTATTATTTTCTCAAAACTCCCTTTTTTTTTTTTTAATAGATTTCATTTTTAAATTCCTTATCATCGCAAAGAGTCCATTTTTAAATTCCTGTCATGTTTTCATTGCAGAGTCCTTATAGCAGCCTCCACCGTACAATCATTAACTGATTCCATTGTCAACATGTTTGGCAGGACGTGTGGCAGCAATTCGCTTTGCAATAAAATCCCAAATGCGCATTGAAAGAAGTGGCTTCTAATTACATCACAAATTGTCCAGAGTCCACACATATGACGATACACATACGTGGAATTAATCTAATTGGGTGTAGGAAGAGGTAGAACCATATCCTTGGAAAAGATGGAAAAGCATGTGCTACCTCTTTATTGGAGATTCATTCCTTCCTCGTTCTCCTGGTTGAGGAGAGTGAACCCCCTTAAGCTGTGACAGATTACCATAATGTAAACCCAAAGGAAAATCCTTCTTTCCTCTACTTACTCTAGTATTAACCACTTCCTCCAAAAAATGAACAAGACATGACACCACAAATTTAGACAAGTCAAGCTACTGAACTCAAGGGCGTGTTTGTTAGATTATTAAACAATTCACACAACATATCCAGTTCTGAGCCACTGGTCAAGAAACAAAACGCATAACTTATTCCCTCAAAAAGAGTATTTTTCAAATATTTATCAAAAGGACTCTTTAGCTTTTGAACCCACAGCTTCAAAGTCTCACTCAGCTACTCATTCGTCGTACCAAGCTTAGCAATTTTTCTTCACCTCGGCGGACTTGATAATGTCAATAAACTCAGGCTGTAGAGGGGAGAGGGAGCATCAAATATCTCATCAGCCCAACCAACAACCATGAGGAAAATGCGAAGGGCAAAGGCAAAAACAAAAAGAATATCACTACCTTTAGAGAAGCTCCACCAACCAAAAAGCCGTCAACATCAGGTTTGGCTGCCAATTCCTTGCAGTTTGCACCACTGACGGAACCTGCAACAGGAATAAAATTAAGGACATGGAAATATGAAAAGCCAGGTGGGAAGCGCCTCAACAGCTTTAAAGGCTACCCTATTTATTCGGTACCAGCCCCAATATTCTGGTAAATCAAGAAAGTAAGGCCTTGTTTGATGGTTGGTTTAGAAAACAGTTTTCTATTCTTTAAAAAAAAAAACAAAAAACAAGTTTAACAATCGAAAAACAAAAAACAATTTTCACGGTTTTCTAGGACAGAAAACAAATGTTTTCAAAAAACATCTTTTAATTGTTTTCAATAGTTTTAACTTGTTTACTAATGACCGTTTTAAAAAATAATTACATAAATATGGAGAAGTGTTAGAAATAAAACACTACATATAAATTTATTTTTAACACGTATTTAAAAATATAGAAAACAATTTAAAAACATTTCAAGTTTTCAAACGAACATTTGTTTTTCAGAATTTCAGAAAACCGTATTAAAAAACCATTCTCAAAAATTGTTTTTGAAAACAATTACCAAACTTTACCTAAGAAACTACAAACACAAGAGACATTCTAGCCGCCAGCACAAAAAGATGCACATGGTCAATATCTTTGATATGCCTATAGAAGATAAATCATCCATATAGAGCCAGTCTTTTATTTGTGGCGATGTTGACCAGAGCCACAGATTGAAGTAAACATTTTTTTCTGGACCACTGCCATTGATGTGCAGTACGATTCTGACATATTGGAAAAATTGTGTCATCAACTCCCTCCATTAGCAGAGACTCGGAATCTATTGGCCATATACTCCAAAATATTGCCAAACTTAATGTTGGTGATCTATGGCTTTAAGAGATATGCCTAGTGTAATCAAACTCTCTAAACCTCATGGTCCAGGAGAAGGCAATAAAGTTGACATTACAGATTTCAAATCTGCTTTGAAGGAGGTAAAAGTCACGAACCATTCCAAGATTATTGTCAAGGCTGATAACTCAAGTGATATTCAGTATAAGGGGCCTGCAATTGGGCCAAGCTGGTCTGAACTTTAGCCAAGTCTAAGGTTTAAGCAAGTTAGCCATTCACTATTTTGGCTGAATTGAGCTTGGTCTCACATTTTCCAGCCAATTGAAAAGCACTTGAACCTGAGACATTGGTTTTCCACGCATCAACCACCACCTCTCAGAGATCTTTTCTGGTCGGATAACCCAAATGCGTATTAAGCATCTCATGCAACAATTTAACTTGACTGAGCTTAGCAAGGCTCCAACATGCAACTCTAAGTAGGAAAAACATTGTGTCTTTGGAAAGCTTCCATCCCCAAAAAGAAGTGTTTTATATCTGTATAAAAACATGTAAATATATGTTTGAACTTTGGAGTTCTCAATAGTAGCTCTTCTTGGACTCTGGCGATAAACAGACAAATTTAGTTTAGAGTTGCTTAGACATGATGCAATTTCCACGAGTTGTAAGCCACATTTGGAAGTTTGGAATGTTATTCTCCATGGCTTATTTGCATCTCTATATTTAGGTGATATGTCTTTCTAAAGATTTGATTATTTATAAAGATTCATAATTCAACATATAAGTAACCTATCTTCCAAACAGAGATAATAACTGAATGGGACTAAGGAAGAATCAGGGTACACTATAAAAAAGATGAACCAAGGTACCTCCATAGATAATTCGGATTGTTGCAGCAACCTCAGGACTGGCGTTTGCTTGAAACCAGTTCCTCAATTCAGAATGTACCTGTCATAGAAACAAAATAGTTGGCATGAGAAGGTGGAAAATCTGAGGCCACTTCATGAAAGAAAATTTCTTTCACATTATCATTTGATACTGGTTGACACCATAAATGTGGGTCATGGATGACAGTTTAGAAGTTGTTCAAAAAATGAGCATGTGGCACCAACATTTACAGGCTAACAAACAAGAAACTTTAAATCAGAAGTTGATTGGGCCAAATGCTCAGATCTTACATTCTGCAACGGTTCATTTTCAAAATACTACTATGCTTGATTTAGAAAATATAACATTTGAATTCTGTGATTTAACTGTAAATATATGAGATGATTAAGTGAAAATTGTAATCATTTTTAGCATTTCTTTGAGTATTGTTGATCTTTTCTCTGATAATTTTATTTGGGAGCACAAACCCTTCCAATGTTGAAATCATCCATAGTTCTGAGAACAGTTAATTCCATGTCTGGACAAGACCCAATTACTCCATTAAATTCTCTCTACTGAAACCTTTCAATCATGCCTAGATTATTTGCATTCAGTCTATCAGCAATTACTCCATTAATGATGCAGGCCAATTTTTGGGACAGGCAGTGACATCATTAAAATTCTCCTACCAAATGTTAGTGAAACAAAGCAACAAATATGTGTCCAATTGATAGAAATGAACATGAACTCAATCAACAAGATGAAGGTGTCACGTACTTCTTGAGCCTGAGCTGGAGTAGCAACCTTCCCAGTTCCAATAGCCCACACAGGCTCATAGGCTAAGACAACATTAGCCCAATTTGATACCTTATCTGGAATAGAAATAAATTTGAAACAGTCAAAAGAGGAACTTAATGCAATCCTTGAAGCATGTTAACTAATTTAGCATTTCAGAGCATTAAATACAATAGACAGAGAACTTGTAGCACCAATTGAAAAACTGTAAAACTGCATGCGGATAATGGTAGTGGAATGGATACCTGCAATTGCTTTTGTTTGTGCAGCAACAACTTCCATAGTTGATCCAGATTCTCGCTGCTCAAGAGTCTCTCCAACACAAGCTATCACCTTAAGGCCTTTAGAAAGTGCATAGGCAACTTTCTCTCCCACAAACTGATGAAACGTACAGAGAAACAATGTTAATATACAACAGATACCAAATTGATGAGAAAATGATAAGCACTTATGGAAAAAGCTAGTGGGAAATCAATTGCCATCACCAAAAATAAGTCAGTTATGTCCATGTAACAGTGGTTACCTCATTTGATTCATTCAACAGAAGTCTTCTTTCAGAATGACCAATAATGACCCATGGTATGCCCAAATTGACAAGCATCTCAGCACTGCACATGAAAGTGACATTGACTTCAAACTTTTGCAAAGGAATTTCTAGTCACACAACATTTTCTCAATGATCAATGCACCATGAAAGACATTATGCAAACACGAGTTCAGAAGAAGAGAGATAAGGACCACTAGACTCAGTTCATTTGAGTGAGTTGCAGAACACAACCAAGCACTTCCTAGCATTTTTGTTGTTTCAACAATCGCCTAATGTTGTAATTTGGAAACAATCTAAATTCATTTGTCGACCCTATTTTCTTACTCCGAAGAATCCTACCAGACTGCGTTCTAGAAGACCAACACACCCAGAATACAAGAACTTCAACGTAGAATCTATTCAGAGCATATCAGAACATACCTAATCTCACCGGTGAAAGCACCTCCCTTCTTGACCCAACAATTTTGTGCCGCAACATGAAAATCAGGCCTCAAGGTGCTTTTCACCAATGGAAGAAACACAAATGGAGGGCTCACGACAACCTCTGTAAAAGGAAAACAAGTTATAGCAATCCAAAGACTCGCAATGGCCACCATAGCTTTCCACAAATGAATTGCAATAAAGTGTCCACCAAGATTCACTCACCAACAACATCCCCTGACGGCACTTCGCCTGCATTAAGAGTAGACACTATCTTCTTGACCTCTTCCCCGGTTCCATTCTGCATATAGATTCAAATCAACATTTAATCCACCAATCTACATATACAGGTACTTTTACTCACTAACAAATAATCACAAAAATAAACCACAAACATGAGATTAAGCTCCCGAAATCGAAAAATACTTCAACATTCAATCGAAAATCCACTCTCAGAAAGTGGATGAAAATAACAGATAACTCTAAACCAAAATCCATGATTGGTCAATTTCAGATTCATTTGAGAAAGAAACGATCTAACTCGAAATCTCAGATTCAAACCATATGATAAAACATAAGTACAAAGAAAGTCAATGGTAAACAGATCCAGCGATTGGAATCGGAAAACGATCCAAACAGGGAAAAAGAAAAAAAAAAAGAAAAAGAAAAAGAAAAATAAAAATAAAGATAGGGAAAGAGTACGATCGGAGACATACGCATTTCCAGTTGCCGCCGACGAAGAATTTTCTGCCCATCTCTGACGATAATCACGAAGCCAAACAACGAAGCAGAAAAAAAAGTCTTAACAGCTGCTTCACTACGCTGATATCTATGGATTTTGTGGGAGTCTCTTGAAAATAATAAAATTTATGGACAACATTGGCTCCTATAGTATTTTCCTTGGTTGCAACTTGCAATTACTGTTATACCCTCAGCTTTACCCCAAGGCATATGCTCATGACTCATGAGTCACGGGGATGGAGATATGTGGCCCATCTGGAAGATTCCGTGGGATGTACCGAGGGGTAAATTGGTAAATTGATAATGAAGCACACGGTTTTAGCGCCGATGGTCCGCAGAAACCTCGGCTTCATAAAAATGGGTGGTGATGATTTAGATCAGGGGGCGTAGCAAGTCATGTGAGGTATTAAATTACCATAATGTACAAGTGTTTTCCTCTAATACCACCAACTAACCAGGGGTTCCTTCGCTTTGGATCAATTTGGAGGCCCACGAATGGGGTGAAGCCCAAATAATTCAAACCTGGCCCACGGGCTTGATCAGATAAATATGGGCCCTTTTTCCAAAGGAAGGAGTTTCAACCACAAGGGATTTTGGTCGTTCAAGTTGAAATCATCGTCCCTTTAATGGGTTGTTCTTTGGTACCCACTCTTCATTTTGGGGTACCTACCCACATTTGACCCCAATAAAAAGATGACATATATAAAGTATATATCATTAAAAAATTTATAAAATCTTATCAAACAGGTAAAAATGACTTGTTGGTGATAAATAATCGCATGCATTTCATATATATCTAAATATTACAACTTTTTTTATAATTTATTATTAAATAACAAATATAATTTGTTATTTAATGCATTACCTAACTCTATCTAAAAAAAGAAAATCCTACCAATTACTCTTATACTCTCATTATTCATATATATATAAAAAATGATAGTAATTTAATATGAAAATTAAATAATTTCAACTACCAAATTACAAAATATGTAAGATGTATTTTGATGAATCAAATTTCAAGATCAAGTTTAAAACTTTTTAAGAGAAAAAATTTAAAATTTGTGTTATATGAAGAAGATAAAGGATTTCAAGTGATTACAAGTGTCAAAGGTAATATTTGATATTTTTTTATCCAAATATAATTGTTGTAGGAAGAAATGTGATGTTAAATAACGATTTTAGAATTTTTTATGAGTTTATTATAAAATTTTGTTATCAAATTGTTATTAATATTTTTATATAATTTTTCTTTTTTTGTTCGTAGATTAAATTTGAAGATGAAGCTTTATATGTCTTGAAGGATGTCAAGTGATTACAAGTGTTAAAAGGTAACATTTGATTTTTTTTTTTCCATTTACATATAACTATTGTAGGTAGAAATGTCATATTAAATGACATTTAAATATGTAATGATTTATAACATCTAGATTTTTAAATTTTTTTCTGAGTTATTATTAATCAAATTGAGAGCATTTAGTCATTTGTTATGAAATTGTCATCAATATTTTGTAAGAGAGGGTACGAATTTTATAAGAGAGAGTACAAACTTTCTAAGATAGGGTACGAATTTTCTAAGATAGGGTATGAACTTTCTAAGAGAGGGTATGGACTTTCTAAGAGAGAGTACGAACTTTCTAAGAGATGGTACAAACTTTCTAAGAGATGGTACGAACATTCTAAGACATGGTACGAACTTTCTAATAGATGATACGAACTTTCTAAGACGGTATATGAACTTTCTAAGACGGGGTACGAATTTTCTAAGATATGGTACGAACTTTCTAAGAGATGGTACGAACTTTCTAATAGAGAGTACGAACTTTGTAATACATAATACGAACTTTGTAAGAGATAGTACTAATTTTCTAAGAGTGAGCACGAACTTTCTAAGACATGGTACAAACTTTCTAAGAGAGGGTACGAACTATTTAAGAGATGGTACGAACTTTCTAAGAGAGGGTACGAACTTTCTAAGAGATGGTACGAACTTTCTAAGAGATGGTACGAACTTTCTAAGATAGGGTACGAACTTTCTAAGATGAGGTACGAACTTTCTAAGAGATGGTACGAACTTTCTAAGAGATGGTATAAACTTTCTAAAAGATTGTACGAACTTTCTAAGAGATTGTACGAACTTTCTAAGACAGGGTACGAACTTTCTAAGACGGGGTACAAACTTTCTAAGAAATGGTATAAACTTTCTAAGAGAGAGTACTAACTTTCTAAGAGAGAGTACTAACTTTCTAAGACAGTGTACTAACTTTCTAAGAGAGAGTACTAACTTTCTAAGAGAGAGTACTAACTTTCTAAGACAGTGTATTAACTTTCTAAGAGATGGTACGAACTTTCTAAGAGAGGGTACGAACTTTCTAAGAGAAGTTACGGACTTTCTAAGAGAGGGTATGAACTTTCTAAGAGAGGTTACGAACTTTCTAAGAGATGGTACGAACTTTCTAAGAGATGGTACGAACTTTCTAAGACATGGTACGAACTTTTTAAGAGATGGTACGAACTTTCTAAGACGGGGTACAAACTTTCTAAGAGAAGGTATGAACTTTCTAAGAGAGGGTACAAACTTTCTAAGAGATTGTACTAACTTTCTAAGAGAGGGTACGAACTTTCTAAGAGAATGTACGAACTTTCTAAGAGAGTGTTCGAACTTTCTAAGAGAGTGTTCGAACTTTCTAAGAGAGTGTACGAACTTTCTAAGAGAGGGTACGAACTTTGTAAGACATTTCTAAGCTTAATTAGTATCAATAAATAATATTATTGTATTTTCATGTGGAAAAAAAATTGAAAAGTTTGAAAATTTGTAAAATTTTTTAAGGTAAAGAGAATGTGACGAAGGGTGCTAAGAATGTGAGGATTCCTCACATTCTTTGTACCATTCATCACATTATTCGTACCTTCTACAATTACTTAGTGTTTTAATTTTTAAATTTTCTTAAAAATAATTTTCATCATTTCTAAGCTTGATTAGTATCAATAAACAATATTATTTGTATTTTTAAGTGGAAAAAAATTGAAAAAATCGAAAAATTGTTAAATTCAAGGGTACGGAGAATGTGAGGATTTCTCATAATCTTCATACATTTTCTCACATTTTTCACATTCTCTCTAATTTTTTAGTGTTTTAATTTTCTAATTTTTTTAGGATAATTTACATTATTTCCTATTTAAAATTTTTTTAATTCTTTTTTTTTTTTTAACAATTCTATTAATAATAACTCAAGATAATATTATTAAACCATGTTATTGTTATTTTAAGTTAAAAAGTAAATCTGAAATTTTAAAAATATAAATAATTTGGGGTACACAAAATATGAGAACGGTACGAAAAATGTGATAAATACATGTTTGGTACTTTCATCACATTTTTCATATTGATTTTTAGTTTAAAAATTTTTGAAATTACAAATTTATTTTCGAAAATACTATCATTAGTAACTTAAAAGAGTATTAGTAATTTATTTTATTGTAATTTAACTTTAAAAACCTTAAATTCAAAAAATATAAAATTTGGAGAGTACGGAAAAAAATTAGGACGGTCTAATTACCTAAGCTTTACATATGATTATCAAAATGTTGAATTTTAATGAAAATACTCATTTCATATTAAAATATTACCATATTCATTTTTATGTTGAATTTAAATGTTTAATAATTTTTTAAAAATAAAATAATATAATTATGATATATGATGATTTTTTTTAATGAATATGTTTTCAAATTTTATATCATTTTTATTTTTATTTTTTTCCAATTCTACTTTTATCTAATATTTATTTTATTTAAACCCAAAATTGTTGAGAATGGAGGAAGAAAGAAGGCCACAACCAGTTTTTCCCTTAACCGGTTAAGTGGAATTTTTATTTCAAATTTAAAATGGATGGTCAAGATGTAATCTTTACATCTTGGCCATCCAATGACTTAGAAAACTTTTTCGATAGGTACTGAAGAGGTACCCTAGAATTTTCCCCCTTTAATTGGTAGATATGCACTCAAATTCAGAGCTCTGATTGGTTAACTAGACGAAACGTAAAACTGGAATTACAGAGAATCCGTGATTGATTCTTGGCTAATTGATTAAAAGAGTAGCTGAAAAAAGAATCACCCCTCTATTTTTGAAAACATAAAATGTAACATTTTTTGAAAATATCAAAATCATATTATATGTATAATTTTTTATGCATAAAAAATATTTTTCTAAATATGAGTATTATCTTATTCATTTTAATCAAATATTTTCATAGGAAGTAGCTATTAACAATGACTTTAGTCGTTTTATTAAAGGGCTATTTGGATAAAAAAGGTTTCAACGACGCTCGTATTTGTGCAAATAACTTGTCCTTTCAAAACTTGAAAGATAATCCATCTTGGACAAAAATGTTCCTTTTATTTTTGTTTCTCTCCATCTCACAATTTTCCTTTTATTTTCATCGCACTTTTTGTTCTCTTAATTCCTTTTTCTTCTTCTTCTTCTTCTTCTTCTTCTTCTTCTCTTTGTTCCCTTGTAGCCAAAATAGATATTTGGGTGTGGTTGTATATCAAGATTCTAACTTTGCTGGTTGCCTGGCTTCTAGAAAGTCGACATTTGGATATATCTTCTTATTAGCTAAATGGTTCATTTTCATGGAGAAGTGCAAAGCAAACATCGGTTGCTGCTTTGATCATAAAAGCAAAATTTATATCATGTTTTGAAGCAACGTCACAAGCTATTTGATTGATAAGTTTTATTTTAGGGCTTTAGGCTATTAAATTAATATCTAAGTCATTGAGGATTTACTACTATAACTCTATTGCAATGTTTTTGGCAAAAATTAATAAGAGTGAAAATCATACTAAACACATCGACATAAAGTATTTAGCTATTAGGGAACATGTTAAGTCAAATAAGATAGCTATTGAGCATATTAGTAGTAGATTGATTATTGTGGATTTTTTGACGAATGAATTACCGCCTAAAGCTTATAATTAGGAACATGTTGAGCATGTGGGACTCGATTCTATTTTGTAGATTTCATGTAATTGAGATACCCTTTGTATTTTATTATATTTTTTGTCGATATGAAAACTCCAATTATTTCAATTTTGTCTTCTCATTTTTTGGTTGTATAAATAAAGTTTCGAAAATGACAACACGCACATTATGTATGAATGTTAAGTAGATCATGAATGAGAATTTGGAAACTCATTAATAAAGAAATGACTCACATATTGTTCTTATTTAAAAGAAAAGGTTACATTGTAATACATGGAATTTAAAATTCGTTCTTAGAGAACTTATCACTATGATTCATGTGATTTAAACTCTTTTGATTTAATATAAGGATATAGGAAAATTTTTATTAAGTATTAAGTAATTTATGAGCCAAATGGAAAAATGTTGAGATAGTTTTTATTTTTTGAATAAAATAAAATAAATATTTAAAGTTTTATCATCCATTTAAAATTAAAACCCACTAAAATATTATTACATGGGGATATGTGTCTTGATGTTGTAACTACCTATTTATAATATTTACTTATCTTCTTTGATGGAAAGAAGATATAAGAAAAATACTACATTAAGTAAGAAAGATAAAGGTCTTTAGTCTACAAGAAGACATATGAGTTTTCATCGATGTATAGGTAAAGGTGTTCAATGGGTTGAGCCGCCCATTTTGACCTGTGGCTTGGTGCACCAAAAGGTTGGTTTGGGTCGACACAACCCAAATACTTTAGTGAGTTGGGCCGGCATAGCCCAAAGGAGTGGGTCGTGCTAGGCCTAAGGAAACAACCCGTCATATTGGTCCACTTAGCCCTTTTAAATATCACTTTTTACCTTTTACTTTTTCTTCTTCTTATTTTTTCATGTAATTTGTTGAAATATTGAATAAAAAAATTATTTTTTTATATTTCATTTCTTTTTATATTCCATTATTTTAAATTTATTGTTATTTTGATTAAGAAAACAAATTCAAATATAATTTTTTTTTTATTTTTAAAAACAAAAAACTAATATTTCTATAAATTTTACAATTACGAACTTGACAAATATAAATATAAAAAATAAAAAGTATAATTATTAGAGGTATATAAAAAATAAAAAATATAATTATTAAAGCTGTTTAAAGTAACAAAAAGAAATTTTATTTAATAATGAAAAAAACTTAAGAAAAAATGATTTAAAAAATTAAATTAAAATTTTTAACAAAGTGTGTGGCCCATGGGCCACAACCTGTTTGCAGGCCCGCCGACATGACACGATCCTTGGTACGGCATGGAACAACATGATTGATCCACGAGCTAATGGACGATGTCGGACCACCTATTTGGTTTGCATGGGTCGGCTCGATCCGACCTGATTTTTAAGTGGGTCATGCCAACCCGACATCCGGTAAACATCGTGTTATGCTAAGCACACCTCTATGTATGGATATAAGATATTGAAATGACTAGCCAATGAATCCTTAATTTTTCTTGTATTCTTTATTGTGCTCATAAAGATTGTGAATCTAATTACTATGATTGGAGTTATGGTATTAGACTTGTGCTTTTATCATTTGCAATTTTGTGGAATAGCTATCACTTATACCTCATAATATTGTCTTTCCTCTACTTTCACTCACTCAAAATTTTGGTCAACTCAATAAAATTTTATATAATATGAAAATTAGAGTAGACTAATACATACGTGGAATAAAACATCTCTTACAAAATTCATCCTGAATTCTAGTCCACAACCCTCAAGCGGGAGCTTATTGCCCCTCCCAACCTTCTTCGCAATAAAAGAAATGTTCAATATGATTAAGCTCCACAAAACTCAACATGAAACATGTTGATTTATTGAGTCAACACCATCTCCAAGTTTTGTTATACGCTACGTGGCCTCTCCTTTGTGAGGCAAGATCCTCTCTTTCTTTTTCTTGGAACTAAAGAAAACGCTTCCCATTGATTTTAGAAATTAAGACAAAGTCGGAGCTCTGAAACCCTTTAGCAAACACGCCCGGCATGTGAGCTTTTATTAATCCAGTCGGCAGACGATGGTCAGAGCTTTTAAAACTTTTTAGCACACATGCTCACCATGTGAGTGTTTATTATTATCCACTCTGCAGTTACCAGTTTTCAACTTAAAAAAGAAAAAAAAAAAGAAGGGAAAAACCCTTCTTTGATTTCTCATCCTCTTGAGTCTTGACAAAACTGCCATCCAATAATTTTAAGCCACCTTGTTCCGGAATCTCTTCAAGAGGATCATGAAAGAGCCAGTGAGGATGTTAACACTTAACAGTTTCCTACTTATATACAGACGAGCATTAAGGGTTGTCGCATCATCATCATCGTCACGAGGCGTACGTGGTCCCAAGCAGCTTCCCTGTTTCTAAGTGCCAAATGGTCGGCCTAGGCACCACGAATCCGCAAAACCCATCTTGTTTATAGGGATAGAGGTACTGGATATTCCTTAAGGGCCCAGGTGGAAAGCAACAGAGCGCCGACCCAACGTGCCTCATGTTCTTCCCTCATCTGTAGTCTCCTAAATTATAAGATTGTTAAAGTAGCTTGTGGATCACATGCAGTGGGTCCTCTATTGCAAGTTAGAACAAAACCTTGGATGGCCACCAAACAATATCTAATTGTTAGGTAGGCAATAATATTGCTTACCCTAAAAAAAATAAAAAATAAAATTGGCTATTGCATCTTGGAATGAATATGCAAAAATGACAACTTATGATAATTTGGTGAGATTATTAAATTAATGATTCTAACAAGCGT
Organism: Vitis vinifera; assembly: GCF_030704535.1. NCBI lineage: Eukaryota > Viridiplantae > Streptophyta > Magnoliopsida > Vitales > Vitaceae > Vitis > Vitis vinifera. The sequence goes on from NC_081817.1 coordinate 2,879,506, forward strand.
TATGAAAGTTTTCTCATGCTTTATTTTATTACGAAAAATATAAAAGAAAATCAAATATAATTAAAATTAATTAATTTTTTTATATTTTAAAATTATTTAATTTATATATAATAGAGAAAAATAAATCAAATAAATTTTAAAAAATATATAAAATAATTTATTAATTTTAAATCTATTTTTTCTTTTTTATACTTTTCTTCATTATTTTCTTTCCCTCAATTTTTTCTGTTTCCGTAACCAAACATGGCAAAAGTGTTTTGTAATGCAAAGAAAATTAAGTAAACTTTCAGACCCACTAAAATTTATTTAGCATTTAGTTGTCTGGCAGCCCCACTTGCTTTCTATGAAAATGGTGTGTCTTTGGGTTAATTCTAAGCCATTTTTTTCATTGTTTAGTAGATGTAACCATAAGGAACTCAAAATAATTTAAGACAATGAATTTTCAAGTCAAGAGAGAACATCTTTATACTATATAAATATTCACATGCTTGTCTAAGTTGTCTATCCTTCCTTGTGTCATTTTTCTTGCTTGACATGTTTGATTCATAAATGTTACATGTTCTAGGAATTAGAAGCATATATTTAAATAATTAAATCACTAAATTTTCTAAAATCTTAAAAGGATTATTAAATTTTAATGGTATTTGGTAAAATTTGATATTTTTCATTTTATAACTTAAGTTGACTTTAATCATAAATTCTACTTACTATTATACTTGTTTACATTTAGAGGAAGCTTGCAATAAATAATAAAAAAAAAAACCTAGTTTTGTTTTCTTAGAGTCAAAAACTTTTCATGGAACTTTGAGTATATCTATATTATATTTGGTTCTAAGAAAATATTAAAAAAATAATAAAAATATTAAGAAAAATAATTTTATTATGTTTGACTTTGCTTTGAATATTAGATTATTAGTAATGATGAAAATATTAGTAATTATATATATATATATATATATATATATATATAATATTAGAGATATATCGACGGATATTTTGACACAAAATATCGGTAGACCCAAATTTGATTAGAACTTGTAAAATTATAAAAAAAAACTTTTAAAAATAAAATTAGAAGTATAATAGATATTTTAAAGTTGTTTTGTTCAAAAAGTTGATATATATATAATATAATTTATCATATTTCATAATAATATTGTATATGTCGATAAAAAATATAAATTTCATAAGTGTACATTTATTATTAAATTATAATTTATTTTAATTCAATTGTATTAAATGATATAAAATAAATGATGATATATGTATATTTTTAATATTTAATTAATATATTAATAATATTAACAACACTATGAAGAAAATTATCATGATAATTTTTATATTTTTGGTAATCAATTAAATTAAATGAATTTTTTTTAATTAATTATAAAATAATTATAATTAATTTGTTTATTAAAATATTATTTTAATATTATGTTTATATGATAAGTTGTAGTTTATATATATACTTTGTGCGATACAAATTATATGTGGCAAGCTTGGCCTAGTGGTTCGCACGTGCAGTTCGAGTCCCATCAGTGGCAAAAAAACCAACATAGTTTTTAACTTTGACTACCTGATCGTGTCAGCCCAAAATATTAGCGAAAATTGATAAAATATCCATAAATTCCAAAAAATTGGTAAAATTATCGAAATATCAATAACTTGATATATCACAATATTTTAATCCTGACTATTAGGCTTTATTTGAAAAGTATTTTTGTAAATAATTTAAAAAAATAATATTTAATAAGAAAATTTTAACATTCTTTTATAATATTTTATAGAACAAAAGTCAATTTAAAAAATTAAAATATTTTAAAACTATTTTATATGTTTTTAAAATAAATTATATATGTGATGTCTTATTTTATTTTTTATATTTATATAACTATTTTTTTTAAAATAACTGTCACAAAACAAGTAAAGACAATTGAATACACAATTACAAAAATTTTCGAAAGACGTCAAAACAAAATTAAATTATTTTCTATTTTTATATTATAAAACTTTTTTTTTTTTGGGAGAAAGTGAATTATCCAACCTCTCAGGGCTTATTTAGTAATTATTTTTAAAAATAATTATGAAAAATAGTTTTTGAAAATAATTTTAAAAATTATTATTTGACTTTACAATTGGAAATGTTAAATGTTTTTAACCTATTTTTAATATTTTTAAAATAATTTTTATATATAATATTTTATTTTTAATCATTTTATATGTTTATATAATTATTTTTTTAAACAATTATTAGAAAATAAGTGAAAATAATAAAATATTTTCTTAAAATATCTATTTTATGTTTTTTAAGAATAAAAAATATGAAACAGTTTTTTTATTTTAAAAAATTAGTTTACCAAACAGGCCTTAGATTCCGTTTTTTATGAGTTAATTTTTGCATTATTGGATTCCCCCTTTTTTAATTTAGGTAAGAGAGAAGTCAGTGGATTCACATTGTAAGGTCAAACTTGAGACCCACGCTCAAAGGCACCGACCTTGAAGAAGTGATGTTTCGTAATCAAAGTATGTTCGGAATACTACCATTAGCATTGTTGGCTTGTAGCATGTGATTTTCCCAAATGGGAAGGGCCCCATCCTGGTTCCTGGAAACCAGAAGCTTGGTCTAGACTCTAGAGCCAACCGACCAACTCTAGGGTGTTTCTTGGTTCAGAATTTTAAAATTGGGTTTCTTTTAAGTCAATGATTGAAAGATCCGAATTGGGGTTTATCCCAACTTGGCATTTCCATAAACAACTTGGCTATTAATGATTATGACATGTTTGGCTTCAGGTCTGGTCAATATTAAGCTGGATTGGTTTAGTTTCTGCCAATTGCCAAAGTCTCCATGACAATTTAAATGACAGGTGAGGGAGACTTCTACTCAATCTAACAATTTTAAAAGATAAGACCTCTATATTTGGTTACCAAAATTTTGAGAATATATATGAAAAATATTAGAAAATTTTAAAATATTTTTTATTTTGATTTTTTGTGGAAAATTTAAGGGAAAAAAAATTAAATTATCGAAACTATTTTTTTTTTATATATATTCTTAAGGTTACGTTTGGTTCTTGTAAAATATTAAAGAAAAGAAAAAAAATAATTAAAAATAATTAAAATTTTACATATTTTTAAATTATTTAATTTTGATATCAGAAAATAAAAAGAAATAAAATAAGTTTGAAGTAACATGTAAAAATAATTTATTGATTTTTTTTTCATTTTTTCTTTCTATTTTTTTTCCCTCATATTTTTTTGGGAACCAAATATAACCTAAAGAAAATAACAAAAAAAATATTTTATCAATTTATGGTCTTTTCTTAATATGTTTTTTTCTTTTTCTTTTTGTTAATGATATCCGAATATAAAATATTATTTTTATTAATATTTTCTAATAACTAATCATACCATTTGTGTTTATATTTTTCTCTACTTGAGTAGTTTAGTTTATTTCTTGAACTCAATTGATGACAAAATGATTTTATATTGGAATAAGGTTGACAAAAACTATATTTAATTTATAGAAAATAAGGAGAAAAAAATATATTTGGTTGTTATAAAAAAATATGAAGAATTTTTTTAAAAAAAATATTGAAATATTTTTCTCCTTATTTTCCTTAAGGTTATATTTAGTTTCCGGAAGGTACTACCCAAAGAAAAAAATATTAAAAAAAATGACTTTTTTATATTTAGTTGTCATACGAAAAATATCAAAGAAAATTATATATTATCAAAACTAGTAAAAAACTTAAAACTTATATATTTTTAAATTATTTAATATTTATATTGATGTGATTAAAATAAGTAAATGAATTTAAAATAACAAATAAAAAAGTTATTAATTTTAAATTTAATTTTTTATTTTTCTTCACTTTTTATTTCCTTATACTTTTCCTCTCTATTTTTCCTCAAATTTTGCAACCAAATATAGCCAATAAAAGTATACAAGTCTAGTTATAATATTAGTATATATATTTTACCAAAAGCTATTTAATTTTAATTCATTCATAATTGTAAAATTATTTTTTATTTTATTGAAATTTAAATTTCACATAAATATAAATTAAATGTACAATTTTTTTAATAATTAAGAATTTATTGTAAAAATATGTTATTTTATAAAATAAATTTAGACTATGTTTAGTTCCAAAATATTTGAAAGAAAATGCAAAGAAAAAATTAAAATAAAAAATAAAAAAAATAAAAAAATAGATTTAAAATCAAGAAATTATTTTTTAACACCACTTCAAACTCATTTCACTCATTTTTTATTTTTAATGTAAAAATTAAATAATTTAAAAATACATAATTTTCTAACCAATTTTGACTTTCTTTAATATTTTCTATAATAAAATAAAAAATAAAAAGAATAATTTTTCTTACCATTTTTTTTCTTTTTTTAGTAATTTCTAAAAACCAAACATAATTTTAAAGAATTCTTAATTATTTTTTATAAAGTATTTTGATTAATACTAAAAAATAGTAAGACTATGTTTGGTTTCCGAAAAATTTGAGAAAAAATGTAAGAGAAAATAAATACAAAGAAAAAGTGAAAGAAAATAAAAAATAAAATAAGAATCGATAAATTATTTTTATTTACTACTTCAAACTCATTTTACTTAATTTAATTTATTGATATAAAAATTAAATAATTTTAAAATACATAAAATTTTAATTAATTTTAATTATATTTTATTTTCTTTTATATTTTTCATAAAACAATCAAATATAAAAAAAATAATTTTTCTTTGTATTTTTTTTTTATTTTCCTAATATTTTTTCAAAACTAAACATAACATAAAAATACTAAGAACAATTTATAGAAAATCAACCTAAAAATATATATATTTTTTCTTTGTACAAGTAAACCAACCCTAGTATTAGGTCTAATTTGACGCGCCCCCGCCCCCTCCCCCCACCGACTCACCAACATTGTGTGAGACTGAGTTCGTTCAAACCAACTTGCCCCTGTCCCACCCAAATAATTGAGCTCTTTCTGGCCCCTGAAATTTTTAAAAAGCCGGCAATGATGCAAGAGTTGGCTTGGGCATAAAAAAGGGTGTGATTAATTGGAGGAGTGGCGATTGTCGTGAATCTCGTGACCCCTTTTAAGCTTAAAGGCGGTGGTCCCAAACCCATCTTGCTAGACCTTGTGGTCTGTGGTCCCCATTATAACACGCGGCAGAAAGGCGCGTCTGCGCGTCTCACCCACCTATTGCTTACATGATTGAAGTCAATTATTTATAACTGACTATTGAATAAATAAAATAAATTTATTTTATATATGATAAAAAGTTAACATGTGCGAAATCCGAAGCCTTTTACTTTACTTCACGAATTCAAAATCAAGTTGTGTTTTATCTCTATATTATTAAATTATTTATAAATTAATAATATAAATATTAGGAGTAATAATGGTATATGCTTCTAAATCACAAGGAGGGAAACGAGAGTCAGCCGTCAATGGGTGGGCAGCCACCCGAGTTGCTGACGTCATGTGGCGTCCATGACCGTTAAATTTTCACTCTGTTTTTGGCTCCGAAGGTTGCCCCCCTCCTTCCATTACTTTAAATAAAAAGCAAAGCTACTTGGCTCGCAAGCCACACCTTTTATAACCCTCGTTAAATTCCCATTATACCCCTGTATATTTAATACATGAAAATAAACATATTATTAATCAATAATATCATGTAAAATAAAAATTGATTTTTATTGAAATAATTTTTATATTAATACAATTAGCGAATTAAATAAATATAAAAATATTTGGGAATAATTATATAAATCAATGTAATTTTGGAAATATTTGATTCAAAGCATTGCATTTTAGGCACGAATTTCAATCATCAGAAATAATTGTACCAGTAGATATGTTTATGTTATTTTTGTAATTATGTAGAGATAATTATTATGAAAATAATATCAAATATAATTTTCTATCATTAATGCAACATAAAAATAATTCTCAAACAAAATATTTCAAAAATTGGTAAGGAACCTTCAACCTAATTTCTTCCAAAAAAAAATAAAATTATTAACGCCGCTGTAATATTTTAATAATAATAATAATCGAATAGGTAAGTTTTGTACTCGGAACACAAATTGGTAGGACGAATTTGCGATCATATCAGGTCCACGTTCAAACATCCTTATCCATCACTGATTTTCTAGAACAAGCGGACTGACTTAGTAATTTAAATGAATCGGGAGGGTATTGTCGCCATTCGGAGCATCTTCTTCTTTATATGAACTCCCTGTCCCGTAGCTTATGGCTTCCATCCTTTGGGTTTGCAGAGGGCATTTTCTTCCTTCTCTTACCCCTTTGGATCACCAAAATTACCATTCAACCCACCGATGGCAACGTAATTCAATTTCGATCAAAAATTGAAAATTGCTTGTGAATTCGATCGTCTCACGAAGGGGAATGCTTTGTCTTTGAGGCTCTAGGGTTCCTGGGTTTCTGGGATTGAATTTTTGTTTTTGTTGAAATTGGGGGAGGACGGGTGAGGAAACCTGGGGAATTGGGAGCTTGAAAGCGACGTCCTTGAGGGTGGGGATATGGATTGTAGGGTGTGCGTGGCGGCCGGCGATTTTCTGGTCCGTCTCAGCGGAGGGGTCGGCCAGATCGGCGGGTTCAGCCATGAGAGCGAGCATGACTTGGCAATGATGGTCAGCGATTTTTTGGAGAACGGTAGTGTTGGGGCCGAGTCATGCTGCAGCAGCGATAGCGATTCGGGTTTCTCTGATCTCGCTTTCCTCCCTGAGAAAATTTCGGTATGTTTCTCTCTTTCTAGAATTTTTTTTGTCCTTCCTTTGATCACCGGGAAAACAGAGGAAAGGGAGAGGAAATGAAAAGAGGAAATTTTTTGTGTTGTTGGATGCCATATAATAGGAAAGATAAGATTAAAAAATCTAATATCTTCCCAAACACGGTTTCTGAGAAGGAAAAAGAAAGAGAAATGAAAATTCGAGGCTTACCATACTATGTTGTTTCTGTTTGAAGAAATGAAAAACATCCCCAGATAAGCCCAACAATCAAATTGGCCTCAGTTGCTGATAGATTTTTGTTTCTTAATCTCCAATTCATGAAAAATATGGAAGATTTAGATATGATGATTATACTAATTATTGTTTCTTCCTTTTTGGGTTTCCATTGGGTTACTGGGGAAGGCGAGGAGAAGAAAAAAAGCCAAGTGTATAAATCCAGTGACCGTATATGATCTTGGTTTCTAACAAAAAGAAAGACTTACATTAATTCGGCCAGCTAGCTGAATCGGCTTCTTTAATCGGGCCTTCCTTTCTTTCTTCTTATTACTTTTTTTTTTTTTTTTGCTCTTTTATATACTCTACCTTTGCCCATTTTGTCAAGTTTCAGTCCCAACTATGTTATTCCCTTTGCTGCTAGTTTCTTGTGTGAAAATGTGGCACAGAACCTGTTCAACAATTTAAGGGGTTCATGTCATAGGGGTACCAATGTTCTAGGTGATCTGATTCCAACCAACCTATTACCAAGTTCCGGTGGTAGAACCAAAAGCCTAGAAGGCTAGAACTCATTTTGTAACTTGAGAATCCAGTAATAGCCCCAAGAAAACCATGGGTCAAATCCGGTATCCTCTATAGTATCATTTTGACGGGTTGGTTGGTATCCAAAATAGTATCATTTTGACGGGTTGGTTGAAGCTGACCTGAGATCATGTAAAACATGCCACTGAAGTTGGATGGACTTGTATTGCATTACACGAGCGGGTCATATGGGGATTGTGATGGCTTTTATATGCAGTCATCATCGGCGAGATTGCTTACCAGGGCCCCCCATAAAAAAATAATTGCTTGCCCTGTAAATCTTTGGTTGTCTTTCTCTAAAGCCTAAGGCTCCCAAAATCAAATGTCCTGGGTCTGTTATTCACTATTAATGTTTATGTAGATCCAATTCTAATTTATTTTTATTTTTTATTTGGAATAATTTTTTGGTTGTTGGTCAGTAGCAAATGCTTACATGTTCTGGTTACCTGTTATTCCACAGTTTTATAAGCATTCAATGGATCGGTATGAGAGTGACTTGCTGTCAATGGTTCACTCTTTTATGTTATCCATCAATGAGACGGACCTTCACTTTGTCAATTCAGGCCCATGTAACACCAGCTGCATCAGGTTTTGTCTGGTGAAGCGGCTGAGACTTTCAGGTTACGATGCTGCTGTGTGTTCATCCCGGTGGCAAGGTTGTGGCAAGGTCCCTGGAGGTAATGTCATTGAATTCTAAACTATAATTTCAATACCTTATCTTACCAAAAAGGAAAGTGGGCTCCTTGGCAATTTCTGATTTCCTTTTTGTATCACTTATCATACAGGGGATCATGAATATATTGATGTGGTGAATTACAAGGACAATGGGAGTACTGAGCGATTGATAATTGATATTGACTTTCGTAGCCATTTTGAAATAGCTAGAGCTGTTGAATCGTATGATAGAATATTGAGTTCTCTTCCGGTCATCTATGTGGGCTCCTTGACCAAGTTAAAGCAGTTTCTTCAAGTTATGGTTGAAGCTGCTAGATCTTCTCTCAAGCAGAACTCAATGCCTCTTCCCCCATGGAGATCCCTCGACTATTTAGAAGCAAAATGGCAATCTTCCTATCAGAGACAGTTCAATCCAGACGGTGAGAGTATTAAAAACGGCATTTCTTCTGACCATAAGCAGTGCAGTGAACATCTGAAGAGGCTGCAACATGCCCTCCAATTAGAAGTTGAAGCAGAGCGATTACTGAAACCAATAAACAGTGATAATAACTGGAGGCTGAAGCCTGGCAGGCGAAGGCACTCTTCATTAAGGATTCTTTGAGATTACAGGGTCTGGCCTGGGATTTGGGAGTTCATTTTTTGGTGAGAGATCAATTGTATTGCGGCCTTCTGTTACAGAATTTTTTTCCCTGATAATAAATAATCGTGAACCAGAAAAAAGGGCTGGTTTCTGTAGCTTATATATATAGCAATGACAATATACTACGGGCTTCTTTCCATTTTTTGTTCACCGGCACCCAGCGAGGAGATGAGGGTCTTGGAGCTGCTTCTGGTCCTCTCCACCATGGCAGTGGAACCTGTTGGTACTTGCTTGACTCTATGATGCATCGAATAGGTTGTTTTTGTGGTTTTGATGGTATAAGATTGAATGTATTGCGTGCCCCTCATTTGTGGGGATAAGGAATTTTTGTTCGTTGTTTTTACTTTCAATATTCTTTACCCCGTTAAATCTTGGATGATATTAAAAATTTGCTCTTCAATAATGTAGTTCTTTTTTCTGATGCATTTGGGTCCTCTCTTTTTCATTGTATTTCATTCTCATCTATGAAGATATCCAAGTTAAGGGAATCTTGGGTTGACACTTCCCACATTTTTGTGCATATTTAAGAATGTAAATTTGGTATCTAACCTAAAAGCTTGACTAAAAAATTTTGGGTCAAGGACTCAAACCCCAGCTTGGCTCAACTAGCATCTAAACTTTGGCACAATTCTTTTAGGACCTGATGTAACTTATTTATTTTAAGCTCCAGTCCAATCTATGGGTCGATCAAAGCTTAACCCAAGCATTTGGAGTTTGAAAAAATGGTAACTTCTTTTAACTGGTATTGGGTAGGGATGACAATGGAATGAGTTTAGAATAATCGTACTCATCTCAACCTCATTATAATGTAAATCTACTCTCCTTTGTGTCCCAGTGAAAAAATATAAACAAAGATGATTTAAGAATTTTCTATACCTACCTCATTCCGTTTATTTTATAAATAATAAATAATATAATTTTTCGTAACATATTTTTTAAGGAGTAACTTTATGTGTTAAAAAAATGAAAAAGTAAAAAAATTTAATTAAATTATTTTAAAATTTAATTATATATATAACCAATGCAAGATAAGATAGGACAAGACAATACCCCAATACGTTCCCGACCCACTTGTTTTCATCTAAGACCCGTCCCTTTAAGGGTAGGATGAGATGAGTGCTCGAAAAATCCCACCCTTTTTGTCATTCCACTTCGGATTTGGATGTAGACCTTCCTTGGATAAGCCTATAAACGTATTCAAGTTGGATTTGAAAATTTAACACCTAGCCTCAAGCCTCCCTAAGTCCTAGAATTTGATGAGTTAATCATACCAGTAGAGTGCTACATACTATATCAGTAGAGCGTTACATGTTATGCTTGTAGTTAAAAAAATTATTATACATGTCTACATTTTTCAATCATAAAGAACACAAAAAAATATTGTCAATTTAATAATATTTTAAATGGTAAAGCTATAAATAAAGGTAAGATAAAATATATATGTATTTTTAAAAATATTAATTTAATTATTTTCTAGTTATAAATGTGTATATGTGTTGATAAAAAAAGAAAAAAATATATGTGCTTGTATAAATAGAAAAGATTTGACACATACGTCTAGGTCATATTAATATAAATAAGACCTAACTCAATACTACACTCTTTGATTTCAGAAGATTTTCCCATTTATGAATTTTGTATAGAAGGTAAAATAACCAAGAGATCATTTACGGATAAAATATAGAGTCAAAGAATGTTTGGAGTTGGTGCATACAGACGTGTTTATACACGAGAAGAATATGAATATTTCATCACATTTAATTATTAGTGATTACTTTAGGTTTTAATGTTTACCTCACACATAAAGAATCCTAAAAATTCAGTTATTTATAAAAATTGTGAAACCTGATTAAATTCAGCATGAATCAAAAATCTCAAAAGCAAGAGTTTAGTAAAATTTCATAAGAGATTTATCACATTTATTAAAAATGAGTCCACTTACAGCCCAATAGCTCAAACATTGGGCCGGGCCAGGTCAGGTTTAGCCCATCATAACCTGACTGAGTTCAGGTAGCCTCAGTCTCCGTTTCGACTGTACACAAATGCATGTCGTCCCTTCTCCAAACCTGCGTTTAGTCGTACCCCGATCAGTCAATGATCCCTTCTCCAAGCGCTGCGTTTGGGTCGATCTCCGAGTTCAAGGTACCGATCCGATTTCTATTCCCAATTTAATCAATTGACTTCTAGGTTGGATACAATCCTGAGAAAATGAATGAAAATTTTGAATAGTAAATTTTTCATCATCTAGGGCTCGAGAATACAGAACATTGCTCTTTACCTAAAACTCATACGACGATATGAGTTTTTATTTTTATTTTTATTTTTTGGTTTGTTTTGGATTTTTGGCTTCAAAAAAAGTGAGAGAGATGACACAGTAATCAAAATGTGGTTTTCTTGTATTGTACTTCATTTTCTTGGTAATCAAACAAAGGGTCAGATCTCACTCTAAGTGCTTTATAAGTTGAGAATGCTATTTCTGGAAGTTTTGAATTCTAGATTCTCTTTTTGAACGGCCGTGGAGTTGCTAGTTTGGATTACAGCTGAGGCGGAAAATTTTGTTCCATTTATGGTTTTTGCAATTTGGGAATGTTTTCTTATATAAAAGTAGATTTAGTTTACATATAGAGAAAATATGATTTAGTCTAGATACAGAGAAAATAGGAGAAAAGCAATTAAAATTTTGAATTGTAAAATTTTCACTAACAATGATAGGCTGTTTCCATAGAAATGAAAATGTTGCTTTCTTTTTATTGTTCTGTCTTCTTGGAAATCAAAAGGAGGGTTAGGGTTTCTCTTTGAATGCTTTTAAGCTATCTATGGTATAATTGAAAATTAAGAAAATGGAAATAGAAAATCAAGGAATTCTATTTTTTTTTTTTTGTGACTTTGTGTCCCTTACAAAAAGAGTACATCCATCGTAAAACCAGATGTAACCTTCACATCTAATACATACAAAGAAATAGAATGAAACAATATGAACAAAGGAAAAACAAAAATACAATGAAACAATAAGAACAAAGGAAAAACAATCATTTTAACAATTTCAACAGCAATCCCAAAGGCAGAGGAGGTAGACCAAAGATGAGAGGAATGAAAATATTGAGAATTTCTACTGCCACCTCCGCGATGTAGCCGATGGCCTTCACACGAGGGCGATTTTTTGTATCTTGGCTTGGCTGCATCTCTCGGCTTCTTGTCCCAGTCCCACGACCTTGTTTCTGATTACCAGACTCAAGGCGTGGTTTTTTATCTGGGTTTTGAGTTCTTGCTGGCAAGGCTTCGCTCTTCTTCCCCGTCTCATGACCTCGCTTCTGATTACCGTGGTTAGGATGCTGTACCGTATCTATTTTTTGAGGAGTCCTCTTCAAGGCTTGGCTACTCATCCTAGACTCGTGTCTTCGTTTCTTATTACATTGGTCATCATCTTTCTTCCCCATCTTGAGAGCCATATGCTTCATACATGACCAATGATAACAGTATTTTCCACAGCGGGAAGTGTAGTACCAACCGCTGAATCCATCTGAATTTTCCTTATTTCCACATATTAGGCACTTTGAGGGGCTCTCCGCCTTAAGATCAACTACAATTTCCCCGTCTCTGGTATCAGCATACTTCTTGATTGGAAGCTTGGCACAACATGGGTGTAAGTAATGTGGTTTCTTACACATTTTGCACTTGTAGAACCACCCCTTCACATCATCCCCACATGCGTCACAAACTCCCTTACCTTCTAGGGCTTCTTTATGAAATATGAAGTCGCAGCTGGATTTAGTACTGCTGAGATTGAACATGATGGAGGATTTCTCACAGGAGAATGAATCATAGCATTCTTTATGAATATGGCAGTTGCAATGGTTATCCTCATGCTTGTAACATGGTCTCACGTCTCTCTCTTTACATCCCTTGCAAGAATACAGGGTTTTAGCAGGATTCTTCATAAGCCGGAGTGGGTGGCCACCCATTTCAATCTCCTCTGGATAGGAAGGCATGAATGGATTATAGCTCTCCTGCATCTGCATCCGTATGTATTTTTAGCATAACATGCTTGTGTTTGCTAGATAGAATCACTTTTAAAACAATGATCAATAATTCTATGCTTTGCCATTCATAGGCATAGATATAGATCACCAAACTGAAACCCAAAAACCAGAAACATTTTATGTTTTCGATCTTAGCATTACTATTTTTGTTGTTTTCAGTGAGGCTTTTGAGCTTTGGAGTTTGTTTCTACTTCAATGATTCCTCTTGATTATTTGTGGATGATTGTTGTCCTACACCTGCATACATGTGTCCTGAGTCTAGCATATGTGTGTTTGCTGAATGGTTTCCTAATTAATAACAATTACCAACAAAATAGGTTTCATGGTATGTATATATAGTTTTGGATCTTAATGCAATTAGCAAATACTAGTTATCTAAAACTTTTTGGGTCATACCTTTATCGGTGTTTTATATTTGCTTCTGCCTATATCACATATGAGCTAGAAATTTTGCCTATTCATTTTTAGATCAGCAGGCGGGTGACAATTAGTAGGAGATGGAGAGAAAGGACAAAAAATTGATGAAGATCACCAAGACAGGAAAAACAGAAAGAGTGCACAATTTGATAATGAAATAGATCAAAAACATATGAAAATTGAAAGTTTAAATACAGGAGATAAAAATGGAAAAGAGTAAACCCCAAAGTTAAAGCCATAAACTAAGGAGAGATGTTATACTATCCAATAAAATAAAGATCAAATTTTTTTTTTTTTTTTGATGAATCTCACCTGGTTGTTGGAAATTCTGGCACCACCTAGTTGAAGAAGAAGAAGAAGAAATCTGACAGAAGAGAAACAGAAGTAGTGGAATATGCTTGAGATGGAACATTACTGCGAGGAAGAATTCCTTTATATAGGGGAGGTTTTTCTTGCTTTCCAAGCTTGAATCGTTGCGGGCCCAAGCAAGGTGCCCAAACCGTGTTGGGGAAATTGTTAAGAAAATGACCCAAACCGTGTGTTTCCATACCCTTCTGAATATACCTAATGGTTTCAATCTATCCAGGACTAGTTGTTACAATAAAAATACTGGTCCTGTGTTTTTCCCCCCTAAACGAACCTGGCCTCTTAGACTGAAACTTGACTACCAAGGAAGAGATTGCATATTTTATATAATTTGGAGATTGAATGGTCAACTCTTGGTCAATCTAAACTTAATTATGAAGAGAAGAATATTAGGAGAGTGAAATCTTAAGATAGACAAGTTTGGAAAAATATTCCTATTACATTTAAGAATTTATAAATTCTTCTCTTATTTGACTATGCACTGAAAAATTGAAGGAAAGAAAATTAAATTGTTGAGAAATATACTTTTCCTACACTTTCTTCTTATTTATCAAACTTGATAAATACTGTAAAACTTTCTAGAATGTCTCAACTTTAATTTCTTATAAGCTTATCGTTAACAGTGGAATTCAGATCTGAGCTGGACTTCTACCTATGATTCTTCTGAGAAGTATCTTTTCCCTCAACTTTGGCGGTCACATCTTAAGATCAAAGTTTGTTAAAAAGCTCCAAACCTTTATAAAAGGCGTGTTCCAATGTCAGTCTTATATATTTATTTATTCTTGCTTTTCACGTATGAGATTCCAAGTTCCAACTACAAGTCGGAGTTGTTGGGGTAACCGGATGGGTTATTGAATCGGTCAAAATAATTTAGTGACTCATGGGTTAATGGTTAGTCGGTGATTGAACTAATATTTGATGTCGGTATAATATATTAAGTATATAATGTTTATATTATTAAAATAAAAATTATTTAGAAAAACTTAAAATTATGTATAAATAATTTAATATTAAGTATGATTATTACAAACAATTAGGATAATAAAATAACAACTTCACATGGCAACCCAACTTCTCGTTTTGGAACAGGGTGCCCAGCCACCACGGCTTGAGGCCATTTTTTAGGGGTAGTAAAAAAAAGAAAAAAAAAAAAAAAAAAGCTAAGTGGGGTAGGGAGGCAAGCAAAATTTGAAAAATTATGTTTTTAATAATGTTTTTGGAATTAGATTAATCATTGAACCGAAAAAATTAGCGATTTAATTTACTACTTAGACGGGACGGTCGAAATATTATAAATATATAATTTATATATTATTAATATTAAAAATAAAAATAATGTAATTTATATATTACTTAAAAATTAAAATTTTATTTAAAAAATCAGAAAGCTAGTTTCAAATTAGAAATTTAAATTTAAATTAAAATTTTAATTTAAAATTAGAATTTTAATTTAAAATTAAAAATCTTAAAATTTATTTTTAAATCGAAAACCTATTTTAAAAATAAAAATTAATTTAAATTATATTTAAATTAAAATTGATAAGTTTTAAAAATAACAAATTAAAATAAAATAAATAATAATGAAACAAGGTAAATAAAAAAAAAAATTTGGAAAGGAAGGAGGAAGAGGCACCATTGGAAGAGAAAATGGAAGGGGGGTGCCACGATGGCGGTGGCGTAGGGCAGCAGAAAGGGGGGCGACGCAGATACTGTTGGTGCTTTGCTTGGGGGAGGTGGGGGTTTCGTCGGCGGTAGGCACAGGCGTGGGTGGCAGCTGGAGCTGGGGCGGCCGGGAGTGGAATTGGGGTGGACGTGGTTTTGATGTTATAAAAAAAATAA
Source organism: Vitis vinifera (assembly GCF_030704535.1). NCBI lineage: Eukaryota > Viridiplantae > Streptophyta > Magnoliopsida > Vitales > Vitaceae > Vitis > Vitis vinifera. Next base: position 2,895,046 of record NC_081817.1, read on the forward strand.
AATTGGTTAAACAGTACAATTTGGAGAGAACTGACTAGTTTGTTCGATTTACTGGTCTGGCCTTCGGTTCACCCAATTTGATTTTGATTCAATCATCTTCAGGTTCAATTTATCAGATCAGAACTATGATCGCTGATGGTGGGATCAGTCCAGTTTTTAAAACCATAAATTTTAAATTTTAGATACAAATTTGGAATTCTAGTTTTTTAATTTACATAATATGCGATACCAACATACCCACTTCTTCAACCTCATCCCACTTATCCCTCTAGAATTCTAATCCCTTTCTTTTTTTTTTTCTTCATTCATTTCCTTTCCCTTTCCTTTTCCTTTTATCTTCTTCCTCAAGTTTTTTTTTTAAAACATTGAAAAGCACATAAAAAATAAAAAAACCAAAAAATAAAATAAATATATAAAAATAAAAAACAATTGGGATGGCATTGGTCAATCACCGACCATGACATCGGCACGTAATGACGCGACAGTTGGCGATCTTTGATGCATGGCTGGGTTGACTGACCCTTCGTTTTGCCGCCCCCCGTCCCACCTTGATATACGTAGGTGCTTGAGGCGGAAGAAAAGGATGATTTAATAATTTTGTATGTGAATTATATTTAAAAAAAAAAGGAAAAACGCGTGGGTACAAAGATAAATGAGATTATAAAAGGTTTCTAAAACGATTATTATTATTTAATATAAACATCATAATTATATTTTAAAAATAAAATCAATATTACACTGAAAAATATTTAATAATGAACCATAATATTTTAAAAATTCACATCAATTTTTATTTACTTTAAAATAAATATTAAATTATAAATAAATAGATAGATCATTATTGTTTCAATAAATAATGTACTGATAAATTTCATAAATAATAAAAAATATAATTTATTTATGATTTTTTTTAAAAGAAAATAGAATTTTTCTAAAAATTATAAAAAATAAATATTAATATTTTGACAAATGAGAAATATTTAATCATATTATATTTAAAATAATTATAAAAACAAACACAATTCATTTATAAAATATGAAAAATAAATAACTTTTTGTACTACATATATAAAGGATTTTTGGAAGAAAGAAATTGAAGAATTATTTCATTCTAATTCTCATTGATGTGGTTGACATATATACAGATTGCATGAGCACGAAAATAGGAAACTGATTACAAAGAAATAGGAAACAAAACAAATTGAGTAACTATACAAATAAATGGTATAACTACAGATATTCAAACGTGGAAATCCCTTGATTTTCTCCCTTGACTTTCTCAACTTGATTGTATATTCTTATCATGTCCCCGCAAGATGGACGGTCGTGGAGCAAGTCCAATCTTGGCCTTGAGTGAGTCAAATTGAGGACGAGCAAGAGGTTTGGTAAGAGCATCGGCGAGTTGATCAGAAGTAGAGATGTGGGACACTCGTAACAAACCATTTTGAACTTGTTCTCGGATAAAGTGATAGTCGAGGGCAACATGTTTCATACGCGAGTGAAAGACCGGATTGGAACAAAGATTTGTTGCACCAACATTATCACAATAAATAACTGGTTGTTGGGGAAGAGTGACACCGAGTTCGGTGAGGAGAGAGCAAATCCAACGAATTTCCGCAGCAGTAGAGGCCACCGATCGGTATTCAGCCTCAGTGGAAGAGCGAGCCACAGTTCGCTGTTTCTTAGAGCTCCAAGAAATAGGATTGTGACCCAAATAGATTATGTATGCACTGGTGGAGGTGAAATCATCTTTGTTACCTGCCCAATCAGAGTCAGAAAAGGCATGAAGTGCTAGTGGGGAGGTTCGACGAAGTGTGATGTCATGGTCTAAGGTGCCACAGAGATACCGCAACAGACGCTTGACTGCATTCCAGTGGTCACTTGTCAGTTGATGCATAAACTGAGAGAGTTTGTTCACCGTATAGGCAATGTCCGGCCGAGTGAGGGAGAGATATTGGAGGCTATCAACCACTGTTCGATACTCGGTCGGGTCAGATAGTGGGGTTCCTGATTGTAAAGTGAGAATTGGACTAGTTGCTAGTGGTGTAGGAGCAGGCTTGGCTTCAGTCATGTGAGTTCTGTTAAGTAGATCGGCAATGTATTTGCGTTGACTGAGAAAAAGACCATTGGTGTGGGAGGTAACTTCCATTCCAAGGAAGTATGTCAGGGGGCCAAGGTCCTTAAGAGAGAAACGCTGAGAAAGTTGTTGAATGAAAGTCTGCGTTGCTTCAACATTATTCCCAGTGATAATGATATCGTCGACATAGACTAAAAGATAAAGAATGGTGCCATGGTTATTGAAGATGAACAAGGAGGTATCGGCAATGGAATTGATGAAGCCAAATTGGAGAAGAAATTGGCGCAACTCATGATACCGGGCACGTGGGGCTTGTTTGAGGCCATAGATAGCCTTGCGTAGCTTGCAGACATGATGAGGGTGATCGCGATCAATGAAACCCGGTGGTTGAGACATAAACACATCCTCAGTGAGAGTGCCCTGAAGAAAGACATTGTTGACATCAAGTTGTCTTAATGACCAACCTTGGTTGACCGCAAGGCTGAGAACAAGGCGGACAGTGGTAGGTTTGATGACGGGACTGAAGGTTTCAGAGTGGTCAACGCCAGGGCGTTGGTGGAAGCCTTTAGCAACCAATCGAGCTTTGTACCTGTCTATGGAGCCATTAGGTAAATATTTAGTGCGAAAGATCCACTTACAACCAACCAAATTTTGAGTGGGATGAGATGGCACTAGGTCCCATGTCCCATTACGTAGTAAAGCATCAAACTCTGCAGACATAGCTTGTCGCCACTTAGGGTCCTTGAGGGCTTGGGTAACAGTGGTGGGTGCAAGGGTAGGTTGTTGGAGTTGGGCTGTGAGGTTAAGCTTTTGAATTGGTTTATGGATGTTGTGTTTGGAGCGAGTGACTATGACATGAGGTGAGGGTGAGAGGTCGGGTGGTTGATTAGGGTCATTTTGAGTAGACGGGAGGGGTGGGTTATTGGCACAGTCGCACTTGGTTTCTGGTACGGGCGCACTGGAATGGCTATCGGGCTCTGGTGTAGGTGTGGCACAGGTGGTATTATTTTGGCTTGGGTCTTGGGATTGGCTTGGTGCGGTAGGAGTGAGCAGACTTGATAGGGGAGCAGAGCCGACATTCACGGATGGTGTGGCCACGACTAGTAAAGTCATAGAGCACCATTCAGAGATGGTGGATGAAGTGGCGCGAGGAAGAGAAGTATGAGAAGTGACAAAGGGAAAGATTGACTCAACAAAGCGGACATGACGAGAAGTGTATAGACGAGTGGTGGATGTGTCAAGACATAGATAGGCACTTTGAGTGGAAGAGTACCCGACAAAGACGCAAGGGGAGGAACGAGACTTGAGTTTGTGGGATGTGTATGGGCGAAGCCAAGGATAGTAGAGACATCCAAAGCTTCGAAGTTTGGAGTAGTTAGGGAATGTGCCAAAGAGTTTGAAATATGGTGAGAGGTGGTTTAGAGTTGGTGTAGGAAGACGATTGATGAGGTAGACGGCAGTAGAAAAGGCAAAAGGCCAATATGATAGAGGCATGGATGCATGGGTAAGTAGAGAAAGACCCGTTTCGACAATGTGACGATGACGACGTTCAGAGTACCCATTGTGTTCAGGAGTGTGAGGTGGAGAAGTAAGGTGTGAGACCCCGTTGATTGTTAAGAATGAGGAGAGAGCTTGATATTCCCCCCCATTGTCAGAGTAGAAAGTTATAATTGGACGGTTAAAGAATTTTTCGACTAGGGCCTTAAAGCGCACAAAGACATCATGCGTGTCGGATTTGCGTTTGAGGGGATAAAGCCAGATATATTTTTAAAATGGTCGACAAAGATGACATAGTACTTAAAGTTATCAGTAGAGTAGACTGGTGATGTCCATATATCAGTAAATATAACTTCAAGAGGGGAAGAGGTAGAGAGAGTAGAAGTAGAAAATGGTAATTTATGACTTTTATTGCATTGACACGAATTACAATTAAAATTGAAATTGGACGGACGAGAGACATCTAAATGAAACGAAGACATAATATTTTTGAAGATTGACAAAGAAAGATGACCGAGCCTATGATGTCACTCGGACAAAGTGGTCTTGACACTAGAAAACGCAATTAGAGGACGTGACTGGGTAGTGGAGAGTGGCCATTCATACACACCATCCTTAGTTCGACCCTGCAAAAGGATTGCCCCCGTGTGAAGATCCTTCACATGAAAAGAAGAGGGTAAGAACTCAATGGAAGTATTGTTAGACTTGCAAAATTGAGAAATAGAAATAAGATTACGTTTCATGGTGGGAACACATAAAACATTAGATAGAGTAAAGGAGTGAGAGGGAGTGGTAAGAGAGGTGGAACCAGTGTGAGATATGGGGAGACCAGAGCCATCGCCGATCATAATTTCATCTGTGCCATCAAAAGGACTGTGGAGAGCAAGATTGTGTAGGTCAGTGGTGACATGATGTGAGGCTCCACTATCAAGTAGCCATGTGGTGTTGGGGGGAATGGTGGTTGCAACATTTGCTTGAGCTTGCCAGGGAGCTGGTGGTCAAGATTGTGATGAATTGCCGGGACGAGGAGGTGGTTGCACTTGCGGAAACTATTGTCGGAAAAGAGGACAGCGGGAGACTACATGACCTTGAGTACTGCACCATTGGCAACGACCAAGGAATGGACGAGCAGGAAGACGGTTGTCGCGGGTGTTGGTGGGAGAATTTCTTATGATACCTTGAGTGGGTGTGGATGTGGACCCAGGGAGCCGAGGAGTGTGATTGGTGATAGACCATGGAGTGGAGCGAACATTAGTGGCATGAGCAGATGCCGGTAGGGGTGAGGGGCTTATCTTATTGCGGAGAGACAATTCTTTGTTGATGAGTTTTTCATGGAGTTCATCAAAAGAGATGGTGGAATCACGACCGTTGACAACATCAATGATGAACTGATAATTTTCATCAAGGCCTTCAAGTACTTTTTCAATCAGATCTTCTTGGTCAAGAGGCTTACCAAGAGTAGCAAGTTCATCGGCCCGGGTTTTAATGGACTGCATGTAGTCTGCAATGGACTGAGAACCTTTGGTGATGTTTTTAAGATGGTCTTTGAGTTGCTTGATATGGCCACGAGATGGGCGAGCATAGATGTTGGCCAATATTTGCCAGGCTTCATAAGAGGTCTTTGATTGGGTGATGAGAGGAATTAGAGTAGGTGAGAGAGTGCCGACAAGGGCTCCAAATAATAGTTTGTCTTGACGTAGCCATGTTTGATATGCAGGGTTAGTAAAGACAACATTATTGGTGGTGATGGTGGTTGGAGGAGCAGGGTGGGATCCATCAATGAATTTTTGTAGATCATAGCCGATGAGAATGACTTCTATTTGGGTTTTCCAAGAAAGATAGTTGGTGGGTGTGAGTTTAATGGAGTTATGGATAGTAATCATGGTTAGTGGTTTTGTGGGTTCCTGGGCATTAGGAATGATGATTTGAGAATTCTCAGTGGCCATTGGAATGAGGAGGATGAAAGGCTTGCTGAAGATTGAAGAACGTGGCTGGGAAAAAAAATAAATTAAAGAGCAAACCTTTGCTCTGATACCATAAAGGATTTTTGGAAGAGAGAAATTGAAGAATTATTTCATTCTAATTCTCATTGATGTGGTTGACATATATACAGATTGCATGAACACGAAAATAGGAAACTGATTACAAAGAAATAGGAAACAAAACAAATTGAGTAACTATACAAATAAATGGTATAACTACATATATTCAAACGTGGAAATCCCTTGATTTTCTCCCTTGACTTTCTCAACTTGATTGTATATCCTTATCAATATATGTAGGTAACTCTTCAATTATTATTAAGCTAAATTTTCATAATAATTGATATAATTTTCAACTTCCAAATTATTTTTAAAAATTGTTAGAATTGTTAATGAATTGAGGTTCGATTGTGTAGTTAAAAATCAGAAGAAATATTATTATTCATAAAAGAGATATCAATATAAGACTAATTTTGGTCCGATAACTTTAGTATTAATTTATCCAATTTTTGAGTTCTAAATTATTTTTTAAAACTTATTATACTAGTGTACGAATCTAATGTATCAAGTATGGTTGAGAAAATTCGATAAAGTTAGTAAACTCATTGAATGAGTTATAAATTTTTGTTAATAATAGTACATACTTAATAAAGGTTGATGCATATAAATTTTAATTGATTTTTTTAAAGCTTACTTAAAATTTTTCCTTAAGACAAACGAGCTTTGAATCAAAAGAGACTATGCGTTGGATCTTTGAACAAGTCTATTGATTTTCAAAAATAATTTAGACAGTAAAATTAAGTCTATTAATACAAAAACTTTTGTGTGTTAAAATATAAGCAACACTCCAGATATTGATTATATCGATATTGATCTTTATGTTGTTTTGAAAAATCAAGCATGTTGAAATGAAACTTCTAATCACTTCCTTTTTATTTCTTTTTCTTTAAGATCACTTTTGATATATTTTTATGGGTTGTTTTGAAATAATATCAAGCACATATGATAGACAGGAGATACGTCTCTACACGGTTTAATATTGCAGCATTTGTACCTAGTGATGGTTCATTGCTTAGAACTTCATTAAAACAAGAGGTTGTGATTGCTGTACTTAATTGGGAGTGGTTTTTCCCTTGATAATTGTTCTTGTCCTGGTAAAGGCATCTAGAATTAGGAGGGGAAGTCTGAGCTTTCCCACTGTTTCTTCTGGAAAATTTCTTGGTCGTCTTGCCCTGGATTATGGTTTGTAGAGGTTCCATAGCTTCACACATTAAATGAAGAGGCAGCCAGTTTGGACTAAGGAAGGCTGCAGATGGACACTGGCCCAATCACAGATTGTTCACAACAAATTATGGAGGCCCAGCTCACATCCAAAATTGTTGCCCAAGCAAGAACGGGCAGAAAACTAGGCCTCTCGCTTTAACTAATACCTGGGGATGGGATTTCGAAATTTTAATCAATCCCCAAAAGAATAGAAAACATTCAACTGGCTTATCATATTGAAGATATGTAAGGATATGTAACCTTCAAATTCTACTCTTCAATATGAAACAATCAAGAAAGAAGATTAAGAGCATTTTCATCCAGATGTTTGTTTGGTTATATCACAGCCAGAAATAGAAATCAAGAATTACAAAGTATAGATTTTCAACCTAATATTTCAAGATCCTTTTATCATCTCTCAAGATAATATTAATATTGAAAATGATTCATCAAGATTATCTTCACCTCAATCTCAAATTCTCGATAACCCCAAAAGTAAGAAAATTATTTACTATAATAAAAGACTTGTTATGGCATTAGGTTATTTAGATTAAGTTGGCAATCTTATTCTATGCATCTTGGATTAAGACTTTACATATTTTCCTTATATTGCATATGTAGACTTAAGTTTCCTAGGGAATCAACTGGAATAATACTAGTACTATCTGATTATTTGAAGTATAATCACTTCTTTAGAAACTCAAGTCTTCCAACGGATTATTATAAGTAAAATCACTTCTTTAGAAACGTAAGTCTTCCAACTTGGAATAATATAAGTCTCTTTACCGCACGTGAGCTTAGGAAAAGCCTAAATATGTGACATTGTCTCCTTTCTTTTCATGAAAAGACCTTCAATTATGCAAATACATTTGGGACTACCTATAGGTGTTCTTAATTGGAGTATTTTTAACATAAGCATAATTTAATCAAATTCAATGCTTCAAAGTTGTAAGTTGAACCTCATTGTGAAATCCTTAAATATTGTTGATTTAGGGAGACTACCTAGGGTCTAGGTCATGGATTTGAGGGGGAGTCAAATTTCTTAAGAGTCCTTTGTCCATTATATTCTATGCTAAATATGTGACATTGTCTCCTTTCTTTTCATGAAAAGACCTTCAATTATGCAAATACATTTGGGACTACCTATAGGTGTTCTTAATTGGAGTATTTTTAACATAAGCATAATTTAATCAAATTCAATGCTTCAAAGTTGTAAGTTGAACCTCATTGTGAAATCCTTAAATATTGTTGATTTAGGGAGACTACCTAGGGTCTAGGTCATGGATTTGAGGGGGAGTCAAATTTCTTAAGAGTCCTTTGTCCATTATATTCTATGCTAAATATGTGACATTGTCTCCTTTCTTTTCATGAAAAGACCTTCAATTATGCAAATACATTTGGGACTACCTATAGGTGTTCTTAATTGGAGTATTTTTAACATAAGCATAATTTAATCAAATTCAATGCTTCAAAGTTGTAAGTTGAACCTCATTGTGAAATCCTTAAATATTGTTGATTTAGGGAGACTACCTAGGGTCTAGGTCATGGATTTGAGGGGGAGTCAAATTTCTTAAGAGTCCTTTGTCCATTATATTCTATGCTTATGGTTTGATAAATATTGTTGATTACTTGACATATTATTATTCTTCTAAATATCTTGAGTCCCTTTCAATTATGTAATTCTTTGAAATGTGTTTCTTCTGACTAGTATCCCTAAGAATATTTTAATCACTTATAATTTGGGAATAAAGTAAATAAGGGGTTTGATATGATAAGTACATAAAATCCTCTATTGTTTTTAATTGAAAGGAAATTTTCTTAAGTTTGTATTTTTGTGGAAAATTTCATATTAAGGGAATTCATTAACATCATGCCATGCATGAAAGGTAATTTTCTATGTTATGGAATATGCCTCCACTATTAAAAGGTTTTGAGTGACTATACATTTATTTTTGTTTTTTTTTTCCTTAAATTTTATTGCACACTACTTTTCACTAGTATTCCTGGTTAAATGTGTGCAGATCACAGCTTCCATACCTCAGGAATTTTCAAAATTTTTAGGTGTGTACATATCACAGGTTCCATACTTCATTCAAGACAAGTTATTGATATTGAAAATTAGTTTTTAGGTGTGTACAGATCAAGACAGGTTGTGGATGTTGAAAATTTTAAAACACGTTGTGGATGTTGAAAATTAATATTTTGGATGTTTGGTTGAGACTTGAGTAACATTGAATGATATGTAACTATTGTTTGAGAGTATTAGGAAGGTTTACGTAATCATCACTTTATCACAAAATTGTTACAGGGAATTGTTAGTACATTAAGTTAATAATTTTATTCTATTTAGGACTGCACATACTTTCATATTATTTTACAATGTTTATAATGGATCATACTTTTATATCATTTTTTTCAATATTCATAAAGACTCAACTTGGTGTAAAATTAACCCGAGATAATACAGGAAAACATTTTTCAGTTATTGTGAGTATAATAAAGTAATTATAATGTATAGTGGACTAATAGTTAAATTTGGCGAGAGAATTAAATTTTACAAATATAATCTTTCCAAATATTTTTGAGTTTAAAATGGAAATTGTGTCTAAAATTTTCTTAAGTTTCCTAATTTTTTTTTTGTAGTAAAATAAGATTTCTAAATTGTGTCTAAGTACACTAGGATTTCTTATTTATAAATATGTCTTTTGTGAGAATTTTTTCCTGCCTTGTGTGCCTAAACTTTATGTTATTATCTTTTGTGCTTAGCTCAATGTTCCCAAAAAGAAAAATCCTTTGTTCATCACTTTAAGGCTCGAGTTAGAGTCTACCAAGGAATAAGGAGGTAGTGCATCACAGACATGAAAGTAGGTTGTGTAAGTCTTAAGAAAGTAATTATAATTAGGTAAATCCATGTATTTATTCATTCATGATTAGTGAATTTTAGCTCTACCCTAACCCCATTATTTTTACATTCGTAAATCTTTGGAAGGCTTTGTAAGTAGTTTTCCATGTAAATTCTTGTGTACTTATGGTTAGTGCATCCCATTATTATTTTTTTTCCTATTTACCAATTCCTAGCATATTTTTATTTAGTGCAATAGTTAGCACTGATGATAGAACTATATATTGATCACATTGTTGTATGGTAGTAGCATAACCATATGGGCATCTCTGAGTGAGGTTCTTCTTGAGTGGGACGAGGTTGGCATCAAAGTTCTTGGTATTTGAGAAGGTAATTAATATTCCAACTTGTGGCGTAAGCTTTAGTCCCTTCTACCTTCACCCGCTTCATGATCAAAAGAAAACAAGGAAAAGCAATACTACCATATAACTATGGGAGATTGGAGATATGGTTTTATATGAAAGTGACTTTTGAAACTACATATGTTACTAAACAATTATTTTATCATTTTCAGTCTTTATCCATGCTTTTACTTTTATGATTTCTTCTACTACACAAAATTTTGTACAAAAATTTTAGAATTTTTGAAGTAAAACCCAAAGGTGACTATTTGAAGTACATGTCTAAGGTTTCATATAACCAACTAATATGGCATTTTTTTTTCCATTTTTTTTCTTGCTTGCTAGCAGGCTTAATCATTTTCTTCATCAAACTTATGTTCCCTTCATGAAATACCATGTGGCTTTGCAACTAAATGTGTAGGTGTATTGAGAAGAGATGCAGACACCTATCAGCAGGACATGATTGATGCAATTGTCGATACTTTCAAAACACATCAAAGCTCAAACTTCCCACATACCAGGACAAGGATTTGGCAACTCCATGAAGTAATTGTATGGACAACCATTGTACTACATCAACTAATATGATGCATAAATAGCAGGATTATTCTAGGGTTGGCAGCTGTGTCATGAGCCAATGCATAACATCATTGATTGCACCCTAGTGATCAATTAAAGATTTTTTCAATTGTGGTTTTCCTTTTTACAATAGCATATATAGAGAATATGTATATACATTTCTGGTTTTCTTTTCCATTATGGCAGGGAATATGTATACATAAAAGGCTATGTATTGAGAAAGTGTTACAAGGAATAGAATATTCAGTTTTTGTTCTATCATTAATTAATTTCTTCTGCTATCACAGTACCAGAGCTAGAAAGCTTAATTATCATTATCATTATCATTTAGAACTACCTCCAGTCATGAAGCTGGTTAGCCACTCATTTATCTCTTATTTCTAACGAATAGTGGCTAATCTTCTCCAAGCCAAGGCAGAGGAGTAATGTGGTTGGAATCTCTAGTTCAAGTGATCATTTTTGTGTTGACTCTTTGTGATATTAATGCATATGTTTCCAAACTTATTTTCAATCTTGTTTTTGGTTTTTCCACCTTTACTTTGTTGTGATATTTAATACAACAAATTCTTAGTCAATATTTAATTTTGAGTTTTTGAACTATAGTTACTGATAATAGAGCTATAGCAAATCTTATGCTTATGTTGTGAACTGTAAATGTTTGAGAGAAATCTAGGATATTTGTCGGCTGCAAGACTTTCATATATCCTATTCTTAGATGTAAACTGTCCATCTATATTTAATTATATGTGGACTGCAAGAATGGGCATACCCAAGTAAACTACAACAACTTATATTTTTGACATGTTTTATGTCATTGGAATCTTCACACCAATCTAAGGGATAAATTCCCCTATGGGTAACTTTTTTACTACTTGGAAGTTTGTGCTTTTAGTTTAATTCTTTGGTTTAATAAGTAGCATGCTTGGATTCTTGCCTTCTTATTTATTTTTCTCATATTATTTAATATAAAAAGAAAACAAAAAGAAAACAATTGTTGAGCTATTTATTGGACTTTTTATTTTATTTACCTTTTCTTCTTGCATTATCCTTTATTTTTATTTTATTTTTTTCCTATTATATGCATCCATTATAGGAGTAATTTGATATTAATTGAAGTAATTTAACTACATCTCAACATTCATCTTTTTTCCATAATTTCCATAATTTGCCTTGTTTCATTTTTCTTTACCTTTGCTTTCACTGGATATGAACATCGCTAAACTAGATACGAGCATAGCCCTTCAAGGGAATGTACAAAACCTTACAACCATTGTGACATTTGAAAGGGAAAATTGAGCCTAGAACAATAGCCTTGTGTCCATGGATTGTGAAAGTTTTTAAAAAAAATGAAACTCTGAACTTTGAAAATCCTCAAACTTTGAATCAATGCACATGTTGTCTAGGTTTTCAAAAATTGATTTTCAAACTAAAAAAGAATTTCCCTAAACTTGAATCTCAATATGGAAGATAGTTTTACATTCTAACTCAATATCAAGACTCTCATTAAGAAAAATAAGCAATAGAAGAGAACAAGAATGATGTAAAACCAAGTTTAATGTTACCTCAATTGTTTGTTTGTTTGTTTTTTTTTTTTTCTAAACTTTGATGAGAACCTCTATCTCCTATATTTTTCCAATTTTTATTAGCCTTAATAGTCTTACCAATAGTATGTTCAATGCCTTGGTCTGCTAAGGAATTTAGATTTCCCTTGACCACTCAATATGGTTTTCCAGTTAGATTAGGGTTTAACCATCTCATTTGAAAACAACATAGAATGCTTGAAGCTTCTTGGATTGAGATTTAACGATCTTACAATCTTATTTGAAAACCAATTGTTATTAATGAGGGAAGACCGCATCTTTTATGCCATTTAATAACACACCTTGTGTGCATGTTCTAAGAGACATCATTACCTTGTGAGTATATTCTAAGAGTTATTATTTAGATGACCTATCCCAAAGGATTAAAAATGACATTGTGACCCCCTAATAATCTTTCCCTCAACATGATATTCTTGTGACTTGAACTTGCATTCTTTGGCTCTGATACCAATTCTTGGATTGATCTTTAACCATCTCCATCTAAAGTAATTGGTGTCTAATAAGGTATGCCAAACTTTTTACAACATTTGATATTACATCCTATGGGTTCAATCAAAGAGCCATCATTACTCCGCGAGCCTGTAAGAGGCATCATTTATGTAACCTATCTTCTCAAACTCAATATTAGCATTAATCTTGTACCCTAGTAACGTTGGAAAAACCCAGATATCTCTATTCCTAACTCTAGATTGTTAGGGTGCATGCAAAATTATCTTAGGGGCTCTATAGATCTAATAAGTAGAAACATAATAAATATTAAAACTTAGATATAGAGAAAAATGGTGCTTGTGACCTGGATCTTGTATACTAACAATCTTCCACCTAATAGTCTCTTTCCCAAATCCTTGCACTTACGGAGGTGGTATCTTTTTTAGAGGGGTGGACGCTAGGGTTTCACTCTTTGAGTCTAAAAAATCAAAAGATATTCAAAGCTTTAATCCTTAAGGGGTTTATATAAGCTTCTTAGTGAGCTTAAATGACTTAAGCCATGTTGAGCTTAGGTCACTTAATCCATCTCACCTGGGTTTTAATTAATTAATTAGCCAAGATTCTAATTAATTAATTAGCCTAATCCATACCATCCATAAGTTCCTATGTAACCTCAAGTATTTACTAAAATACCCTTATGCACACGTATGGATATGAAACCCAAAAATCCCTCAATAATCATGCCACCAAGAAATGCGAGCTTGAGCATGATAATTGAGACCCATAAGAAAATACTAGTCCCCTCAGAATCCAATTATGAAGTTGACTTAATATCCTATTATAAAAAGTTAATTGCACTCTAGTATCCTATGATATTATAACGAGATATGTATTAACCTTGGGTCTCTGACTTAACTATTATCTATTATATATATACAACCTTCCATGAGCTGACATCTGTAATTTAATGAGGTTAATATTATAAACTTTTTAAGATTACTTCTATAATCTTTGAGATAATTAAGTCATGAATACCTAATAACTAATGTCATGACTCATCATTGGTCCTATTAAATGTATACCATATACACTAATGCACTCACCATGGGAAACCCATTCTAATGATTGAGATAAGTCATCCATCAAATTAAAAGGTGATGCATTACAACCTCAAATGGATTGTTTAAGTTCATGAATCAATTGTAAACAACTCATTTACTTGTAAGAAATCCATTATTTGGATCTTCCGTGAAACTCACAATGCACCTAAGTCATGTATAATACAAGAGATGTTAGACCTAAATGTTTATAAAGTAGAATGAATGAATAGAATAGATAAATTGGGAAACCAAAACCATATGATAAGTAACAACTATGTTTATTGTTACATTATATCATGCTTTTAAGAACTCTATTCTAACAAATAAAACTTTTAAGAGAAACTACAATTTTTGAGAAGAACGAGGGAGGATATAGAGATTCTCCAAAAGTATGCTAGTTCTCTTTCTCTATTTTCCTATGAAGAGGATAAAAGAAAATCAAATTAGCCCATGTCACATAAGATTATTTCCTAATTCTAAATTGACTTCCCATAATTTATATGAGACTTGCAATATCTTCTCGTTGGATTTAGAAAATCTGAAGTGCATTAACTTAGGACTTAAGTATAATACTTTTTACTTATTTTCAATGAGAAATAACTTGTGAAAAAGTCTTCAAACAAGTTTCAAATTGATAACTCTCATTTTTTCACATCTATGTAATAAACCACTAAAAATTTAATGTATGCACAAATAAAAGGAACCCACCTTTGATAATCTCTCTCACTTCTATTTCATACCTAAATAACCCTAGACCTTTGTAAATGGATATGTAATAATAAAATGCACAAAAAAAGACCCACACGTACGTCAAAATAACAACATTGGAGCTTGAGTTCATAATAAAAGGAACCCACCTTTGATAATCTCTCTCACTTCTATTTCATACCTAAATACTCTTAGACCTCTATAAATGGATATGTGATAATAAAATGCACAAAAGGAGACCCACACATCAAAATAACAACATTGGAGCTTGAGTTCATAGTTAATGCAAATCTCATTCAAATATGGGTGGATGTAATTGAACAAAATGGTCAATTCATTTGAGATGGATTTCACCCTATCAAAGGTAGATTTGGGCTTTGCAAGTCTATTTCCTCCCATTCTTATTCTTTTCACTTCCAAATGTTTCCAATTTGCAATTTCATGCATTTTTATTGCCTAATATACTTTTTAAACCATGTATAAATCATGCACCAAATCATAGGAAGCCACTATTGGGGACCTCATGGTCATCTAACATTCGTCTCCATTTTGAACTAAGTCAATATAACAACATTGGAGCTTGAGCTTATAATGCAAATCTCACTCAAATATGGGTGGATGTAACTAAACAAAATGCTCAATTCATTGAGATGGATTTTACCCTATCAAAGGTAGATCATTTGGCATTTGCAAGTCTATCTCCTCCTGTTCTTCTTATATTTACTTCCAAATGTTTCCGATTTGCAATATCATGCATTTTTATTACCTAATATACTTCTCAAACCATGTATAAATCATGCACCAAATCATAGGAAGCCATTATTGGAGACTTCATGGTCATCATACATTTGGCTACTTATTGAACTAATGTAAATATAACAACATTGGAGCTTGAGCTCATAATGCAAATCTCACTAAAATATGGGTGGATGTAAACAAAATGCTCAATTCATTAGAGATGGATTTTACCCTATTAAAGGTAGATCATTTGGCCTTTGCAAGTCTATATCCTTCTGTTCTTACTCTATTTGCTCCCAAATGTTTCTGATTTGCAATATCATGCATTTTTATTACCTAATATACTTCTTAAACCATGTATAAATCATGCACCAAATCATAGGAAGCCATTATTGGGACCTCATGGCCATCTTACATTTGGCTCCTTATTGAACTCCAACATTCCAACCAAACCCTATGGCCTAGTTGGATAGCTACACATAAGTCAATCCCTTTATGATCATGATTAGTACAACAAAGTAAAAGATTGTCAAATCATCCATGCCTATCTCAAATTTATGACCCAACAATGTCTAATCACTAACAAAAGACCTGAAAAGCCTTTTTATAAAAGGCTTCCTTTTATACATCCACGTGTATATAAATATAATAATAGAAAAAGATTTCACAAATTTTTTTCTTAGATATAGAATTGAGCTCAAATTTCTTGTGATATATAATACCAAAAAAAATCATTTTCCTATATGGATTCTTTATTTGAATAAATAAACCCAAAAACTCATATATTATAGCTTAATTTCTAACATACTAGCCAAGTTTACACCCTATGAGTGTCATTTGGTACTGAAGCTATGTAGTTGGCAATCTTTGTCTAGGACACAAAGTATCAATACCAAAATTGTGAGCTAAACCACCTCTATGACTAAGGTTATATCACAAATATAGTAACGATGCATTGCTATCGACCAAATGAATTGCCTATATACATTTGCAATTATAAACTAAGTTCTAATTTGAAAGGAATCAACGATCATGAACCCTTATGCTGCATATTCTGCACTGCGCTGTGCACCTTGATGTTTGCAATCCAAACTCTGGACACATCAATGCATTGTTCATGGATTGAAATAGATATATATTAACCCTATGTGTTAAGTGATTCATAATAATCCAATTATTAGTAAGATAAAATAAGTTTCGAGTGGCTTTCAAGACATATACAATCCCAATAATAGCCCTTCAAGCCAATACAAAAGAGGGAAAATATATTGTGACCAAACTAACTATGGACCTGAGTCCCTTATGGAAGGATCCTAGAAAGTGTCATGAGGGAGAAACAATAGATCGTTCTATTATGGTACAAAACTTTGGTAAATCCCCAACCCATAGAGGACTTGTGGATTCCCCAGTGGGTTTGCTACTTACACCTCTAGGAAAGCCACCCATAATTAAAGATTAACCATCTCTTCCCATGAGTGGACTAACCTTGGGGCTAGGTGTGGAAGTTCTATGAGTATGCCCTATTGATTAAGGAACTTGCAAAACTCGAGTTGGACAAGATTGAGATATGCCTCATGTATATATACCAGGGACAAAAATGAAATGATGGATACGTTCATGAAAGTTGCTTCAGCGGTCATGGAATAAAACATAGGTTGGCATGGAAAATCTAGAGCATTGGGTCACCGGACTAGCTCAATTCAGTGTAGAGGGTAAATATTGAAATCAAGTGAGGTTGGTAACATGGTAGATATAGACATAGTAGATAGAGTTTAGGCAATGCCGATTTTTTTGCACTTTGCACAACCTTCCTGATACCTAGAATTTTAATTTTGATGATGAAATCAATAAAGCTTGAACATTTAAGTGCAACTAAAAGTTCATAGTAGGTCGAGATCATCTTAAGTGGATTGTTGGCACTGGAATTTCCAATAAATCTATTACACTGAGTATTTAAGTAAAATACTTACAATAACATAACTTCACCTTTTAACAAATCTAAGCAACCAAGTACTGAGAAAAATACTTAAAATATTATTTCAGGATAATAATGTTTTTGTTGCTGAACAGTCAAGGAAAAAAACCGTAAAAATGATTTCATCAACCATCCTTCTAGTTAAAATATATGCTCCAAATATGAAGTATATATAATCCACCAATGGCATTAACTTCTTCCCATATTCTTTTACTACCTAAAAACAAATATATATAAGCTCAAGTTATATGTCAACATCACTCAAACAGTCTGATCTGCAGTGGCACTTCACCATCCTTATTTCCTTAAGCAGGATATGCATGATATCCAGATTGGTTTTAGTTTGTGGTCTAGAAGAATAGAGTTAGAACAATGGTTTATTATAAATTGGTGAACCAGATGGATACTAGGCTTATATCATATGTTCATGATAGTGTTTATCCACCAACCCTGCCTACTTTTGGATGTTCCTCCAACCGTTATTCTTGTGACTTTTAGAAGATCATTTTCAGAAACTTCAATTAATCAGATGATTTTTGGGCCTTCTAATATGTAAGTTTTCCTTGCCTGAAACTTTTGAACCCTCACTGATTTGATCTAGTCTCAAAATCAGATTCAATTTGGAAGAAAATGAGAGGCATATGGTGAGTGAGGGATGCATCAGCACTGGATTCATTGGCAGCCACCTATAATTTTGATTGTATAATAAGGACCTTCTTGCAGTAATTAGGTCTTGATGTATAATATGGACCTTCTTGCAGTAAGGTCTTTGAGTATTAAGGTCTCTTCTCTGGGTATGGAAAGGTTCTTCTGGTTACAGGAGTCTGTTGCAATGACTTTCTTTCAATGCCCTATGGTAGTAAGGAGTAAGGAGGCATACACTTTTAAAAGCCAATATATCAAGATGGTAATGAGCACAGATAGTTTCAGTAAGTTAGTTGCTCTTGGAAGGATCTATTGTTATTAAGATGGCTTAGAAAACTTGGTACTAGCTAAAGATGCTAAATCAAGCATTTTCCTAGTTAGAAAGTAACAGTTGCCATTAAATTCTTTGGATAGGGAACTAAACAGGTACTACTTCAACATGGTCTCACTCTACTACTACAAATCCAAGGACTACTCGAACCTTCAGCAGTTATCAGACAATTGCCTTAGTGGCAGATTCAAAACCACAGCAAACAGTTTTGTTGCCAATGTTTTTATTGGCAAAGACAGCCGAGAAGCTGGCAACAAGAAGACCTTTATGTCTGTGCATTAATTTGTATCACCATAAAAATGAGTACACACATCCATCCTGCCTTTAGGGTCAAGTGATCACCCATCCATTAAAAATCACACTCTTAAGCAGTTTGATTCTACTAGGGTTTGCATTCATTACAGTTTCATTCAGTTAACTTTCAATAAAATCATGCTGCCACTGTCAACCTGCCAGAAATCCTAATTGCAAGAAAATGGTACTTGCAGATATTGCCTAGTTTGGAAGATGCTGGAGGCTTGCTTCATATGTGGTTTCATTAGCTGTCCCTGCTTCACAACACACACCCAATTTGAGGCTCCTAATCTTGATGTGGATACTTATGTCTATGCAACTCTGGATCGATTCAGCTTTGTGTTTGGAACTTGCATAGCCAAACCGAAAAGTATAGCAATACAGGTGAACTGATATCGCATTTTGCATAATCTATCTGATTAGCCTTTTCATATGTAAACATATATAGATAGTGAAAGCCTATTTAAGTAAATATTAGCAAGCCACAAATATGTACAATGATACACATGCCTAAGTGTATTACATTAAAGCCAGAATTATGTATTCACAAGGTTCAATTCAGCCTACTCTAGATACTGCAGACAGAGGGGGAAAAACCGCCATAGCAATAGAGCAAGGGAAATAACAACACGATCTCTTCCAAGATCAGGTTCCTTGCAGCAGCAGATTGAGTTATCCCTGAAAATTAATAGTATGGTATCATATATCATCAGAACTTCACGAACTTTGAGGCAAAGTTTTAAGAGATTTCTGTACCCTAACTAAAGTGTTGTGAACTCAGTTCTTCATTCATTCAATCTGAATCTCAAAGGTGTACATAGAAACTTACAACACTTGCCAAAATGAAGGGATTTATTTACCTTCTCAAGGATCAAGAACTACGATCCCAGCTTCTTCCCAGGCCAGAAGAACCTCGTTCTTGGTCCTATAAAGATGGCCAGATGGGTCATAGTAGTACTGCAGAACAATATTGTCAGTGGCTCTAGTGTCAGTATCAACCTATAGACTAGATAAATATATGCTAGGAGCTGATGAAATAAGAAGATGATATGGACTTCTATTCATTGGAGGGAATTTGAGGCAAGCTAGTAGTTGAGAAATTAATCTTGCCTAGAAAGTTGTAGATGTATGCAATATAAACTGTAAGAATGAATTAAAACCAAACATACTCAACATAAAGAAAATTTTATGAGGAATTTCGTCTGCTATGTTTTCCTTTTATTCTGAATGATAAATTTTTCAATAGCTTAAGTAAATATTTTTGTAACATGGCTTTTGCATTATGTCATGTCTCATGATGCATTATCATATATTTCCACTCATATCTCTTGTCAAAGAAATCTAGAATTTCAGAAACACATTTATGCTATCATAAAACTGGACATTAAAATCAAGTTCTCAATATTGCATACGAAGTCGATCATCTGCTAAGACGAGAGATGTGAAAATGAATCTTGATATACTGCTACTAATTTCCATTGAACTGTGTTCTCATTCCATTTTCTCTAAAATTGTGAAATACTTCATGTCTCTATCACGGATAGAATTACAACAAATGTAAGCCATAAATCACAGAATTGCAGACAAGAAAGAACTGTTTTAACAGATTGGTTGTTATCAGCCCTAGGGTATAAGTAGAGGTCAGTTTACACATTGACATCAATATTAGCACAAAAGGAATATTAATTAGTTAATAAGATAAGATAGTTCTCATTCTAAATTACCAGGTGCAAACAACCATGCCGTGCTGGTAGAACTTGGAACATATCATGCACCCAACTTCCTATAGTGAAGTGTTTTGGGTTAGAGGGGGCTGGGATAGAGGAAACAAGAACTTTCTACTGATGAAATGACAATTATATCTCTCAAGAGTTAAGGAATTGTTTGGATTCACACAAACAGTTATTCTATGCATTTTATGTCAAAGGTTTTATCTTATTATATACTTTATCTGGAGATTTTGGACGAGATATCAATAGGGCAAAGAAAACAATCAACCACCACACTTCATCTGGTAATTAACATCTATGTGTATACTGTAATTTCAAAAAGAAAAACAAAAATGACAAATCTATGATAGTAAAGAATGAGTGCAGACTATATATTATACTTCAGATATCCATTTAAGCATCACAAAATCAGCAGATCAATTTCAGAACTGAGAAACGAAGGAATCAATCATGAATTTCAAATATAACAATAAATTATCTCAATTTATCTTCCATCTTTCTCCACATCAACCCTTTTGGCCAGCTTCGGATACTAAATCCATATGATTATTCATTTTAAGCCATTCCACTTCCGGATATGCACTCATAAACACACATCAGTTGCTTTCTGGCCACATCTCCAAGCTCCAACCCCACCATTAGAGACCCCCAAAAATCTATTAAATATTTAGAAACCCACCTATCCCAGCCTCTCAAATTTGATCTACACACAGATCTGTTAATAACAGTGACAAAATTCCTGAATCACTTCACTTCCACCAACTAACTCTCATCCAAAAGCCTAGTGCAGCCCCCAAAGCTACCATTTTTTTCACACGTCAAAGAGGATGAAAAGGACTTACCCTATAGACCCTCCCGCTTGGCATAGTCCTTTGTTCAGCTATCCATCCTGGCAGTAGCCATTCATATCCAATCGATGTGTTATCATGGAGGGAATAGGTAATGGCTGGATTAAGGGTTCGATGCCTCTGCTGAACCCTTAAAACAGTTGACATAGTTGAGGGTGACATGGCGACTGAGTGTACCAAGAAGTTGTTTGGTTGTCCATGTGGGTGATATCTGTTTTGGTTTCTGGAGTTTTGCCTGTCCGCCATAGCTGAGTCTAAGGGTGAAGGGGTGAGAAGTGGGGAGAAGGGGAGAGAGGTGCCGTTTTCTCAGGTGAGGAGTAACGACAAATGTGCATAGTGAGTGCGGGTTTATATAGAAAGAGGGTTTATGTACTCCGTCCTTATCCACCTTTCCTAAATTTGATCCAAGCACTGAACCTCAAAATGATTGGGAAGTACTTAGCACATTGCCTGGAAGCTGGCCCCGCGCTGTCTTTCATTTTTAAATCTTAACTCTAATTTTGAATTTTCTTAAAATCCTGCTATATTTTATTATAAGACCACACATGGATTACGAAAGAAAATAATAATAATATATTACAATAAAGTGTCCCATTTATAATTCATCAATGCACAGAATATGCACTCACTCGAACATGTCGATTTGTACTTGTCATATATAGGTTTATGGCCATTATTTTACGCACATTATATCACTTCACATCAACATGTTTGAGTTGTACTTATCATATATGGGTTATCCTCATTAATAGTTTTTTCACCTGCCTTGACACCTTTGACAACTACATTTTATTAATAGTCAATTTAAAAAATATAATTAAATTCCAAAGATCAAACCATTTATTATGTTCATTTATTTCTGCAATTTTCCTACCGTTATCTTGAGTGAAAAAAAAAGGTTGTAGGCTAAAAACTATTATGATTTAAATGAAGACTCATTCAAAAAATTAATTAATAAGGCAATGCTACTCAAATTTACTAAGCAAATAGTAAATAAGCAAATAGCAAAATTACTATCTAAAATTATATGATTTGCCTAATTTTTAAAACAAAACAATTGTTTGGATATATATTTACTGAGTGTCACTAAAATTTATCTCATATTGTCTAGTTCAAAGTACTTATAGTCAAATAATTCCAAGTATTCTTTTGATCTTTAATTTATTAAGGGAGTATTAGGAATAATTATAATAATAGTTGTTTTAATGTGTAATACTTTGTCAATAGCATTTTTATTACAATAGTTTTTATGTAGAATTAAATTTAAAGAGTGTTTTCATATAGTTTTGGTTTTTATTTTAGAAGAAAAAATTATTTAAAATGTTTGTGCAAAATTTGAATGACAGATGGTTTGATTGGTAAAAGGGAAAGAAAAGAAAAAGAATAAAAAACATAAAGGTTTAATACCTTACAAATCCTTTAAAACTATATATGGGATTAAGTTCAAACACATGCACCTAATGAAAGCAGCTATCACTTTTCTTGCACATGCCTTACTTCCACTAAAATTTTTGTGGAAAAGGCTATGGAACTGATATGGTATCATATAGAATTTGTGATTCAGGTTATTTAAGTCTATGATGAAATATGGAGAGTTAAATGAGGATAAGGGCACATGACACTATAAACGCACAAGATTTGAGATACAAAAAGGTTAAATCATGGTGCAAAGAAATGAAATTATTATACAAAATAATGAGAGGAAAACATAAAATAATGATTGAAATATAAAGTAATGAGATTATTTCTAAGGTACAAAACAATGGAACCTCAGGAACACATGGCATGCATCTTTTGAATCTTTTGAATAAAACTCAAGTTTGGTATGGTGTTTGTAAAATGGGCTCTCTCTATCCATCTAAAACTATTAATCTTCATAGGAAAAATTGCTTAACAAAAATCTGATTATATATCCTCATTTAGAGCCCTTGATGTGAATGTTTCCCATACTTTAGACCATATATACAACAAACACACACTCCAATTCCAATTATTCCTTTGTATTTTCTTAGGATATGAAGATAATTATGAAGCATACAAATGACTCCATCCCAGAAGAAAATTTATGTGGCTCTTTCCATGGTTTTCATGAAAGGAATTCTCAATTTTAGTAGAGGTTAATTTGAACTAAATAAATTAATCTTGTCGTTATGCTTTCTTCAGTTTTTGCAGGTAGTGGAAGCTCTTGAATTGTTAGTAATGGTGGATATGTCATCACCAACAAATAAGGGCACACATCTTATTCTTAAGCACCTTCCGTGTTTGCTTTATCTTGGCACTGTCATCATCTTTGTTATTTTCTTCCAAACCGTTAATTTTTTAGACATGAAATCTTGGTTCTTGAAGCTTTGTTGGATGCAGTCGATTCTAAGGATGATGGTTCAATATTCTTCCTAATTAATATGGCTTGATTCTCTTTTTCAACTTTCGTTGTGTTTGCTTCGGAGGGTTTAAGTTCAATTATTATAGAATTTTAAGGTTTTATAATAAATGATTTCTTTGCTGTGATACTGAAATTGCATTCATCAATTGATATTAATGTGATATCATTGTTAGCTTTTTTATTTTTTCCGTTTTTAGGGTTGTGATATTTTGATTGAAATATTGACTTACACATGAATGTGAGACTATTTTTCTACTTTCCATGCTCCCTTTCTTCCATTCTCTAAATTTCTTGTTGAGGTTGATAGTGTACTTCCATATGAATATATTTTCCCACCCTTTTTTAGTCAAATAAATAAATTCCAAATTAGGTTTTTATGTAGGAACTTACCTATGTCTCTTGGTTCATGGTGTCATTAGTCTGAAGGTTAAATAATGGCCATGCATAACTAGGGCATGCACTACAAAAACTGATTGACTATAATGGTTGAATAAATATATTTATGATCTCCGGTTGTTTTGGGTGTTTGTAGATTTTCAAAAGAGTGTAAATGGTCTCCATGGTCATTGTTCTTTGTTTCTGAACTGTTCAATGGTCGGTATGCGACCCCTGGATGATAACAAAATAAGATTTAGATTTAATGTTTAATTTTAAGTGTGATAAACAAGAAACTTTCATCAAGAAGAAGTTACTTAAAGCTACACAATTCAATTCTATGGAACTAAAGAGAAAATAAAAAGAAGGTTCTTTTCAAGATTTAATTTTAGGACCTTAAAATTATAAGGTTGAGGTGTACCGAGTTAAGAATATATGAAAATGGTATAAGACACCATATACTTCAATTTTTTAATTAAAATCTTAATTGTCTTTCAAAATTTGGATGAAGTAATACTTTTCAAATGAAATCCAAATTTAATAAGTGCAATTCATTCTTAAGAAGTGTTGCCACATCTGATTCCTAAAATTTCTTTAGCTTTAGCTTAAAAACTTGCAAAAATAAAAAATTGGAAATTTTAGGAGGAATTGGTCGACTGTTGAGGATAATTTGAGATGAGAATCTAATAATAATTAGACATATTATGGGTATGGGAAAACTATAATGATTATGGTATTGACATTTGACAACCAAAATTAAAAATGACATTGCTATTCCCAAGCCTAGTCATGAGCGGGATGATGAGCATGACAGGAGGAAGGCTAGGTTAAATGCTAGAGCAATTTATTATCTTTATTATGCCATTGATAGGAATGAGTATGATAGGGTGTGTCAATGTAAATAAACCAAGGAAATATGAAGATGACTTGAAATCACACTTGAATGAACAAGTGAAATAAAATAATCTAAAATAAATATTTTTGTGCCTATATAGTTATAAATTATTTAACATGAAGGATGATGAAACTACAATTGAGATGTTTATTGAATTCACCAATATCATCAATGGTCTCCATGTATTGAGAAAATTTTATATCAAATTGGAGAAGGTGACAGAGTTATTGGGAGGCCAAAGTCACAATCATACAAGATGCTAAGGATTTTAGAAGGCTTTTCTTGAGGAACTAATTAGGTCATTATGACTCATAAGATTATGATGAAAAATCATCAAGAAGTTGAATACAAGAAGACAAAAAACATCCCTCAAAGCCTCAACAATTGATGATAAAGAAGATGAGTAAAGTGAAGGAGATAAAGACGTAAATCTTATAATAGTAAAGTTCATAAAATTTATTAAATTTGAAAAGAACAAAGGAACAAGATTTCAACTAAAGAAATAATCACCATGGAGATAACAATAAGGACATCATTTGCTACAAAGGCAAAAAACTATATATCATATCAAGCATGATTGTCCTTTCTTAAAAAGAAAAATAAAGCTATAATAAAAGGAAATTGTGTTCACATTGAATGATAGTAAAGAATCATAATCCAAGAAGAAAATAAAGATGAAGCTACCAATATATACTTCCTGGAAATTGAAGAGAATGAGGTAAATTCTAACTCAAACTATGATGAGTTACAAAAAAGGCATGTTGACAAGATCTTGAAAAGACCACCTAGTTGAGATGGCTCAAAAAGTTCCTAAAAGTAAGTGGTAGGCTGGTCAATAGATTTGTTATAAAGATGATTTAAAATTGCACTATCGTTTTTCTTATTGACAAGATGGTAAATTGAAAATTTTCTCAATTAGAAACCAAACACTTTCTATAAAGTTCTTTTGATATACGAGGAAGCATGTGAAAGAAATGTTGAAGCTTAAGAACAATTTTACTTCGTCTTAGACACCAAAAGCATTGTTAGAGCCTGATACAAAATCTTGATGACATGAATTCTCTAATATGTGGAGACGATGGTCAAGGTTCACCCTAGATAGAGGGAGTGAAAATAGCTTAATATTGGACATTAATTATCTTGTCATGTGAAGTTGTTTGCATGGAATAAATTAATGCTTCTTTTTTGGGTCTACACTTCTCCAATTACCCTTAAAAGCATATCTATGCTGCATGCAAAAAAAATAAAATAAAATAAAATAAAACCCAATAAAAACCAAACTTGTTAGAGCAAACAATTGCTTAGATTCATTTTGCATCACTTCCTTCCAAGGACTTCTAACAAAAGTAGTTCCCATTAGCACAAACCTCTTGATCGACTACTAATTCCTATGAAAGAAAAACCTTGCCCTTAGAGCTATAGAGTACTAGATCATAATAATACTGCATAAGTGTCAAAACCTTTCATCACCATCTACTAAATTAGATATATAACATGAGCTAACTAGAAGCACATAGAATGAGAAGACAATATCAACTTTCATGGAGTGTAGTTAATTTCGAGTTGGCGAGCGGTTTAGCTTTAGTCATTAATCTTGCTTAGGAAAGTTACATACCAAATTTTATGTATTTCCTTTTATTCTCAATAATAAATTTTCCATTATAATATGAATGTTGTAACATGCTTTTTAGCATTTTGTTAATAGATCATGTTATCCATGGAGTCAGATTAATTTCATAAAAAATAAATTAGTGGTGAAAATTTTGTACTATGAAAAAAGGGTTATATAAAAGTAAATATTTTTTATATCCAGTCAATCATGTTTATTGAAGTGTTTCTATTTTTAGTCAATGGTGCTTATATAAGTACGCTTATAAAAACCAAATCCAATGAAATAGGAAAATGCTTCTGGCTTGCACTATAGACGTAGTTGCAAAAATGCAAAGCTAGCTAGTAATCCTCAAAAACGACACGATTGATAAGGGAAACTATTTCAATGATTTTGTCATTATAGACCCAAAGAGAGGTAACTAAGGCCAATATACTTGTTGACATCAACACTAATTAGTCATGGTGAAGAACACTCTCAAAAATCATGTTTAGTTGTTAATATGTTAGTGGCTCAAAAGAGTTGGATTGCTTGGAGGCTTTAAAATTTTCTTCATGCAGCCTTAAGTTGAGCTTGCAATTAAAGTGCTTCTTTATCATTTGAGTGCACATTAATCAATCCATCAATTTAAGAATCATTGATACTACAGAAGCTACCATACTTCTAATATTTCAATTCGTCTCCTTTGTGCTCTTACCTTTTCCTTTACGGCCACAACTTAAAACACTTGATTGTTGGGTGAATGATACGGTAAAGTCTTGTGTCCTCTTAGCTTTCCATGTTCATACACTACCAAGATCCATCTTTAAGGGCAAAGATCATATCATTTTCTCTTAGAATTTTCTTATCCATGCCTGCATCCTCCTCTATTTCCTCTTCCTCATCATTGACATTGCCAACATTTGCACCAGTGGCATGATCTTTTCCATATTTTTCATCCAATGTATGGCAGTATGAAAATGGTTTGCTATATAATCCATCTGCATCCTTATGCATCTACACGGTCATCATGAGATAAAACAGATGAAAGAATAAAAAAAAGAAAGTCTATAAAACGTAAAACATTAATAATTAAGAAATATCCTTATAAGATTACCCTGACCCATTCTTCCAAAAAAAAGTTTTATCAAACGTCAACATCATTCAATCTTCATGTCAACCGAAACTTTTTAAGCTAATATCTCAAATAAAGCATAGCATTTTTAGGTTTCAATTTTGGATTCCATCATAACCTCTATTTGGGCTTGACATCCATTTTTAAATCGTATTATTATGTCACCAAGAGCTTTGGTATAGTTTTTATAATAATTTAAAGTGTGTTGGACAATGATTTTAGAATATGTTTTTAACTTTTCTAATATTTGAACGATAAAATTTTTTTAAGTATTGAAAATGTTAGAAATACTTCATAAAATTACTGTCAAACGCAATCTTAATTAAGCTAGCATCCTCCATGAATATTTAAAAGTGTTTGTTCCTACATCTTCCTCTTTGTATAAATTTGGATTTCAAGACATCCAATATACATGGTAAAAAGAAATTTCAGCATAAAAGTCATAAAACCAATAATTATAGGGATAGTTCTAAACATCAGCTACAAGATGTTTTCCAAAAGAAACATAAATCCACATAGTAAACAAAAATCCACATAATAATTAAACATAAACCAATAATAGACAATGGAAAGCTATCTTAGATATAATACCTACTTGCTTGTCATATATTAAACATTGGGATAACAAGGTTTTGTCTCCATGCGTTCCACTCATAACATGACTCCACTACATTAATGAATTTAATACATCAACTAAGTTCTTATCCACTAGGCAAGTGTCTAATTCATACTCCACTAGACATTGTGTTTTGTTAGTATCAAATGATGGACTTTTAAGAATTTCCCAACAAATCTTCAACAAGCCAAAACATTTGTCAATGACAATATTCCTAGCACTCGAATGTTTCATATTGAAAAACTCTTCCAATGTATTGAGGACCATCTCTCTAATCATTTAAATGGTAACATTGTCCTTTAATATATATATATATATATATATATATATATCTAACATCGTCCAAATAATAAAATCCTAATGTTAACAAGAAATGAACATATAATTTTGGTTAATAGAATAGTTTTTTTATTTATCTATAAAAGGTAAAAATTGATTATATTATAGTTGTTATGTAGTTTATCATTACCATGCAAAAATTTTAACCTATTTATTCTAGTCACTACATCTCTATGCCCTCAATCATTATGCGTTGAGCCCTCCCCTCCTATCTCCATAAAACATAAATGAAATGCTTGTTTTGATAGAAGACACCTAACACATTGGTACTGATTTCATTTTTTACATGTTCGGTGTTTTTGTTTAGCTCCTTGAGGCACATGTATATTGTTATATGTTCTATGTTCTAGCTATAACACCTAAGAAATTTTGTATAATCTAGATAAAGTACACTAGTAAATAAGTTTAATTGTATATCCATTCACAAAATAATCATATCCATTAAATTTTACATATCTTGAACTACTTCCATCTTGATTCAATTGAGTTTTCATGTATCAATTCAAGTGTTTTCCAAAAACCTTTTTATCAAATGATTGTTTTCAAACACTCAAGGAAATATTTACTCATAGTTTACCAAACCTCTTAAAATTGTAGCTTATAACACGATTCTAACATAATGTGATAGAATATGTATGAAGCCTTTTGGTAGTGACAACATCATCTATTCTTAGTTGTGTCATACTTGTTATATTACTCTCCTAAACCAAACTGTATAGGTACTCAAATTGTTGAAACTTGCACAATGTATTATAAACTTCTAGCATATATGTTTTGCTAAGGATGCATGCATATGCAAAGCATGCAACACTTATAGCACATATTGTTTGAAGGATAACAAGGTATTCAATACAATAAGTATTTTCTTCTTTTCCACTATACTTAAGCAAGCCCTTTTAAAAGCTTGTTATAATATAATATAAGTAAATAACTAGAGGAAACCATGAGTATATGCAAAGCTATGCAAGGATGATAATGCAGGCACATTTTGAGGAAACCTATTCCTCTAAAACAGAGAATGGAATTCTCTTTGTAAATCCCAAAAATGGGTTTCTCTTCATCAACTACACTTGTGATCAAGGAAAAATAATTTCACAATCTCTTTTAATAGGTAATGTTTCAACCAATTCCTTAAAATATGAGACAATAAAAATTTTCTTTTATTTGGTTGTCCATGAAAAAGTTAAGGGAAAAAAGAATTAAATCACTATGAAATTCACTTTTCCCAATCTTCTCTTATTTTTATTGAAGGAAAATCAGAAGTAAATTTTTTAGTATATTTTCTCTTTTTATACAGTATTTTTTTCCTTCCCATTTTTCATGATCTTCAATATAAGAAAGTCATTTTCTTTACCAAATTTTCTCATTTCTTAGTACTTTCTAGGAACCAAACATAACTTCTTCTTTTTTTTTTTTTTCAAAAAAAAAAAAAAAAACTTGATTTGAACACTATTGAGAAATGAAAACATATATCCAACCTTAAAATAAAGTTGATGAGTTCACAAATTATGAAATTTTTTAATCCATTTCATAGGTACGTGCATCAATCTCCATCCATCAACTAAAGCATTTTATCCCCAATTTTAACTATGGAGATAACCCTTTATAGTAAAACATGTCACTTCTTCATCTCAAACACATTCTTTCAATTTACAAACCACTTCATTCGAAGAACAAGTGGTAGAGGTGATTGGCTACTCCTTTTAATACCAACTTGATTATGATCTGTTTATTAGAGACGAACCAATGAGTCCCTAAACGTTTCATTTGCATGGCCAAAGGTCTTTTGCGATGATTTTAAGTGTCCACCAAAATCATCACCACATATGTATATGGCCCTACACTTTGATGGGCGGAATTTGTTCTTTTGTCCCAAAATGTTTTCTGAGATGAAAAAAAACAAAAAAAGTGTCGACTTATACTCTTCAGCAACACACACGTTTGTAGGGGAAAGTGTAAAATTTCGTTGTCCAACAATTTTGCAAATACTCAAGTCATGTGAGGAAGCTTTGTACTTACAGAGAGAGATGAAGAAATTAGACAAAAACACAAATAACACATAACAATTAGCATGTGTGCAATCACTGGAGGCTTACACTCTTGGTGGTCTAGGTCATGCTTCCAAATTGGATGAACTGAAGCACTAGAGTGGCATGCAACTACATGAAGTTTATAGAACGTTAGAAGTTGAACATTTTGAAAATGAACTTTGTAATAAATAACCATCCCTTCTATGCACATTCTCACATGGGCATCTTTAGAGATACCCTCATAAAAACTCATTGCCTTGTTAAGGACTTGGCAAATAGAGACCAAGAGATCCTGCCTATAATGTTTTCACTCTTAGTGTAGTAATGGAGGTTATACATTTTTTTGCAGTAAAAAATATACAATGGAAAAGATTTAGGATCCCATCACATAATTAAATGAGTTATACCATGAATATGCCCCCCATCAATAGGGTTTCAATTTGGACGAGTTAGAAGCGTATCCTATGCCAAATCTGTGAATCAATTTATCTAACCTTTACCAAATTGAATTCAAGGTCAGGTCATGAATTCCTAACCCAAGGCAAGCCTACAAACAACACAAATTAATTCCTATATATTCTGATGAGCTTTGATGGATTATCATATAGAAAACCTAGCTAAGAGTCTCCTAAAAAATAAGATAATTATTTCAAAGCTATAAAATACAAACTATATTATGGCATAAGAAGTCAAAATCCAAATATATCGCAAAGCCATAAAATATATCATTGTTACTAATTTAACATAAATTACAACCCCATATTCAACTCTCAATCTTATTCGAAGATAATTTAATAACTGCCTTAGGTGGCAGGCGCAAAACAGCAGCATACAATTTTGTTGTCAAGTTTTTTGTGGCAAAGGCAGGTGCTGGAAACAAGAGGACCCTTAAGGCTCTTTGCATTAATTTGTATCACCATAAATGAGTATATGCATCAATCCTTCTCTTAGGTTTAAGTGATCAGAGATGTTGCCACCCATCCATTAAAATCATACTTCAATGCCGTTTGCTACTACTAGGGTTTGTATTCATCATAGTTTCATTCTGGTAACCTCCCATAAAATCATACTGCAATTGTCAACCTTGAAAGAAATCAAATCCGACCTTCTTAATTACATCTCTGACATGATCTCTTCCCATCCAATTGCTATTGTTTTTAAAGGCTATAGGGCCATAACCCAGTCAATCAGTTCAAGTTACAAGAAATGATACTTGAAGGTTGCCTCAAGCTTGGGAAATACTAGGGGCTAACTATTCATATAAAGTTTCATATAACCGGTATCTCATTTTGCATAATCTGTCTGAATAGCTTCAAACATACATAAACATAGGGGGCAAAAACCAGATTACAAGTACATATTACCAAGCCTCAAATGTGTACAATGATATATATGTGTTGTGTGTGTGTGTTCAGCCTACTTTAGATACTGCAAACAAAGGAAAGAAAACAAATGATAGAGCAAGGAAATCAACAACACAAACACTTCGAAGATCAGCTTCCATGCTGCAGCAGATCGAATCATCCTGAAAATAGTAAGTAGCATTTATCAGGATCAGAACTTCATGAACTTTGAGACAGTGATTAGAGATTTCTGTAACCTAACTAGAATGTTGTGAAGTTAGTACTTCAATAGTTCAATCTGAAGTTTCTCAAAGGTGTACACAGAAACTTGTGATTTGTGAGATTGAAGAGATTTATTTTTCCCTTCTCAAAGATCAAGAACTATGATCCCTGTGAGCTCCCAGGCTAGAAGAACTTCGTTCTTGGTTCGATAAAGACGGCCAGATGGGTCATAATAGTACTGCACAACAATTTCAAAAGTTCTATCATCAGTGTCAACCTTTAGGCTAGGTAAATATAGACATAAATGCTACCATAAAACTGCAAATGAAAATCAAGAAGTTGTGAAATACATTTGGTAATTTTCATTAGACTGAGCTCT
Source organism: Vitis vinifera (assembly GCF_030704535.1). Lineage (NCBI taxonomy): Eukaryota > Viridiplantae > Streptophyta > Magnoliopsida > Vitales > Vitaceae > Vitis > Vitis vinifera. The sequence continues at coordinate 2,927,391 of NC_081817.1, forward strand.
TAATCCATTTTCTCTAAAATAGCTAAATACTGCATACCTGTATCATGGATGGAGCTGCAAAAATGTAAAGCTACTAATCACAGCATCACAACAAGGAAAAAACTGTTTTAAGGGTGAGGTCGTTGTGAGCCCTATTTAACAGTTAGGTCGTTATGAGCCCTATTTAATCGTGAGGTCGTAATGAGCCCTATTTAACGGTTAGGTCGTTATGAGCCCTATTTAACGGTTAGGTCGTTATGAGCCCTATTTAACCATGAGGTCGTTATCAGCCCTATTTAACGGTTAGGTTGTTATGAGCCCTAGGGTATAACTAGTCCATTTAACATTGATGTCCAAATTAACACAAAAGCATAATTTCATTCCATACTACCAGCAAACAACTAGCTAGGCAGCATTGGTAGAACATGAAGCATACCATATCATATACCAAATTTCCTCTGGGAGTTTTGGGTTGGAGGGGACTGAGGATAGAGAAAACAATAATTCCTCTAGAGAGTTAAGTTACCATGGATTCAGACAAGCAATCATTCCATTATGCATACGCTTTTATCTTACTCTTCTGAAGATTATCAAATCCATGAGATTTTAGAACAGAAATCAATAGGTCAAAGAAAACGATCAAAAAACATATTTGATCTAGTAATTTATTTCTATCTATAGAATGAAATCCTAAAAAGGAAAACAAAAGAACAACAAATCTATCATAACAAAGGGCGAGTGCAGGCTATATTATACTTCACAAATCCATTCAAGAATCACAAAATCAACATAAACAGTCTCAGAATAGACATCAAAGGAGCACAGCAATCAATCATGGAATCAGCATATTACAACAAATGATCTAAATTGTCATCCAGTGTTCTAGATCATCCCTTTTGGCTAAGCTTCAAATATTAAAATTCCTATGATTGTGCATTTCTAGCCATTCCACTTGTGGATCTGCACCCATAAGCGCACATACATTGGCTTTCTGGCTACAACTCCAACCCCTCCATTGGAGACCCCTAAAAATGCCTTAAATCTTTAGAAACCTACCTCCCCTAGCCTCTCAATTTTGATATATAGCAGATCTGAGGATAACAGTGATCAAATCCTCAATCACTTCACACCCACACCCGCGCATCTACTAGTTCTCATCCGAAACCCTAAATGCAGAGACCATTTTCACACGTCAAAAAGATCCAGAGGTCTTACCCTATAGACTCTACCGTTGGCTACAGTCCTTTCTTCTGCTAACCAGCCTGGAAGCAGCCATCTATATGCAGGTGACGTATTATCGTGCAATGCATATCTTATGGCTGGGTTAAGGGTTCTGCTGCGCTGTTGCACCCGTAAAACAGTTGATGCTGTTAAGGGTGACATGGTGAGTGAGTGTGTCATGAAGTTGTTTGATTGTATTTGTGGGTGATGTCCGTTTTGGTCAATGGAGTTCTCATTGTCTGCCATTTCTGAGTTTGAGTGTGAAGGAGATGAGAGAGAGGACTGAGAAGTGGCTTTTTCAGGGTTTAGGATCAAGGTTTTACTTCGGTTTTCATGCCCTAATATATTCAGAGATTTTCCTTTTTCCTTATTTGTGCCACTTCTTTGCTGTTTATTTGATTTCTACCCTTGAAACAAAATGGATATAAAAATAAAAATTAAAAGAAAAACCTATTCTTTTCATTGATTTTGAACTACACATGCGATTTTCAGAATCCAGATTAAGTTTGTATGATAAAAGGAAAAAACATCATTGTTCTTACCATTAATCCATATGTGGGCAATCTCAAAATGATTGGGAGATGCTTAACCCCGTATAGAAACTTCAGTGCTAGCTATCTTTCATATTTAAATATGAATTCCGATTTGTATCTATTTATTTATTTATTTATTTATTTTTTACAATTTTATATATATAAACTATCCTTCTAACTTATGTTATCTAAGTGTTTTTATTTTTTTTTGGAAATTATTTGAGTTTCATGAAATAATTAATATTTCATTTCATGACTTTATTGTTAAAAAAATGGTACTTTTTTTTAATCTAGGTGTGACCAAATAGCCCATTAACGCACACAATATTTTTCACCTAAACATCCTGAGCTGTACTTTATAGTTAACCCAATTTAGACAAGTAAGGCAAATTCAGATAGATATTCGTCTGTCTGAAAAAATAAATCGATAATATATAGCGCGGCAGTGTGTCTTCAATCTTGTTTAATAAACTTTACAATTGTTTTCAACTGTTGGATGAGTGTAAAGTTGAGCAAATCAGGCGGATTTGCCACTAAACTTATGGACCTGCTGGATTACTCTTCAGGCCAATAAGATTTAAGGATTTATATAGAAATGAAAAGGGACTGTTTGGGAAAAAAACCGTGTTCCTCGATTTTTTAAGTTGAGTAATATTAGAAACAATAATCAAATTTCGATAAAAATCCGCATTTAGAAAACATATCTCGCCATCAGAATATTGGGATTACGTATTTTTAAATAAATATGTATATATTACAAAAGACTACTTATCAATATTTTATTTTAAGAATTAAAATAAAATAATAATTTCAATAAAACTACTAAACAGACTTTTTTTTTAACAAAAACCATACAAGAGCCATGTTGTCTTTTTCCCTTTTTCTTTTTTAATTAAATTAAATTTAAAAAAAATCATAAAAATGAGTTATTGTAGCATAAGGTAATAAAATAAAAGAGTAATATTTGGTATAAATGTTATTAAATAAAGCAAAATTATAGTCAAGACTCATGTCAATTAAAATAAATTCTTTGAATATGAATGTCATAGGTTTAAAGAGGATAGCTCTCAAATCTATTTCCATGAGGAGATTTATGGGTGTTGAAGAGAGTTATCCATATATGTAGCATATGAATCTAACAATGAAATAAAAAATCTTAATTATTAACTCCTCTAAAATAGTTAGATGCACATGCAATCTATCTTAATTAATTAGCATATATAGCAAACTTACAATAGTCGTCTCTCAGGGAGCTTAAAAGTGGAAAATGAAGAAGCCCCACAGCTAGCACATATATAAGCAACAACATCCAAGAAGCCTCACATCTAGAGGTCACTGGGAGTGCTTCATCGCCCAATACTCTAAGACCAGATGGTCTGAGGGTCACAGGCTTAACCGCCACTACATTGGCCAAGGAGTGAACCCTAAACAATGCATTTCTCAATGTAAAAAGAAGGAAAAAGTAAAATAAAAAGGAATAAAGGTCTAAACGCTAGAGTGTTCCCAGCCTGTTAATGAATATGATGATCAAGACGATAGCTTAGCATGATGGTATGCAAAAGTATAGTTTAGCATGTCTAGGGAGTGGAAACATTGCTTCTTACGTCAAGAGAATGATGAAATTAACACCGAAGTGTCATTTGGAGATTTCCTGACCAGGCGAAGATGAGTTAAGTTCCGTTGATTGATTAGTGGTTTGCTGTATAGGGAAGAATCCAGTGTTTCGGTTGATTGTGTGATGAACCCCTAGGCTTAGGATCTCTATTTGAAAATTCCCAAAGTATATCATGCTCATTGCTATGACATTATCATGTACCCATATTTATTTTCATTCTGTCATTTTCACTTTTATTTATATACGAGCAGTGTATATATACTGCTCATTTGAATGATTTTGCCAAGTAGAATTTGTCCAAAATTCCTTTTAGCCAATGTGTTTTGCTAAGCCCGATCTTAGTAGTTTAATGCATTTTTCTTGGTTTTTACAACCTTTTAATTTCCAAGTTTCTGTAACTGATTGATGTCATATATTGAGCGATAATGAATGCAAAAATCACATCTTATCTTCAATTTTAGCACTATACTTATTCTCCAACTAGTCAACTGTATGTTATCTTACATATGCTTAGTTTTCTCACATATTTTTTTAGCCATCAATGTTTTAAAGTCATTTTTCATGAATAATGAGGGTCTTGAGGGCTCAAAGTCAATGAAGCAATCCTATTTCAACCAATTCAAAGTTTGAGGAGGCTAGAAATGTCCAAATGAACTCAAATAAATTTTTAAATTATACTCTTTTAAGATCTATCTCACCAATTTTCAAAAATAAGAATAATGTTGAAGAAGCTAAGGAGCTTTCTAGGAAAAAAAAAATGGCCTTGTGATGGTTCCTCCACAAGCCCTTGCACCATTTCCTCCCTACCTTAGCGTTATTTTAAGCAAAAGAAGCCCATCTACTAGAAAAAATGACACCAGGATATATGGTGTCACCTTATAACTGTGCTAGAACATTGAGAACACGTAGGACATTTTTGGACTTTTCCCAAGCCACCATTGGATCTTCCACTATATTGTTTATGCTTCCACGTGGTATACCACTTAAGGCAACATGGGAGCACTTATTTGAAGAGATTTTGCAAGTGGAGAAGGGGGATTTAGGGGGAACACCTCTTGGTGGGAAGCCCTTCTTCAACCTCCAATCTTGAGACTTGCTACAACTTGAATCTTTGTAATGTTTTCCAATTTTTAAGATTTTTCCAATATATTAAACTCCTTTATTTTAATTGTGTTTGCATTTTTATTATATTTACTCTCTAGTTTTGTATAAGTTTGAAGCTTAATTTTGGATTTCAATGGTTCTTATTCCATGCTCTGTTTTGGTTCTTCATTTTGATTCAATTTCATGTCTTTTGAGTTGTGGATCATGTATGATGAGGAGAATGGGGTCCTTAGGAGTTAGGACCTCCCTTATGCCTATGAGATGATCTTCTAATCTTAGGTAATTAATTATTTATTAAGCTTGTAAGTTGAACATTTCTTTTTTTTTTATATATATATTAGAATGTCATGTCTTAATGCTTGGAAATGGAGTTTAGGAGCGCCCCTTTGAGGATATCTCAAGCACTTAAAAGGGTGATCGAGAGTCATTTTGACTTGAAACAGGTATTATTGAGTCCTTAATACTATGATTTGGCAAGTAAATAAGTAGTGGAAGCTTCAAGGATACCATAGGTTGTCTATTTTTAATTAGAATACCATATCTTATTGTTTGCAAATTGGAGTTTATTAGGAACCCCGGCCCTTTGAGGGTATCTTAAGCACTTAATGGTGAGAAACATTATAATTTAAGATGACCATTACTAAGCCTTTAATACAACAATAATTTGACAAACAAATAGGTTATGGGGGCTTTAAGGATATGGGTGGCCTAACTCACAAGGTTGAAACATTAAGTTTAATTAAAATGTGTTTATGTTGAAAATTCTCTAGCTGAGAACACTTATAGGTAATCTTAATTATGTTAACTTAATTAAGGATCTTAATTAAGACAAGATCCAAAATTATAGTAATGATGGGACCTGACTTCGAATGATTCTTGATGCTAATCTTGTGTTGGAATATCCCTTAGACAACGCCCACATTCTGCTAAATTAGTTTGCAGATTATTGGCTATGATTTGTTGATCTTGATCTTGGTGGGCATTATGGTGCTTTAGTTTATCATTCCTTCTTAAGCTGGTAGAAGGAAGCTTGTAAATACCTAACTTATACAAAAATTCAAAAGAATTTAGTTTTTAGTAGAGATTTTTTATTGATGTCAAATAATGAATTTTAATTCAAGTGAAAATTTGCCTTCTTAGTACAATAACTTCGTCAAGTGCACACCCAGTTACCAATATTCATTTAATCTACCTTGCATATGATTGGCATTCTTACATTTTTCCCTCATTTTTTATGTCTTGCAACTCGCTTGAGTGAATAGTGGGCACTTAAAGGAACATTACAAGGCTATCTAAAGCAAGAGAATGAAGAAGAAGAGGTGTAAACACATAAAACAGTGGAAGGATGAGGTGTTGTTATTTTGGGTGGCAACCTAGACCATGAGGTCCAATAATTTTTTTGTCCAAACCCCCTTAAAGCTCTGCATTATACACTGCAATTTTGGCAGTAGTAGGGCGACATTGCCCATGATGCCTAAACCTGTAGCGCTACTTGTCTGAAAAAGCATCCGATGCTCAAGCCCATTTTTTTGGCACTTTCCTCCTAATCCTTGGATCTTTGATGGCTCCTTAGGATGCCCTCAAGCATTGCCAAGCTAAGGCAAACTTCGAAGGGCTATATAAGTGTCAAGAATCCAGCTCATGCAGATTCCAATACAGCTGAAGAGAATAAAATCTCCAAGCTACAAGCTGCAACTCAGAATAAAATCCCAGAGATTAAAATCTGCAAGCTTTAGACTGAAAAAGAAGGAAAATAAATATTGCATTTCCTATCTAATAAATACACACTTCCATATATAAAAGATTTTAAGTACCCTATTTGGTAGCCATAGAAGGGTTTTTTCCATCTTCTTGAGGGAGATCCTTTGCACATGAGATTCCCCCCTTTCTTCTTTGACGTTTAGGTTAGTTTAACTTAGGTTTTAGTTTTTGGAGTAATTATCTTCTATGGCTACACTTGGATATGTGCATTACTCACTTTTATAAACTTTCTTCTCTTTTTTCCAAAGTTTTCAGAACCGGAACAGTCGTTGAACTGAAAAAGTTATCAGTTCACTGATCGAACCGGTGACATCATAAATATACAATTTATAAATTATTAAAATTTAAAATAATTATTAAAATAAAAATAATAATTTATATATGATTTAAAAATTAAAATTTTATTTAAAAATAAAAAATTAGTATCAAATTAGAAATTTAAATTACAATAATAATTTTAATTTAAAATTTAAAATTTTAATATTTACTTTTTAAATAAAAAACTTATTTTAAAATCAAAAATTTATTTAAAATTTTAATATTTTTAATTTTACCATTAAATCATATCTCATATCATCCATGTAAATCCATATAAAAGACATTTTTTACTTTATCCATATAAACTGAACAATTGTCTTCACCCTGCTCCAATGGCTTCTCACCATCGTTCTTTGTCAAAACCAACCCTATTCCTCCTCAAATCCACCATTACCAAAACCAAGCTCAGCAACCCCACTCCTCTCATTCGCATTCCAAGCGCTTCTCCAACACTTCCAGGGCAAACCCTAAACCCCACATCACGAACTCATTTCAGTTTCTTTTATCAGCAACATTTTTTAATTGTCAGACCGTCGAGGGGGTGGGGGGTTTACAGCCGGGAGGGGTGGTTTACAGCGGTAGGGGGGGTTGCCGGCTTGCAATGGCTCGGCGGGAACTAGGAAGAGGTGAGTCAAGCGACGGTTTTGCACAATGTAATGGCTGCCGGTGGGAGCTGTCCCAGCTTGGGTGTTGCGGTGCATCACGGACGAGTGGGGCGGCAACTGCTGTGGGGTGGACAAGGGAGGGTTTATAGCCGTCCAAAACGGCATTGTTTTGATGCTATAAAAAAACTTAAATTTAATTGAACCGGTCGGTTCTCTCCAAACCGACCGATTCGTCTAGTTCACTGGTTGAACTGCCAATTCAAGTGATCCAATCCCGATTCAATCTAATTTTGGTCCAATTTCCGAATCAAATAGAAATTGTGATCGGCCAACGGTTGGACCGGTCGAGCCAATCAATGCAATATGATTTTTAAAACCATGTTTTTTTTCTAATATTTAGTTTATTTATGCTTCTATTATGAATTTCTCTTACTTTTATTTCAATAGCTAGATTTTTAACTAGGGAAGGGGGAAGGGGTTCCATCTAGTGAACTTCTTCTGCATTTGTGTTCCATAAAAATTGGGTTTTCAAAGATTAATTGTTTGCTCCGCATTATTGGTTTTTCCTTAATTCATAACTATTGCCCACAATTAGCTACTGTTTAAGGGGTAGTAGAGGTGCTTAAATGATTATGTGGACTTTTAGAATCCGGCCGAAAGTTGTATTTGAGAATAGTTTTTTATTCTCCCAAACAAAAAAATCAAAACAATGTGTAACAACTAAAAATTATTTTCTTTTTTCTGTTTTTAAAGATAGAAAATAAAGTATTTTTAAATAATATATTTTAATTATTCTATTATTATTTTTACTTTCTAAAGATTGTTTTAAAAAATAATTATTAAAAAATACATAATAATTAAAAATAAAATATTACATATAAAATTTATTTTTAAAATATATTTAAAAATATTAAAAACATTTTAAGTTTCTAAACAAAGTTCATTTTATAAAACATTATAAAATAGTCTTAAAAATTGTTTTTAAAAACAGTTATGGAATGGATCTTCTTTTAAATTACTAATTTTGAAGGAATTAGTATTTCATTGCAACTTAATTTTAATTATTTCTTAAAGGGTATTCGAGGTGCTCGACTGATATCCTTAATATCTAATCACCCACTTACAGTAATTAATACTTAGGTAAGTGATCTTTTGGATTACCATTAAGCCATCATAGCCAAACATGGCGGAAGCTAAGTGTTCGTAAAATTTTTAATTGGTCTTTTAAGCCCATACTTTCCACCTAAGGTGCCTTTATCGCTAAGGCCTTGAGTGTTTTCCCTCACTTTTTTATTAAGCTCTCGCATAAAAAATATCTTCCTCTCTTTCCGCAAAAACCCTGCACTTCCATCTTTTGACAACCACTCTTATTTTTTAAATTTGATGGCCGCGTGAAACAGCTCCTTTATTCCACCAGATCAGATCGTTAATACAATAGTCCCTTTGATAAAACACTCAATGCTCCAAGTTTTGATCAATCTATATTCATATATTTTCAATCTTTCTTATTTAAAATTTTTGATGTATGTGTAACGATTTATGATAAAAATTTAAAAAAACGAAAAAAAAAACACATAAATTTAACATAATTCGACAGATTATCTATGGGAACATGAAAGAAAACTTTCACTATATCACAAATTAGGGTTACATAAAATGGTATCTATGCTAACCCTCAGATAATGAAATTTAAAAAATATTCATAATGCCCCCGCACCCCCTAACCTATTATTCGCCCACAACAATAAAAATATAAGCTTGAATGACAAATATCGTTGCTCTGTTTCGTTCCGACATTTGCCTATTTTTCTTTATATATCTTTCACTTAATATAAGTCACATGCTACAACAAAAATTAAATAAATCAAACCCTAAAATGAACAAAAACTGAGCTTGAACTAGACTTCCCGCCTGGCACCAGAACTGCTTATGGGCCTAGCTAGATCAAGTTAAACATGGTCATTTGGGTGAAAAATTGGTGACCATCAACCAAAGTGAGCATGGTGCAATGTTAGCTATATTCCAGATGATTGTATGTTAATTATCACAGTGCCAAAGACTCTGGCCAAAAAGGAAAACTTAAAAGAAAAACAAGAAGTGGAATAATTAAAGCTTCGAGCACGTATTCTTTTAAGAAAAGTGGTATTGGCCTGCATCATTCTTACTACTAACAAATTAAACATATTATCTTCATCATTGCAACCCATAATTCTTCATACAGAAAGCATAAAACAAATTAGCTTTTTCTTCAGCTATCGACACAAAGCTTGCAACAGCTTTTGAATTGGAAATTTCACAAGAAGCAATCCATAATATGGGGCCAGTACTCCAAGTGAAAATGAATAACTTAAGATCGATATAGGAAAATCATCAATCACTGGCGACATTAAATATTCGAGGACAGCTATAAACTGAACAAAATGCTTGCAGTGTCATTAACAACACGATCAAAATGGCAGCTAGAAATGTCAGGAACTGCCATGAACCAAACACATAGCGCTTCATAAACTTTCCAGCTTTAACCTTCCATCTGCCACTGTGATACTTGTTTACATCTTCAATCACCTTATCTAAGAAAGGCACCTTTGTCAACCTTATGGACCTGCTCATCCCATTCCACAGGTTGGCCACCTCTTCATCACTCTTCAATCGGTTCAAAACAATACCCCTTTCTCTTAGAAACTTGGCATCCTCCTTGGTATCAATAATCCCATTCATTAGTTCGGTGTACCGAGTAATAACCAATGGCCCTGATGCGTTTGATGATTCATATGCAACCAAGTTTCTCAAAGTGACCTCTGTGTTTACATCTAAACTAACAGTGGGGAGGTAAAGGGTGACCATCTTAGCATCAAAAGTGATGGACGAGATGCCACCATTAGTAGGTAAGAAACGCACACCAGATTTGGAGAGCTCGGAGACTGAAGGGATGGTGATTTCCTCTATCAGTGGAGGTTTGACAATGCTACTATTGGACTTGGAGTTCCCATTTTCTGGCTTGTTTTCTTCTTTGTCTTGGGAAAAGAAGAAGTATTCAACAGGTTGTTTCAAGATAGCAAACCCGGGGAGATTAGAGACGATTGTCCAAGGCAATTTCAATATGACTTTTACAGGCTTGGAAAATATAATTCTCTTGAGAATACGTACCGGGCCACGATTCATTTTTGAGAGCAGCTTCCAAATTTCTTCAAATAGTTGTTGTACATAACTGGAGTCTCCAAAAGATTCTTCTTTGCCTTCCTTCGATTCATTTTCGTTTTCGACTTCAATTATTTCAGATGGTTCTTTTGATCTCGGCACGATGAGATGGTACAGAAAATCCAGCAGGTGGGCATACTTCTCAACCTGGATCTTTGGCAAGTTCTCCATCATCCCAAAAGGACAAAGATCTTCGCCGAACCCGGTTAACATTGAACACAACATATCATCAGCTTGATCTAGAGATGAGAACTGAAATTCCAACACCTGCCTCAATACAAGCAATGGAATTTGATTCTCAAGCATCACCATGTCTCTAAGAATAGCATTATGAGCTGATTTGGTCCCCGCATAATCAACTAGGTGTGACATCCTGGAGGAAACTCTTGTCAGCATCCGACCTTCCTTCATGGCATAGACTTGAAGGAACTCAAGTAAGAAAGAGGCATCAATAGCCATCATCCATGCTAAGGTTTCACCATTGAACTCCAAGAACTTGTGGTAGCAAGCTCGAATCCTTGGCTCATGCTTGGTCAACTGATCAACAAGGCTATGAAACTTTAGGCTCTGGAGATTCTTTTGAATTCTTTTCGCTGCTGCAAGCTTATACCTCTCCATCTCGTAGAGCTCCGGCCGCCAACGATGATAAGGCCCCAGTGCAACTTCTTGTGGAACATAGCAATCCGGCTTAGTAGCCATTAGGGTTTTGGGTACATTGAAGATGCACACAGGGACTTCACTATTGTCTTCAAGCTCTTCATCTAGAGTTCTACGTATTTGTATCACCCACTCGAGCTCATCAAAGCTTGAGTTAGAGTTCGAGGTCATGGTGGATCGAAGAGAAGAAGTTTTTCGTGGAGTTGGCAGTTCAATTTGGTGTATTAGATGCGAGGGAGTTAGGAGAATGAGACTTTATTATATAGTATGAAACATGCTATCAATGAAGCACTTTTCTTTTTTGTAGGCATAGGATTAATGGACTTTAATGGTTATGCGTTTTCCACATGTTTTTATAAAACATATCTCACAGTTAACCGAGGCTCTTTCTCACCTTCGAGATTAATTTAGAGGCTAGGGCCAGTTAGGCAACATGTGCTAGGCATGTGCTAGGCCAGTTAGGCAACTTTCATTGGTTACTTTATCACCTAACGAGATCGTGCGTTTTCCATATGGGTTTTTATAATGAACATCTATATCTCATAATCGAATGGGCATCTTTTTTCTTTGAAATTGATTCAGAAGGCCAGTTACGCAACATGTGATGTGAATGTGAAAAAAAATAGATTGGACACTGTGGGAGTCAGATGAAACCCAATTGAAGTTTTCTACTGGCCGTGTGACAAGTCAATTAGTAGAATTAATACAAGTTGGTTTTATCAATTTTCAAGAGTAGCACGTGTTGTTCACTTTAATCTCATGTGTGGAGGGAATATTATAATTTGTTGGCTAGATAGCTTCCCTTGAACAATGTATATATTATGATTAATTAAACAAATACGAGATGTCTAATCAAATGAATAACAATTCTTGAAAACCATTGGTGAGTACAAAATAAAGAAATGCCGCCAAGAACTTCTTTTTTGTTAGTTGTTAAACAGTATTAGGTAACGAGTGTGACTAGCTAGCTTGAAATAGTGTCTCGAAGTGTTGTTAGCTCAAAGAGTTCTCTAGTCCCACTTGGGTCCAGGTGTATAACAAATACGGAAAAAACAAAGGAGCATAAGGGTAGTCTTGCTCCCTTAAGTCGATATAACTCTTATGATATCTATGGACGAACTACAAAAAACGAAAGAAAGTGAGCAATCATGCTTTCCTATAAAATAAAATAAAAAAGTGGTCAGTATGAATTCCATAGATAAATTCTTTAGGTTTTAGTTATATTTTAAGTTATAAACTAATTAAAAGTTTGTTTGATAGTGATTTTAAGAAGCATTATTTTTTAATTTTTTAACACTTGAAAATTTTTATTTTTTAAGTATTAAAAAAACTAAAAATACTTTTAAAATCACTATTAAACACACTTTAAATAGTGATATAAAATTTCCTTTAATTCTACAATTAAGATATAAACTAGTTAAGTAATTTAAAATAGATATTCTATCTACTGAAGATCTATAATTTTGAATGTATAGAAAAAATCTACAAATGATATTGAACCTCTCAAAAATTAGTTTATGGAAATTATACAACACTCTAAAAATACTTTTCATGAATTTGAATACATAAAAATGTTTCCAAAATGTAATTATCATCCATCGTTTCTCATATAAAAAGAAATTCTAAAGGTATTGTGAAGAAATCTACCATATTGCATATACAAAGCTAGATTGTCAACGACTCAACTACAAATTTTGAATGTAAGATCTCTCACATTAACAAATTTAACTTTTAAACGAGGGGTGGAAGGTTTGATGGGAAAGTTGGTAATTGGGTTGTGTTTCAATGGTGAAAGGTGAAGAGAATGAGTGGAATTCAATGGGAGTGTTTGATGGCGAATTCACTTGGAGAGATGGAAATCACCATGCTTAATGGAAAAAGGATGGGAATGTTGAACATGAAGTGAGAGGGTAGTAACTCCATAGCTATGGAGAGGATGACAATTTGGAGGCTTATGCAGCTGAGAATTTTTTTCATTGGAAGAAAGCTTTTATTCATGCATGGTTTGAAATGGGGTGATGAATGACTGGAGTATTAGCAAAAGAAGGAGAAATTAATATTTTAGTGGATTTTGAATGTCATTTCAAATGACCATTCAAACACAGGCAGCAAAGGTGATTTCTGCAGTTTGGGTAGTGAGTTTCGAAATGCCCATATGAATTGGCAATGCCAAGTTTGAATGTCTATTCGAACTAAGATATAGAAGATGCATGCATAACTTGGCATTTTCAGCAGCTGATTTTGCAGCCCTATTCGAAGTTGAGTGGCAAAGCTCGAATGCCCATTGCAACCAGACCAAAAGAAGTATTTTGTGGGCTGCTGCAGTACTTGTCTTCACAATCCTACGCGAGATTTAATTTGGTTCTTACACACATTCAAATGATTGTGCGAGAATATATGTCGAGTGATTTTTGAAGCTCTAGTTAGAGGTTTCAAATCCCCATTCGTACTGCTATTTGAATGTATGTAAATTTAGACAGGAAAGGAAGATGATTGCACATCTCATGTGTTGACATTACACCCAAACACAGAGGAAAAATAAAGTAAAATATAGAAGACAAAAAAAATTTAGCCGTTGAGCGTGATTGTCTGATCATGGGAAAATTCACTAAAAACTTCACAATTACATACTCGAATTTTCTGAGTCTCTCTCCTCCCAAAACCCTCTTTCACTCTTCTTATAACTTAACACTTCTTATGGCTCACTTTTTTCCCCCTTACAACAAATTCCATGTAAAGTCACATATTTTTAGTCTTATTTATGAGTTAATCCAAAACAATAAGTTTTCCGATTCTAGTCAAATTCAAAAACAATAATTTACCTAAACATGTACAGACTCTACAAATATTAACTTCCCTTAAAATAAAAATAAATAATTTGAGTAAAAATTTATGAATAATTTCTACCTTGACTCACATTCTCTCAATTCATGCATGGGATATCTCTTCTTGATGCCCATCTTTGTGTCACTTATATATGTTTAAAAAGACTTTCTAAATACTTACTAACTAATGATTTTTCATGAAGTAAGACAAATTCCTCTCTATTTATTTATAATCATAATATTAAAATAAGTTCACTTTTGATTTATATGGATGATGTTATTTTTACCCGAAATAATTCATAGCTGATCAATAAATTGATCTCTCATATTGGTATCCTCTATAGTATTAGTAGATAAGATAACGTTATGTTATAATGACATCGTATGTTTATGATGATTTGTTATAAACGTTACCATACATTTTTTCTTTGTAATGTTGGATAAGCTTTAAATTATACTCAACAATTTTAAAAAGGAAAAAATTACACATACCCCCTTGAATTCGTTTTTAAAAGCAATTGAGAATTGATCAATTCCTCTCCCATAACAAACAATACAACAGATCTTAAAAATTAAAGTTGAATCATCTAGAGGATATCCAAATATTATATAAACCATACCATGAATTTTTCTAACTCGAATCACACAAACACAGAGCTAGCCAGCATAATACATGCCCATATTATTATTATTCATCTATAGACTAAATTATACATGAATCGGTGTTTTCGGCACTTTTCGCATCCGAGCAGCCACCTGTATGAGGAATTGGATCAATAAAAGCACTGTACTTGGGGTCATTAATCCAGAGAGTAGCCACATGTTGAGCTGAGGTGCTACGCCTATGAAATTCTTCAACAACCCAGATGGTGGATTCGGCTACGCTGGGTTCAATGATGCTGTGCATGGGCCTGTGCTCATTTTCACTACCGATCCTGGAATCATCCCATCGTTGAAGCATGAGATTAGTGAGGTAGTGCAGTGGCTGCCCGTACAATTGTTTCATGGAATTGCCGAGTTCTCGCCATGTGATGTTTGGAATATGCGTTTCGCAGCGTTTTGAGGGAATTGGCAACTGCTTCATGTATTGCTGGTAAGCGTTTGCATATGGCCTCAGTACCGCACCTGCATGGTTGCAAAGTCAACATGAGGTTTTAGTTAATTAGAAAATAAGCAAGCCCTGTTTGGTGTTTTGGAATGTGGTCTTTTGTTAATCAAATCATGTGCATATATGAACAGAAAATAAAATAAAAATACGAGATTTTTGACATAGTTCTGCTATCAATGTGATCTTTAGGCCCATAGCAAGCATCAACACTCAACAATCCACTCATTAAAATAAAGAAAGAGTAAAATGATGAAAAAAAAAAAAAACATCTTAATTATGACCACTCTCTCAAAAAACAAAAGAGTTAAAATATATAATAAGAAAAAACTTACCAATCACCTAAGAAATAAAAATAAAAATTCTCCAAGGGGCACTACCCCCTTCAATCCTTGCGAGTTGATCGGACAACTCAATTTCTAGCATATCAAATCAAACATAACAAAACTAATTCAGATTTCATAATCCAGTAATATTTTAAAGAATGAAAATAATAACAAAATCTTGAAATGTAGTTTAAAGTGTGTTTTACACTTCTTTTCAAAAACACTTATGACATAAAAAAGTGCTTTTAAAAAAAATTAAGATGTTTGAAAGAAATTTAAAACATATTTTTAAAATATCGAAAAGTCATTTATAGTGCTTTTTTAGACAATTTTCCTAAAAAACTTTTAAACTAAATATTTTTAATATACTTTGAAATATTTAAAAAAAATTAGTTGTCCTATATTAAAATGCTTGTTTTAAGAATATATGCGTAGAAAATATTTTTTTTTCATATTTTAAAAAATACAATCAATTGAAATTTGAATTTGAAAATATTTAAAGGTGAAGGGATCATTATTTTTAAAAAATAAAATAAAATTATTTTTAAATCTATTTTACCAATAAAGAGGAAGTTTCAATAGGAGATTTTGTAATACCCCAATATGTTTCTCTTATTAAAACCCATGATTAAATTTTCTAGGGTAACAAAACGTATATAAGCTACCTAATTTGCGGAATAAAATTTAAAATTAATTATGAATTTTATTAAATATTAGGGAATTTATTAGTGTAGAAGAGACTTACCCATTTATAGCTCCATTGATTTGAAAAATTAAATACAAAATCTAAAGTATTAACTCCACTCTAATTACTAGACGCATCCAATTTGTATGATAAATGTTTGTGTAGGTCTTAGTTAGCATGTACATATTTCAATTTATGCTTAAATCTCACACTTATTGTTGAAGAGGTTTTTCCCATTTATAGCACATGGATTTGAAAAATAAAATAGAAAATCTAATGCATTAACTCCTCCCTAATTACTTAGATGCATATCCAAATTTACGTAATAGATGGTTGTTTTGATGGTCACTCAAAGATAAAATTTTATTTCATGATGACAAATCAAATGAAATTTCTGTTCCAATTTTTGTCTCTTTCTCTTTTTCTGAATCAAGTTTTTCTTTGTTATAATGGTTCAATTCTTATTAGCATCAACAATATAAAGTCGGATCCTAGATGAAGAAATATAAAAAAAACATTCTCCTTCTTCATCAAAAGAAATGAAATTTATAAATAGTATTATATATCACTAATTTAAAATTAATTCTCATTTTTCCCAATATTAGAGGAATTTATGAGTGGCTTATCCTATTTATAGCACAATGATTTAAAAAATAAAACAAAAAATCTAATGCATTAACTCCCTCCTAATTCTATATGGATTACCTATTTAAACATAAACCATAGTTTTGAAAAATGAAATTTCAAAAAAAAAAAAAAAAAAAGCCTAATGCATTAACTCTCCTCTTGAATTTCTAGATGTATTTTAAAGGGAGAATTATGTTTTGGGGGTAGATGGGCCCCCAAATTAACAAAAGATCCATATAACTCTTCAAATTGAGTTGAAGGATATGAAATAGTAATAGACAAATATACCCTTTAAGAACACATATAAAATATTTTATAAAATTAAGTTAAATAATTTTTTTCAATAATTTTTCTTTCAAAAATACTAAATTAAATAAAAGTAGTTTTCAAAAATATTAAATTAAATAATTTTTTTTTCAAAAATATTAAATTAAATTAAAGTATTTTTAAAAATATTAAATTAAATAAATTTATTTTTAAAAAATATTATATTAAATAAAAGTATTTTAAAAAATATTAAATTACATAAAAGCATTTTTAAAAAATATTAAATTAAATAAAAAATATTAAATTAAATAAGAGTATTTTTCAAAAATATTAATTTTTTCTCAAAATCAACAAAGGGCATTTTCGGAAATACTGAAGGATGATATCCTTCAACTCAATTTCCATACTTTTATTGGGTCTTGAACTCAATTTGAAGAGTTACATGGACCTTTTGTTAATTTGGGGGCCCATCTACCCCCAAAACATAATTCTCCCTATTTTTTTAAATTTGCATGATAAATATTTATCTTAATTAGCTCGTCTTAAAGGAGAAGACATGGACATATCAATTATGTATAATAAATGTGGGTATCTTGAGAAAACTATTATGTATTTTTCTATTAAAAAAAATTATGGTTTGTTTGGTAATTATTTTTTAAAACATATTTTTATTATTCAGAACAAATAAAAAAAACTATAAAATATATTTGACAATAAAAAAAATATAAAAGAGATTTTTAAATGTTTTTAGAAAATATTTTTTAATTGTTTTTACTAATTTTTTATAAAATAATTATACACGAGAATGATTAAAAATAAAATATTACATACAAAAATTATTTTTAAAACATAACTAAAAGTATAAAAAATAAGT
Source organism: Vitis vinifera (assembly GCF_030704535.1). Classification (NCBI taxonomy): domain Eukaryota; kingdom Viridiplantae; phylum Streptophyta; class Magnoliopsida; order Vitales; family Vitaceae; genus Vitis; species Vitis vinifera. Next base: position 2,945,091 of record NC_081817.1, read on the forward strand.
TAAATACATTTTAGATTCTCAAACAAATATTGTTCTACAAAACATCACAAATGATTTTTAAAAATTGTTTTCAAAGATAGTTACGAAACATAACTTTAATCTTACATTTCTAAAGGTATGGACAACATCTTTCTATATTTTTAACACTACAATTCTTATCTTAAAGCTACTTTCATATTTTCTACTAGCCAAATCCGGTTACTTTTGAAGGTCTTTCATTTTCTCATCAACTCTTTTGAAATGCTATACCAACTTTACAAATATGGTAATTAGAGTCTGTTTAGCCATGATTTTAAGAAGTATTTTTCACATATAAAATATTTTTTTAAAAAAAAATAATATAGGTGTTTGATAAAATTTAATAAATACTTTTAAAAATATGAAAAGTCACTTATAGAATGAAAAAATTATTAGTAATATTTTAAAAAAAAATAATTTATAGATAATTCTCTTAAAAACACTTCCATTAATATAAATACTTTGAGTAGAAAGAGTATCAAATGTGTTCTTCATCAACTAGTGTTGAATCTTTTTTATTAAAATCATTCAGCATATTAATTAAAATTAAGATTCAATGAGAATGACAAGAAAATGAAGAATGTTGATGGGTTTTATGCCGGAACCATGAATATGTGATCCTCTTCTATATATAAATATAGGTTATATTTGGTTCTTAAAAAAATTAAGGGAAAATAAAAGGAAAAGAAAAAAAGTAAAAAGAAAGAAAAAGTAAAAAAAAAAAGTTAAAATTAATAAATTATTTTTTATTTGTTATTTCAAAATCAAATTATTTATTTTAAATTATCAATATAAAAATTAAATAATTAGAAAATGTATAAGTTTATAATTAATTTTAATTATATTTGATTTTTTTTATAATTTTTCATAACACAATCAAATATAAGAAAATCATTTTCTTCAACAATTTTTTTCCTCGATACTTTTTCGAGAACCAAACATGAATATAAAGAATAATCACTAATGGAAATAATAAATCGCAAAGTAAAAGTAAAAAAACTAAGAGATGTAGAATGTTTAAATTAACCTGGATTTCCTCCATATCCTTTTCCTCTTTTTCTGCCTCTTCCATCGGTGCATTTTCTCTTTTTGTGTCTCTCTGGTGTCTGGACTTTAGAAAACCTGCTCATATCTTCTGACTCAGTCTCTGAATCTGATACCAAGATATGTTTGTCAAAAAAGGAACCCTTCTTCTTCAACATCTTGATACTTGAGTAATAAAAGAAATTCTCTCCCTTTTTTGTTAACAGGTAAGGTCATTTTATCTATAACACCATTGCTTACCACTTTTCTAAAAATATTCGTTTTTCCAAAATAAAAATACCAATCAATTTTTCATTATTTACAAAAACGCCATTGTTATAGTCATTTACGTATTCATGGCATAAATGCAGTAAAGACAATCCTATGGTAATTAATTTACAAATCAATTAATTACAAGGTAATTAATTTTCAATAACATAGATCAACTCAATCCTATGGTAAGTAAAGACAATGCTTAAAAGCTACCTTCAAAGAATTTTAAAAATACAAGACCTTAAAAAAGATTCAAAATTTAATTTATCACCTTGAAAAAAGAAAAATGTACACATGGATAATGGAAATTTCAACTAATATGAAAAATGAAAAGACACGATGAAATCTACAAGAATTATTTTCTTCTTGCCCTTGATCCTTTGTAGTATTTGGAGAGTCAACTCAATTAACAAAAAAGGATGATATGAGAAAATGTTATAATGAAGAATCTGGTTATAATATCAAGGATACTTTTTCAGTATTTATCGAAAAATACTATTAATTAAGTGGTATCATGCATATAATTTTTTGTTTCATTATTGTATTAGGATCTCATTTTTTTATACCTTATATCTTGGTCTCATCTATTTGTATCATTATTTAATAACCTAAATTTCACTATAGGTATTTCAATCACTTAAATCTCTTATTCAAATCCCTATTGAATTGGTGATGTCATTATATTATAATTTATATATTATTAAAATAAAAAATGTTTATAAAAAATTTATATATAAAAATATAAAATAAAAATTATTAATATTTATTTTTCATCTTTAATATTATCAAATTAAATATATTAATATATTAATATTTTATTGAATAAAAGATATATAATATTTAAACTTGAAGACATTTATTGAAATTTAATTTATTTTACTAACCTATTATTTTATATTTTTTAAAAATATTACACTATTTTACATATATTATTTATACTTTTATTATTATCATAATTTTGAAAAGAATCATATCTATTATTTTTTGGTTTGCAATATTAAATAGAAGGCATAAAGTAGTTTAATAGAGTTGTTTTCATCCTTTGAGCCTTATGTCCAAACGCTAAATCCTCATCTCTCCCATTCCCACATCGAAAATAGGTCAAGATAAAATTATTTTTATATTGGATTCATGGCAATATGATGAGTAAAAATAACAATTTAGTTCATTAATTATTATTTAAGGTTAATTTTATTATCTTTTCTAAAATTTTAGTTAAATACATTTCATTTTTATTAATTTGAAATTTTATTAAATATCTTTTCTATTATTTTTATTCATTTTTTTTAATAAAAAAGGTATTTAATAAAATTTTAAATTCGAAAACAAATTTAACCAAAGTATGGGGACCCCTTAGTTTTTTATAACATTTGTATCAAGAGGTTATTTAATATAGTAGAAAACAAGAGAAGCCGCACACGGCACAACCGACCAGCCACTGGCTTGGGAATACTGAATCGGTGTGTGTGAGGCGTATGCATCATCAACCATATCCGGATGCATCGCTCAGGTCCAATCTAATGCATCTCTGCTATAAAAAAATAAGTAAAATAAAATAAAAACCATTTCTTGAAATTTTTTTTTTTTTCAGTTTTGCACTCCAAAAGGACAAGAAGATGGAGACAGATCTTGCAGGTTATTTTCTGGATTTCCAGTGTACGGAACGATCCGATTTTCAACACGTCACGATGAAGCCGCTAAGCCGCTCATCTTGGATTTGATTCTTTGTGTTGGTGGTGGGCAGAAAGCGCGTAACGTGGTCCAAAATATTTCCTTTTTGCGCCTAAAGTGTCCCGTGTCCGCGACATAGGCGGTAGCACGACGCCCAATAATATTAAATTCCTCAGACCCCATGTCCATCAATTTCACACAATGAACGCGGGTCGGTCAAAAAACTCGGGTGCCAGCTCAATCGAAATTTGAAACCGCCCTTATCGGCCTGACTGCCGTGCTGCCTTTTTCCAAATTAAATTGTAAAAATTATAAATTAAATTAATAAAAATAATGTAACTATTTATGCGGCAACAAGACGTAATAAATGGTATCCTGATGGATTATACTACTAATTCTTTTTGAAGTCTTCTTAATTTAAAATTAAATCATTAAAAAATAAATAATAAATTAAGATTTATTTCACTTTGTGTTTAATTGGGTGTCTTTAATGCTAATAACAATAGTGAGGTGTTGACATCAGGTTGACCGGTCATCTGGCACATCCCTCCCCACTCCCACAAATACTCCTTATTTTCTCTCCTTTGCTTCCATTTTCCTAAGCTACGGCCGCACACATGGCTCTTCTCGCCTTACAATCTCTTCGCTTTGTAATCTTCGGCGTCTCCGCTCTTCTCTTCTCCGCCACCGCCTATTCCATCGGCGTTAACTATGGCACTCTCGCCGATAACCTTCCGCCGCCTGCCCAAGTCGCCAACTTTCTCAAAACCCGGACCACCATCGACCAGATCAAAATCTTCGACAGCAACCCCGATATTCTTCGAGCCTTCGCTAGCACCGGCATCGGCGTCACGATTACCGTTGGCAACGGCGACATCCCAGCAATCACGAAACTCCCGGCCGCTCGCGACTGGGTCGCTACCCACATCTTGCCGTTCTACCCCAGCACCAAGATCAACTATGTCGCCGTTGGGAATGAGATCATGGCCACCGCCGACAAGAACCTCATTGGCCACCTCGTTCCGGCGATGAAAGCACTCCACAACGCTCTCGTACTCGCGAAGATCACCGACATTAAGGTCTCCACGCCTCACTCTCTCGGCATACTTTCTATGTCCGAGCCACCGAGTGTGGGTCGGTTCAGACGCGGCTACGATAAAGTCATCTTTGCACCCATGCTCGAGTTCCACCGCCAAACCAAGTCTCCGTTCATGGTGAACCCATACCCATACTTCGGCTTCTCCCCAAACATGTTAAACTACTGCATCTTCAAGCCTAACCGTGGGGTTCACGATAAGTTCACGGGGATCACATACACCAACATGTTCGACGCACAGATGGACGCTGTCTACTCTGCAATGAAAGTGTTGGGCTACGGCGACGTGGAGATTATGGTGGCGGAGACAGGTTGGCCGTCGCTGGGTGACCCAAACCAGGTGGGTGTGAATCTCGAGAACGCGGCTTCGTACAATGGCAACTTGTTGAAACATATAAGCTCCGGCAAGGGAACGCCACTGATGCCAAACCGGCGGTTCCAGACGTATCTGTTCTCGCTGTTCAACGAGAATCTTAAACCGGGTTCGACCGCCGAGAGGAATTTCGGATTGTTCAGACCTGACTTCACTCCGGTTTACGACATTGGGATTCTGAAACAGGTGAGATTATGCTCTCTATTTATTAGTTTGAGTGGGGATTAGGTAAGATCATGGCTTACGACATGGGTATTTATTCAGTCCTTGTTAATGAAGTGGCTTTGTGTTGCTTGACTTGGCAATATTCGTCGCTTTCTCTCCAAAAATTCGAGCTCAGTTTGATTAGTTTTAACGCCAGGTGGAACAGTACATACTAATTAATTTTTGCTTAAACCCAGCAATTGAGCTAATTGAAGTACACTATTCAAAAATACTATCATATGGTAAGGTAGGTTCCCTGCTCTCATTTGTCCTGACTTAGCATGAGGATGTGTGAATAGAATTGCATATCAGTTTTAGAAATGAAAATAGATTTTGGAGATGGTAAGAGATGAATTTTCATTTTTAGAGGTGAGGCTTGCAGATTCTCTGGAATTTACACTCCACATGACAATCAACTGCAGTATATTTAGAGTTTCAAGATCGTCTAATACAATATTATGTTTTTTCTATGGAGACCTCTTAGTAATTTGATCATTTGACTACATCAACATGCACATTTTCTAATGGAGATGCGAATGAAGCTCCCCCTTTGTATTTCCTTAAGAACAAATCAGATCTTTTTGTGTTTTTGTTAGACTGATTAAACAACACTATGAGGAGAGTGGACTGCATATGCCGTCTATAAGATGTTTTAGATCTGTGTCATGTCTGTTAGGTTTATTTTAATCGGCTTGTTTCACATTGCTGCTGTGTAGTCTGCTGGTGGCGCACCAACACCAACTGTGCCATCTGGCAAGAAGTGGTGTGTACCAAAACCAGATGCTACCGACGAAGCATTGCAATCCAACATAAACTACGTCTGCAGCACAGGAGTAGATTGCAAGCCTATACAACCTGGTGGGGCCTGCTACGACCCCAACACCATTAGATCTCATGCTTCGTATGCCATGAATGCTTACTATCAGACTTCTGGTCGCCATGATTTCAATTGTGACTTTGCCAATACTGGTGTTCTAGCAACCTCTGATCCAAGTAAGTAATAAAAGAGTTCTAGTTTTTTTGTTTTTTTGTTTTTTCGTTTTTTTTTTTTTTTTTTTTTTTTTTTTGTCCTTTCCTCATGATCATGACTTGCATACTTTACATGAGTAGTTTTGCAAGCTTTATTCTTGTGTAAAGAATTCTGATTGAAGATGAATTGATTGAATCATCATATTCTAAGGGGATTGATTAGTTTCATGATCATGCTTCCCTTTCCCCCATTTATTTCTAATGCTAAGATGATAAAACTTGTGGAACACGAGTTTTTTAAGCATTGTGCTTGCCTACTCATTGATCTTGTTGAGTGTAATGACTTCCTCGCATGCCGGTATTCCCTTTCTTTGACATTTTCTCTAGGGAAATGATTAGAGACATGAGCGTAATGCCTGTCATTAACCTCTGATATAAGCTTCGCACCACCTTTTTCTCAATTGCCTTATTTTTCTTACACATGTTTTTAATTCTCGAAGTTTTGTGATGTTCATCCTTTATGTGCTTCTGTATACAGGTCATGGTCCATGTCAATACATCTCTTGAGTTTGGAAGTTGAACTCAAGCAAACAGCGCATTGCCTGACCAGAGACCTCATCTGACTTCACAGTATTTATCCTCTGGTGATTATTTATTTTCGTTAAAATATTGCTGCTAGCTGGGAAAGCAGATGACTAGTCCATAACCCATGACAGTGTGCTACTTTAGTTTATATAGACCATATATTCATGTCTGTACATTTTACACTGTGTTGCTCTGCCTTTTTTTTTTTTGCTTTTGCTTTTGCTTTTTTGTTTTTCATGGGTAATTACTAGGGCCTTCAATGGTACCAAAGGCTGTATCATCAGGCGTATGTGGTTCCTATTCTGAGGCCTGTTGGTCCTCTGGAATAGATAACATTGCAGGGTATGGAATGATGACAATTTTAAAAGAAACGAAAGGCAGACAAATTAAAGATGTAACAAGTTAATGAGAAAGACCAGTGCCAAGAGAGGAAAATCAAGGTAGGATGAAGAATTCTAACCTGCACAAGAAAAGGTTTCTAGTCATATTTCTCTGTTATTCACGGAGGCAAAAATGAAAACAGAGTGGGGTCTAAAACCTTTAAGTATTCCAAGCCTTGAATGTTTTGCAACTTTGGCACTGGGAGAATTGGAGAAACTTGAATCATACTCATAAAATAGAGATTGTGTATGAAAATATCAATGAGTTGGGATAGGAGGGGGTGAGGGGGAAAATGAAACCCCCGCTGAGAGAGGAAATGAAACGCCTTAGTCCAATTGTCTGGCAGGTTTCCAGTGTAGTGAACTAAGGATTTGCCTGCCTACGCACAGGAAGCCCCTATTACCCCAGGTTGCAGGGAATACCTGCTACAGAGTTCATCAATGCATTTGAATTACTATAAGTGCCATTAAATTTATGCCAACGCTACATGGTGCCAACATCAGCCTCTAGCACAGCCCGTGTGCTTGTGCAGCAAAGTAGCTTTTATACTGACTGCATCATGACTTGGAAAGAGATCCATTTTCCCCTTTCACATGGGATGGTTGAGCTTTTTTAAGCTGGCTGTTGTGCATACGCTTTGCTTGACTTCTATTAGTAAGGTCTTGTTAGGGGACGGGTGCAATAAAGTAGTTCTTAAGCTTGAGATAGGTGGTCCATATAATGACTTTTAGAACAAGTCCTTAGGATGTGATGTCTGGTGTGATAAAAGGTTTGGTTTTATCCTCATTGGAAACCAATTAATTTTTAGATAAAATAATGAAAGTTTGATTCAAAGAATTAGCATCAGAGCCACGGGTCATGAGTTCAACTCTCGAGAATGTTATGTTCGGCAGCTCTTAAACCTAATGATGGATCATGTAATGGTAATCAAACTACACTAGATGATCAATATGATCTCTATATTTACGAAACGCATCAACACTCAAGAATCTACTAATCAAACGAAAGAGAAAAAGTTATAATGGTGAAGATTTTCCTAATTTCCTCTCGATCACAATTGCACTCTAATTTTTTTATTTCTAAAACAAAATATTAAAACATGAAAAGGTTAAATATACAGTTGGGTAAACTCGTTATTCAATAAATAAATAAAATTTCTAGGAACCCCTTAAACCCTGGCAAGCTCAATCTCTGCAAGTTCAGCAGAGAGCTCGACTCCTAGCATCCCCTTACTAGTATCTTGATAGTAGTTTTGAGTCTTTTGACCAATAAACCTAAAGTTTATGTTTGATCATTTACGGAGTCAGGTCACATTTTTCAAATGAATTTGTTGGAGATTTCTACAATAGCACGAGTGCCATCGTCTTTTAGTTATTGCTAGTTCGGCAGACGTGTATGCATTGCAAGATTTTAGGCTTCTGGTTGGACTGCTCAACACCCTCTTCATCTTGCTTCAAATTTGAAGGTAATTACTGTGAAGTGAGAAGTAATCATGTGGTCTCCTTAGAGTCAAGAATATGCGAGAATGAGGGGCATGTTTAATAAGACAAGGTACATGGTAACTAGAGAAAAGTTATGAATGAAGTTAAAGGAAAAGTACAAATATTTTGATAATAATGCACCCAACTATGCTCAGAGAACAACATCCAACCTGTCTCCTTTGTCATCATTTTCATTTATTTTTCTTAATTACTGTTGGGAGTACTTTATTTTTATTCTAGCAATCCATACAGATTCTGGTTTGTTTTATCTCTAAACATTTAGAAATTTTGGCCAATCTTTTTTTTGGGTTTCAACCTTTATGGGCAGATTATGGGTGGTTTTTCCTTTTTATGCATGATCAATTCATCTGTTCCGTGTTTTTAAATAATATCTTTTAGTTATTTTTACTTATTTTTTAAGGGATGGTTTAAAAAAATCATATAAATATAGAAAATGATGAAAATAAATATTACATATGAAAATTATTTTTAAAACATATTTAAAAATATAAAAAAAAACAAGTTTAAAATATTTTAGTTTTTAAATAAACTTTTGTGTTACAAAACATCATAAGATAGATGTTAATAATTGTTTTCCAAAACTGTTTTTGAAAACACCTTTCAATCAGGGTCTTAATTTTTGGATCGTATAAGCTACCATTGAATTTGTTTGAATGAATGAAGAGTGTAACGCCATATAGCCCAAGGATCATGAGAAAGATGACATCTAAACAACTCTAGATGATATCAATCCAACATCATGAGGATGACTTCTAAGCGACCTTGGATTTCAAAATTGATTAGAGCCAGCCAAATAATAAAATTGACTTCTAACCAATCTTAATGCAACTGGGAAAGAAACATAATTAGTGTAATATTACTATAATCATGATACCGAGATCTGCCCATCAGACTTGAAACCCATGTCACTGGTGCCATATGTTTTATTGGTTTAAAGGCAAAATAGGCAAGCCTCTTAACCATGACAAAAACAGGATTACATGCCAAGTCTCTTGCACTACTCCAAATTTTGTTTGGAGGTCTCTCCCCAATCTGTTGCTCACCACAAAATATGGCTCAAAACTTATTTTGGCTGAAGGCTGATAAATAAAGGCAAAGGCAAGCCATCCAACATGAAACCAGCCATAAATCTTAATCAGGGCATGCTGTCCCCACTTGCAAGACTTGTTGCCTTTAGTTGGTCTTCTGAAGGGCCTGAGAATTTCTTTCCCTTGAAATGATTAAAGCCAATGTTGCCTTTAGAAGGAAACAACTTTAATGTGAAGACTTATGGGTTGTCAAATGAGGTAAGCCAACCTTATCTCTCATACAAAAACCAAAGAAACCCATTTCTCTTTTTCCCCGTTTCTTTTTTATGGTTTCTTGGCATACCATATGAACAACTTCCACCAAACCTTTGGTAATGGGGCCGATTCCTAGCTACGGCTGAACTAACCCTTCTACAGCTAGCATTTAATGAACCCTACTACACACAAAAGAAAAAGGACCATGGTCCAAGTTTGGAACCACCCATGAGTCTGCCTGATTTTGGAGATTTCTTTGATAAAAACTTCACATTTACCATTACCCATATCAGATAATGTTAGCCATCCAATACAAGAACATGGATAAATGGGTTCAGCCTTGAGGATAGGATTCAAATTTCCAAAATGGGTTTTCTATAATGTGGTCCCTCTCCTTTGTAAAACTCCACGTATACCATATTTAGAGGGTAATTATCATTTGTAAGTCCCAAGGTCTTCTCTCTGCCCATGTGGTGCCTCTGAGATTCAATTGCAAATCACAAGTTTTATCCCTCTAGGTCTGCAAATATTTAAGCCTTGATGCATCCATAATGGTATAGAGATGCCACATAAAGAAAATGCAAGAAAAATACAGGGAAAAGGTGAAGGAAAGAAGAGGCAACATCATGAGATATGTCATGAAAATATGTGGGCACTCAATAACTCCAACCTACTTCATCTCCAAGCCCACTTTTAATAATAGACTGGCGTACATATAAAATAAAAAATCAAGGTTATACTAATAATTAAAATAATATCAAAATGAACAAATTTTTCTAAAGTAGTAACCTCCCTTTTTGACTGTGATATTCCATAATTAAAGGTTGGAAGATAACAACACATCATCAAAAGCAATAGATTGGTTTGTTATCATACAAAACAAAAGGCATCACCACAACCCACAAATGTACCATGGAAGAGAAGGAGAAGAGCAAGAAGAAGAAGCAAAAACACCAACACCCCAATGATCAAACCACCAAACCCTCATCAGATTTTGCCTTCAAGCTCAGCTCAGAAGTAAAGGGTCTCCGATTTGGGGGTCAGTTCATCGTAAAATCATTCACAATCCGGCGAGCGAGGCCTCTGGAGCTCCTCAAAGTCCTCTCTTTCCCACCCACCAATCACCACAAAGATAAAACCAAAGCCAAACTCCCTTTTCCTTCAACCACAGCTTTCTTGCCTACAAACTTCACAATCTTAGCTCACCATGCATGGCACACCCTCACACTGGGCCTTGGCACCAAGAAATCTAAGGTCCTTCTCTTTGTCTTTGAATCGGAGAACTTGAAGGTGGCTGTGGACCGTGTGTGGCCGCCGGAGATTCCTCTCGGAGAAGTGAACAAGAAGCTGATTAGAGGGCTGACAGGCTATGAAATGGCTCGGTTTAAGTTCAGAAAAGGGTGCATCACTTTCTACGTTTATGCAGTTCGACGAGTAGGTAACTTGGGCTTCTCATGCGCTGATGATCTGAGAACAATTCTTCAGTCAGTGGTCGAGCTCAAGGATTTCTTGGATCACACTGCTATGCTTGCCATGCCTCACCAGAGAAGCATTGCCTTTGCACCTCCGGTGGCCATGGCTCACTAGCCATTACCCTCCTCCTCATCATCATCATCATCCTCATCTTTTCTCCTTCAAGACTTCTTTAATTTGTTGACTTCTTTTTTTCTTTTTTAATATTGTGATTATGATGTTGGGGCGGTGGGTGGGGGAGGGGATTGATTAATTTTTTTGGAGATCTTTCTTTTGTTTTCTCTTTTCCTATTTTTAGTACAAATAAATCAGTGGGTTTCTACAGTGAATTCAGATGGGTCTGGTCTGTTGATTTGCAGAAAAGCACATGTTACTGGCAAAATTCTGAAGTAATCATCCATGACTAGGTATGTGACATTTTTCTAACTTAGAACAATTGGGCACCACTGCTATACCCTTATCATCAATATTGGCTGGTATCACAGGGAGAATAATATTTACTCATATATATATATATATATATTTTCTCTTCCCTTCGTCTCTTCTCCTGTTTTATTAATTACTTTTAATTTCATTTCCAAAACATTTTCAATTTTTATGACTCTTTTCGATTCCTCTGCTGACATCCACTGATCTTGGCTATGGTACCTACCACCATGATGTTTAACCTAACTACAGGAACCCAAACCACTCTGAAGTAATATATTAACTTTCTTTAATTTCAAAACCTGTTTTGAAGATGTGTTGTGAAATTTTATATGTTTTTTGTTTTCAAAAACAAAAACAGTTCCCATTTTTTGCTACCAAACCCTCTTTAAATATTGGTACGATCTCGCCTGCAAGATCTTCTTGGGAGCCATAGTCATAGGATCAAAACTAGTCCAGTGTTAAAAACACTTTGCTTTTAGCTTAACTTGTATACTTAATTAAGAAGAAGTAAAATCCTGTTTATATAAGAAAATTATCAAATTATCTGCCCTTGAGATTGTAAAAGGAATATTCTGAGTGGGAAAAAATCTTCCTGTCTCCCTTGTGAGTTGTGAGTCGATGGTCCCTATATAATTTGTACCATTTAAAATGGGTGAGACCCCCTGCCGACCCTAGGGCCCATGCTGAAATTCAGCAATCAATCAATCACAGTAGAAAATTGCATACTAAACTCAATTTTAAAATATAATAATAATAGTTTTCGTAAATTTTTAGATGATTTTATTAAAAGGGTTAATAAATTTTAAAAATTTAATCTAAATAAAATAATCCTAATTTTAATTTTCAAATTACAGGCAAATAAAATACAGATATAAGAGCTTAGTTCGCTGTATAAACTATGGAGCCATCACTACCGTCCAATGAATACGAGTCATGGTTGGTGTCAAAATTAATACATGATCTAGACCGTCCAAATTTCTGTCCATCGGGCACTGGCTTTTTCGTGAATTGCGCAGAGATGCAATCCGTGAACCCACCCACATCCCCACCAATGGCTTTGAAACACGCGTCCAACTCATTTTTATATTGGCTGCAACTTGCAACACGTTAAACTTTCTCGAGAGGTCCAAACGGACCAAACCTGAGAAAATTTTATATATATATATAGTGGACTGAAGAAGTGTCAGTTATTATGGTTGAGTGAATGATGATGGCATGTGATGATGATGAGGAGGAGGAGGAGGATGATGATGGTGGTGGAGAAAAGCTGTATGGCATAATGGAAGGCAGAAATGGGGTACCCTCGCCACCCATTCCAAAGCTTTATGGCCTACAAAAGTGAGGGAAAAGCAACAAAAAATGGAAAAAAGGGAAAATCTTTCTTTTTCTTATTCCTCCTTTGCCTTTAATCGTGTCATGAGAAGGTCCCATGCCAACTACTTTGTCACATGAATCATCTACACATCTCTCTGCTAGACCGCTTCCCCTCCGACTTTTGAGTAGAGTATGCTTAGTAAATCAAAGGCCTCTTCAACCATACATACATATATATATATATATATATATATATATATATATATATATATATATATATTGCATTTATATGGTGGGTATTGATGAATGCATGTAACGTTTTTGAAGCCATTAATACCATCAAAGATGTTTTGATTGACCACTTTATTTGGAACTTAAAAGAGGCTCTTAATAAATGGACAAATGACATATAGCAAGATGAAGGTAGAGTTTATGTGGGGGGCTCTCTCCACGTGTCACTTTCCAATCGTAACACTTGATCAGGTGGCACAGGCAAGCAACCATCTGGATCCTTCCATCCAGACCATGCCCAATTCATCTGGCCACGGATATAAAAAGGTTATTTCCCTACAAGGTTAGACAATAAGGGAGACTTGACTCTCCAAACAGACGAAACCGTCCAATCAAGCTTTCAAGACCCACTAACATGAGTAATCATTCACGTACTGACAATGAAATGGTTGATGGGACCACTTCCAATCCTCAAGTCCATTTCAATTAATTGCTACACATAATCCCAAACTATCAAAAGGTTGAAGGAACAAACGGTTGCACAGTCAAACATCATGGCATGTCAGCTAATGGCACCTGTCAACCGTCCAAAACTGTGATGATTGCCTTGCCACCTACAAGACAATCATCACTACAGAGAAAGTCAAAGTGCTTAGTTAGGACTACAATGACATTCTGTTTAGCATTATAAAAACTCTCTACAAATACAAACAAGGCACGCAGAGATAAGCCTAGTGACTATCTCTCTCTCTAAAATTGCTTGAGCTATATTTTATTTGACTTAAACTTTGGAGGGGCGTACCCGGACCACCTGTCCAGACATTTTTTGTACATGAAAAGAGTTTATCCAACCTCATTATCATTGGAACGAATGTTCAGAGAGGCAAACGAAGGGAGGAAGATTGTCCATTTCCCATTGAGCTGGACGAATCCAACACCAATTGGCTTTGCATCAATACTTTCCTTGTTCACTTTCAATTTCATCTTCATCCATATATGGTCAATTTGAATCAACTATGTATGATATGTAAAGTTGCATTCTTTTTCATTGATTTGGAATAACAATTAAGATATATGAATATAAAAATGAAACGAGAGATTGGGAGAATAATTATGTAATAGACATCAATATAATGAAAATGATCTTTAGAGATAGAAAAATATTTTGGGTCTAGAGCTATAAAAATAATCCACTAATAATTCAAAAAATAGTACAAGAGATTTGTTTAGTACAAAATATTCAATCCTCGTTTCGACCATCTATCTAGTATTCTTTGATTATTAATATATTTGAACTTCATACTATTTTCTTTATAGAATTTTCATAGAATTACTTGGATGTTGCGTCTCAAGATTTCCTAAAAATCACTCTTAAAGAATCTTCAAATTTCAACCTCAAAAATGATTTTAAAAAATAATAATGTTAAAGTATATAAATGCTTATCATTTGAAAGTCAAGTCGGGATGGTTATGGGACAGATTTTTTTGAGTATCTACTTCATCTTGTTCCTAATAAGACGGGTTTGAAATTTAAATTTAAAGGTTTGAGATGAGTTTGAATTTTTTTTAAAAACCTAGAACTGATTTGAGGCGGGTTCGGGTATTATCTTGCCTCGGCCCACCCCACCCCAACCCAATTATATAAAGTTTAATTTCAAAAATGAATTAATTTAATTTTTATTTTCCTATTTTAAATATAATATAATAATAAAAAATAAATTATAATATTTTAATTATTTATAAAAATATCCTTTGATGTTTTGGACCGCAAGTAACATAAGTAGGATAAATGGGGTTTGAACTAACCACACATAGCACCGGTAGGAGCAATGGAACAAGCAAATGTTAAAATATTTAAAAACCAAAGAAATGTTATAACATCCATTATTTTAAAAGTTAAACCCTTCAATCAAATTTTGGATTAATAAAAAACAATGTTAGTATTTAAACCTAAAGGTGGTCAAAACTAAAAGCAATTGAAGCCAAATGATGTTGTTATTATTTCATACAATTATTGGCTTTCTTTGGAACCTAAAAGTTGCTCTCAATAAAAGGATATCTAGTGGGGTAAATGTATGTAATTGAAGGGTTTTAGGTAGTAGGTGCAATTGAAAGCTTTTGGGTAGCTTGGTCTTAATTAGTTGTTTTTCAAGATGAAACAAAAACTTCACACACACACGCAACAAAAGTTTTCAACCATCAATAAAGGAAGGCATAGCAATTCTTTCAATCACTTTCAACTTCACTTTCATGGAGGTGAAACCTAACATCAATCCTTGGATTGTCTCTATATAACCAAGGATTAAGACATCGTTGAATTTTGATGAAATTCTAATAGAAATGTTGAGTTTTGGTGAAGATTGAAACAAAAAACGCGATGAAAATTTGACCTGACAAATTTTAAGTATTTCTTAACAAAAAAAAAAAACACTAAAAATATATTTAAGAAAAAAACCAGTGAAACAAATATAAGTAACGTATCATTTGACAAGAAGATTTTCAAAATATGTATAAAGCATTGATATTTTTAGTGATTTTTCATTGACTTAAAATTTGATTTGATCTAAAGAAAGTCTATAAAAACATGATTTATCAAATGATAAAATAAAGTTAAAATAATTAATGAATAGAAAATTCTTAAGATTTCAAATGTTCGATATCAAGTTTATAAAGAAAATGCAAATTAATTCACAACTTTACAAGTCACTCTAAGAATAAATTGAATATCACAATCAATTTAATAGATTTTAATGTTCAAATCTTCAAAATACATGTGGTTGTTTATCTTTTCCATGGTTCCTCCCCATGTTGTAGCTACTTCTAAGGTGCAAGGAAAGTGTCTAATTCAGGCTTTAATGGTCAAGGTAAGGAGAAAAGCGTTGTTTGATGCCCAAGGCTTTACATCCATGAAGGAAAATCATAGCTACACCCAACTCTTCACTATCTAGAAAGTTATTCAAACCAATACAAGTTAGGTATATTTAATCAAAACCTTTAGAAAAATTAATAGAATTAACCCTAATTTAAAAATACATAAATTTGTAATTAATTTGTAATTATATTTGATTTGATTTTATATTTTTCATAGTAAATCAAACATTAAAAAAATAGTTTCCTTAACTTTTTTTTTTCTCATTCTAAGCATTTATTTCTTTTTCTTTTTTTTTTTTTAATTTTTGGGAATCAAACATAGACTTAAAAAATTGATAATTAATAAAAAAAATAATACTTAATTCAGATAATTAAAGCTAATTTATTGGAATAGTTTAAGAAGAGGTACTTGGATCTTCTTATAATTTTGAAGTCTAAATTGGAAAAAAAAAATTAAAAAGAAGCAAAAAACAATGCCTACAATGGGGCTCATTTTCTTAGTATTTTTTAAAAAAAAAATCATTTTCCTTATTATCATTTTCTTAATTTTTTTTTAGAGCTAAACATTACTATAGAGAAAGAGAGAAGTAATAAAAAGCAATACTTAAATTTGGATTTACAAAAAAAAGCTAATTTATTAAAATAGTTTAATAAAAGATGGGAAAAAAAGAAAGAAAAAGGTAGAAGAAGAGAGATGGAAAAAATGCGCCCACCGTGGGGCTCGAACCCACGACCACAAGGTTAAGAGCCTTGCGCTCTACCGACTGAGCTAGACGGGCTGTGGCGTCAAAGCTAAACTTTTAAGATATAAATATTATAATTTTTCTTCCCAATATACTTATAACCTCAAGATTGAAGTAAATTACAGAGTTGACCACTTGAGCCGTCCTAGGGTTGAGTCTTCTCACTTCTGGCGAGAGAGAAGGTGAAGAGAGGGTTGTTTGACGCCAACCGATCGAGGTACCTTTCTTTTCTCCTTCAATTCCATCGTTCTACTTCGTATTAGATTCTGATGTTTCCATGGTTAAACCATTGAATCTAGGTTTTTCATGTTAAAGATCTTGTAATCACACTTCAAACTCTGTCCTCAGATCCAAAAAACATGCAATTGAAATATTTTCACTTCATTTCTTTTGGATTGAACTTTAATCTACTTTTTCTTTTGGTCGACGGTTTGTTTTATTCATTTGAACTCTAAATATATGAATTAGGATCATTAATTGGTTGAATTTCAGCTGTCACATTGGATCATTTTCTCCTTACAGTACTTAAAATAACTTGACGAAACAACTCCAGGATGGGATGGCTGTGGATCATCACGGAACTTTTGGTCATTGCTGTGACCTTTGCGGCTTTAGGATTAGGGTTTGCTATAATCTTCGAGTCGTTCAGGAGAAGACACAACAATGCGTATTTTTCATACCTGAACTCTAAATTTTCTCATATTTGATTTTTTTCTTCTCTTTTAATGTTGCTGTTGTTTTTGTTAACATTTCAATCTTTTGGCAGTCATGTTGAATCTGGTAATGCAGTATTCGAAGATCCAAATTCTTTGAAGCAGGTAATTGTATTTTCTTCTGCATATGCATTTTAGGAATGAAACATTGGCTTTGGTTTCTCAAAGATTAAAAGAAAAAGAGAAATTATTTTTTAAATGTTGTTCTTTTGGTGTTGAAATGATGCACGAATGCAACTTCGTTAAACTAACAATTGGATAGTCTTAGTTGAGTGGAGCATTTTTTAAGTTATATTATTGAAAATTTTAAAAATTTCTATCAGAATATAATCTCAACATGATCTATACATCTCTTTGAATAAATAAATAAATGATTTCTTTTACTTTTTCTATTATTTTAGAACAATAGAAAAATAAAAAAAAAGTTCTGGATGAGAAAATGATTAAAATGATCTAAAAAGAACTAATTTTTAAGCATTTCAACATACCAATAGAATTGTTTCAATTCAAGTTTATTTAGTTTACTATGTAAATCTGGTGGTTATTATCTAGCTAGGATGTGGAAGTGGTTGTGGAAATACTTATTCTGCTGGAAGCATTTTTCCCATTTGTCACAGGTTCCTTGTCCTAATATTTCTGATCCTGCTGAGAAGTATATATCTTTGATAATTCCTGCATTCAATGAAGAGCTTAGACTTCCTGGAGCGCTTGATGAAACCATGAAGTAAGCAGAAGTATATCTATCATCATATATTCTAATTAATTAGTATCCAAGTTTATGATTGGTAATTATTTGATAGGATTTGGACATCATTGTCTATGTATCTTACAATGATTTGGTTTTGACATCAACTTATTCATACACTGTTTAGTCATTTGAGAAATGGAATTAGAGAGCATAGATCACTCAACAGAATTGTTCCCTGAGCAATTCATCATTGGTTTGTGACTGATATGCAGAAGAAAAATTACTTAATCATCATTATTCTGAAAGCAATTTAGTGAGTGAATGGATGGAGCAATTTTTTTGTGATCAGAAGCAAATTTGTGGATGTGTGGTTTGGATGGGTATTTGATGCAAAAGGGAATATAGACAACTAGTTTTTCTTGCATTAGTGCATTAATCAATACTAACCTTCATTTATATCTTGAGTCAAATGATGATGAATCTGTTGAACTGACTTAACCCCTGCAAAAGCTATCATCCTTTAAAGCACTATCCAATTCTATCAGAAAAAGGTGTTACAAATGCATACACAAACACAATACACATGTATCTGTGTGTTTATTGGTGTTCGTAATACATAAATAGGTAGTAAGGTGCAGGATTACTAAATTACTTTCAATAAACAATCACTGGACAGACTCATGGACCAAATCGATAGTTCTAATCTTAGCTACTTTCTTCTATATCATAGTCCACACTTTGTAAATCTGTAAACTGTTACTTTAAAGAAAATCCCAGCAACCAACTACTTCAACCTCCTAAAACTATAGAAACATTTACATTAAATGTATTAATATGTAAGAGAAATTGCAATTTTAAAAACAATGCTTTGATCAATCTGTTCAGATTCCTGTAATGCAACTCAGATTCTAATGTTTCTTTTAACTGTACCAGTGAGTCTATGGAGTTGAATTATTGCTCATATTGGATCAAGAATTGTAGTATTATTTGGGTTGAAGTTTTAACTCCCATGGGAAAAACTTAAGCATGAAAATTTTCATTTCTATGAGTTTAGACCTTTGGAGAGAATTGAAAATTTCATGAGTGAAGCAAAAAGAACCGCTGCATTGCACCAGAGTTGTGAAAATTAAAATCTATTGAACTCTCATTCTTAGAATAAGATCTGATACATTTTTTTTTTTTTTTTGTGCTCTAGGATATAATTATTCCTTGTATTTAATTTTCCATGTGCTCTCTGTTAGCATGCTATCCTGCCTTTTATCTGTGTTGCATGTGGCATTACAACAAGAGCAGGTAATTGAGTTGGGAACCTGATCTTTGTTGTTTCTCAGGAAAAGGGCAATTCTCTTAGGAATTTACATGCATTACAAATGCTTTGTCATTGCCAATCTATATTATACTTAGCACATCCGCGAACAAGTTTCATATAAATAAAAATTGCACAAGTGGTTGGACAGAACTCTTTTCCCTTGGAAAATATCTATAATTAGCAGGAAGGCAGGGATCATATAAAGGTGGCAAAATAAAATAGAAGGTTGAAAGGGTCCTTTTAATATGATTTTTTTCAACTTCTTCGCAATCCAGTGTTCTAAGGAACACATCTTCATCCGATATTGACTCATATGGTTCTAGTTGGGGACATGCTTGAGTTCATGATAGATTGTCTATCTCAATAGTGGACAATATGTAAAGAAATTTTACCAAGATGGCTTGAATTGGTTTGAATCAGGAAAATAATACTGCTAAACTCATCCACATCTGATTGGCTATGGTTATTTTATACTGGCTTCAACAATGCTTTTAAAAAGTATGGTTGTTATAGAGTTGTGCTTAATCATTTTTTAGAGTTGTTTCAACAATGTCCTTTAAAGGGTTCAGTTCAAAATTGAGATTTTCAATCCTTCATTGTAGGACTTCTTTACAAACATGTTGTGATAATGCACCTTTACTAAGATATGGAACTGTGCATGTGCACACACATATCTATTGGCACTCAAAAATATATGCCATCTCTATTCATATTCTGTAGCACAAGTAAGACTTGTCTTAGGAAATGAAGGTGCATTTGCGGAATGGTAATTAATCAATTTGTTAGTGGATAATGTGCAGAGTTCTATAAATTGTAGAAGCACTCTAATATTTGAATCTTTACTTGTAGTTATCTTCAACAACGTGCAGCCAAGGATAAGTCATTTTCTTATGAGGTATAATTTTATTCCTTTTATTTGCTGTATCATTTAAATTGCTTTTTGTGGCTTTGAGGAATTGCCATACTGTAATTGTAAGGAAAAAATTTTTCTAATGATCCATAAAATGAAAATTAGATTATGGTATTGCTGACTCATTACCTTAAAAAAAAAATACTTAGATGAAGTGCATTGCATTTATGAAGCAGACAAATTATTGTTTTTACCATTGCAGGAAGTTCTCCCAAATTGACAGGGAATAAGGTCCTCACTTCATGGTTAAGGTCTTAACCATCCATGTAGATCCATTATGCGAAAGCTCTCTTAGTGATAGTATCTTGAGATAAGTTTGTGTGTTATTAGTCTATATGTCCATTAAGTTTATGCAGTAGCTTGTTAACTAATTGAAGTTTACACGGTGTCTATCTGAGTTATCATGAAATATTTGTGACATTTGTGATAATTATTTTGAAAACTTCAAAGTAATATGTATAACAGTTCTTATAATAATTATAAAGAAAAAACCATGTAAATGTTTCCTGAAATCTTTGTATAAAAAGCCTGGAAGCTTGTTGGTGTGGCTCAAGTGGTGAGGGGTTGGTGTGGGGATGTGGAAGGTTCCAGGTTTGAGACCCAATTGGGACAACAAATATTGCATGTCAAAAAAGAGGAAAAAAAAACCCTGCAAGATAACCATGTATGGGAGCCCAACAACAAATTCTTTCAAAACATTCTGTCAGCTCTTGTGTCAGGTCAGGTTGTGTGTTTTCTTCTCAACCAGGAAATAATTGTTTTCATACTGAAAGTTGCATGTTTTATGATTATAGAAAATTTGGTTTTGCCTTTTTTTTTGGTTTGTTTTTTTGCTTGGCTAAAATTTGGTTTTGCTATTGTTTTGTCCTCCTGTTTTATAGGTATTTCCTTTTAATACATAGAATTAACCTGGATTCACCCTTTCCTTGCCCTAACTCCTCGCCATATGAGCTAGGACTCACGTCTGATGCATTGTCTTGTTGCCTAGATTGTTGATATGATTTATATCTTTTACAGGATGTCCTGATTACTATCTCCAAATAGCAACATGGGCTTTATCCTAGCATTCTCTACTTCTCTCACATATACTGGGGCATGTGTTCTTGTACAGGTGGTGATTGTCGATGATGGAAGTGCTGATGGGACAAACAGAGTAGCTTTTGACTTTGTAAAAAAATACACAATAGACAATGTTAGGGTTATACTTCTTGGAAGAAATTATGGTAAAGGAGAAGCTATAAGACAAGTGAGTCTGTTAGCCTATTTATTCTTCAGTCAGCTACAAATATTTTCCTATTCTATGATGGGTCTATTTTTCTCTATTTTGTGTGACGACAATTTATTGAAGCACTTTACCTCTGTGAAAGCATTGGAAAACAGGGGATGCTTCATTCACGTGGTGAACTACTTCTGATGCTGGATGCTGATGGGGCAACCAAGGTTACTGACCTAGAAAAACTTGAAAATCAGGTTATTTCTGGCTGTATGCCATCCATTGCGAATATACCTTTTTTAATGACAATTGGAATGGTCAGAGTTGATCACAGACCACCTGACTTTTTTCCTGTCAGATTCACGTAGTTGCCATGAAAGAAATTCAGTTTGGAGATTCAGCAACTGGCGATTCAAGTTTAAGAATTTCTGATATTCCACTTGCTGCATTTGGTTCTCGTGCTCATCTTGAGGAGAAAGCTCTGGCTACAGTTGAGTCTTGCTGATGACGTTTGCTTCTTTATATATTTTCGATTTTTTATATTGTTAAATTTTTCTTAGTAGAGTTACTTCATTTTTCAGAGGAAGTGGTACCGCAATTTTTTAATGAAGGGTTTCCATGTTGTGGTTCTCTTAACTGCTGGTCCTGGAATTCGGGATACACAGGTAGACTTTCCACGTCACAAATAATTTGTTTTCCCTTAGATATGAGTAGTGATCCCTATCGTTTCTTGGATTCTTAATTAAAGCCTTTAGACTGGGGTTAATATAGATATTCTAAAAATTTTACTTGATATGGACATTTTCATGCATCACAGTGTGGTTTTAAGATGTTTACTAGGGCGGCTGCCCGAAAGCTTTTCACAAACATCCGCTTGAAAAGGTAACTACATAACTTTGGATGCTATTGATGATCCGCTTACAATATTCCCTTCAATTTCTAATGATTCTTTTTTGTTTTAATAGGAATTGTGAAGTATTATGTGTACTCTTGTTTATTCATCGAATATATCCTTTGGAGCTAATTTATTCTGTTTTGTACCTTTAATCTAGCATCCAGTGTCTTTCAAACTTAGTTTTTGGTGTAGCGATTTCTCTCCAGTGAAACTGAGGAATTGATACCTCTGGGTAGAACGCTAGTTAATCTATTGAATTTGTAAGGAGCCAGGGCTGATATTGAAGTTTAGGATTGCATTTCAACTCATCATGTGTTAAGTTTACAGACAAGTATGGTTTCCAACTGTATGACAACTAAATAGAAAAAGCAGGTCATGTAATACAAGAAAAGTGACCTAGAATACATTTAAGGATTTGATCTACAGGACAAAAAAACATCAAGATTGGAAATTGAAATGCTTTCAGAAGCATGGAAATTAGCATGTTCTATTATGACAATGATTTATTTTAAATTCTCAGAAAAAGAACAATTTGAGGACATTCATGTAGTGTATGTACCAAGTAAATTAAAGCCACTTTCACCTGCAATCCAAGTGATCGAATGAAAATTAGAAAAGTTTATGCCAAGATGCTATGAGCAAATTCTATATAGATAAGATGCATCTATGAAAACTGTTGCCTTTGGTCCAAGCTATTGAAATTGGCATCAAACAATTTATGTCAAGATGCGGCTGACAATTCCTGGAGAAGGTTTCTTCTCTCCCCGCCCCCAACACCTTCATTCCCCCATCACACCAATCTTGAATTGGATGTTAATGTGGGGGGACCATTTTCAATGGGTGTATACATGGGACTTGTGTACTCACCAGATACAGAAGATGACTCTTGGCCAGGGTTAGCTACACCTGACTGGATATTTAACTTCGCAGACGTTAGGCCTAAACCAGTAGAGATATAAATGGGACACATGACTTATCAGTTAAGTGGGCATGTTTTTTTATCAATTTTTTATCTTTATTTGGGGAATTATGCTCTGCAATGATCTGTTCCATCTGTCTTGTTCTATGTTTGATATATATATATATATTCAATTTGGGGTACTTACATAGCCACATGGACTTGGTGCAGGTGGTGCTTTGATGTTGAGTTAGTCTATCTATGCAAATGGTTTGGTATTCCAATGATTGAGATATCTGTAAATTGGTCTGAGATTCCTGGTTCTAAGGTGAATCCATTAAGCATTCCCAACATGCTTTGGGAGCTTGCACTCATGTCTGCTGGATATAGGACTGGTATGTGGAAAATTTCTACCTGAGTATTTATATTTTGAAGTTGATCCAAGACGAGTAGTCATCTTTTTTGCCGCCTCCAGTTTGATGCAATTTCACAGACAGAAGTGACACCTGATTAGGCAAACCTTAGGGGACACAAATCTTCTTTCACTTTTGCACGAACAAAGATTACTAATTTCGTGAATTTTTATGCAAGCCATGATCTGACCTGGTAGTTCAGTTTGTAAAATTATACAAAGGAAACTACTATTTTTATTGTCTTTGTTCCTTACAATTGCTGATTAGACTATAGAGTCAGGGATGTCCACACAAGAAAAAGTTAAAATAAATGCTGGGAAATTGTTTAATCAGGTGTGAGAGATGTAATGAGTATAAATTTGCTTAGTTTCTTATTTCTCATGGTTTAAGGATCTGAAGTTTTAGTGGGCGAGGCTTGCCTATGTACACAGGATCATTAATGCCATCCTGGGTAAGATTTTTTGACCTTCTGAGTAATTTTTGGAAGAACAATTTGTTTCTATTAGCAATTTTTAGGTAAAGTCTGGAACATTGGAATATAGTATGGGAGTAGGAAATCAATTTCATTCTCATTGAATATATATATATATAAAGAAAAAAAAATAGTTATACCATGGAAGAGAAACTAATTTTTAAATTTTTCCATAGATTGTATATTTTACAATTTTTTTATGAACTTCATTTATCTTTTCACCATTAGAATTGTTACAATTCATATATAAAAAAAGGGTTGAATAGTTGATTTTATTTTTCATTCTTGGTAAACATCAATTTTTTTTTTAAAGTTGAATGAAAAGGCTTTTTTTTTTAAAAAAAAATTATTCATTAAAGTATTTTAAGTTAATGAATAAAAATGTTTATTAATTTGACTCATATTTTTTTTAATTGTTAGTATCAAATTTATTCAATATTAAAATAAAAAATGAATACTATATTTTCTAATATCTAATAACTTTTACATATAATTTTATAGAAATACTACTTTAATAAGAGTTTCAAAATTTACACTCATTGCAAATTATTTTTTTTAGTCACAAAATTTTCATTTGTGTTGCAAAAGTAAAATTTATTTTTTGCCAAAAAATATTTTTAAAAGCATATTGCTTTTAAATATGAAATGTGAGATTTGTGGCAAATAAAGTAGCGTATAGTTTTGCAACAAATAAATTTGTGACAACTTTTACTTTAAGTCATTACTTTAGACTTCCGTGGTAATATGTGAAATATATTTTTTATTGAAAAACTTTTATCATGGGAAGTGTACTTTAGAGAAAAACACTTTATCCATTAACAGAATCATGGCCAAAAAAAGAAATTTGTAGCAAAAAGAAATTAGTGATAATATTTTAATTTTGTGACAAAATGTGTAACTTACGACAAAATGTCATATTAGCTATGAAATGTAAATTTTGTGACTGATATGGTAGTATGTATAACACTGCCATATCAGTTATGGTAGTATTGTATATACTACCATATCAACAAATTACTATAGGAGAAACTAGTTGAGTTGCCTGGAAGGACCAATGATTTAGTAGAGGTTACTCCAAAACAGGCAAAGAAAGCCCCCAAGAAAAAAGAGTTTTTCATATTGTAAAACAGAACATCAACCACAAGAAAATGGTTTTACCCTTGATGGCTAAGTTGGTCCAGTTGTCGTGGCACTGGTACAAGCCCAATTTGTTGAATGGCAACCCTTCCCTTCAATTTTGATGCTATGCTAAAACACAAAACGAAGTGATTCAGTGTTCCTGGATCCTCCGAAAACACCAACTGGTCTCAATAAATAAATAAATAATAAATAATAGATTAATTCTGGATGAAGCAAATTGCAGATTTAGCCTATTTTCCACCACACCTCACCCCTAAAGGAAAGTAACACTGGGATTCACAAGCTGCAAAAGAAATTGCATGGCAACAGTTGAAAATTTCAAAAACAAATAATAATGAAAGAATCGGGACTGTTTCCGTAATCAACACCTCAGCCCAGTCAAGGTCGTCACCTTGACACAAGTACACATAAAAAGAAAACAAGCTAGAACCAAAGGTTGTAAAGCTGCATTTCTCTCCAAGAAATAGTGCAGTGCTTCCTTTCTTCCATGATCCTATTCTTGAACAATTAGAAACATTTCCTATGCACGATTGATGGCCCAGACTCATCATACTCCGCCTTTGCTATCCACATCTGCACTCAAAAAATGCACTCCAATCAGAAACTATCAAAGATGATTCACGGTTAGAATCATTCACATATAAATCTTTGCAGAAAAGAAGCAAACCTGCTGGAAAGTGCTGAGGGATGCCAAGATGGAGCCTCCAATCCAGACACTGTATTTCCTCTCAGGTGGTGCCACTACCTTGATCTTCATGCTGCTTGGGGCCAGAGCAGTTATTTCCTTGCTCATTCTATCAGCAATGCCTGGGAACATGGTTGTACCACCACTGAGGACAATGTTACCATAAAGGTCTTTCCTAATATCCACATCACACTTCATGATGGAGTTATATGTGGTCTCATGAATTCCTGATGCTTCCATTCCAATGAAAGATGGCTGGAAAAGGACCTCTGGGCATCGGAAACGTTCAGCTCCAATGGTGATCACCTGCCCATCAGGCAGCTCATAACTCTTCTCAACTGAGGAGCTGGTCTTGGCAGTCTCCAGTTCCTGCTCATAGTCAAGGGCAATATAGGAGAGCTTTTCTTTCATGTCCCTCACAATTTCACGCTCAGCTGTGGTAGTGAACGAGTACCCACGCTCAGTGAGGATTTTCATCATATAATCTGTAAGGTCACGGCCAGCAAGATCAAGACGAAGGATGGCATGTGGGAGGGCATAACCCTCATAGATTGGGACTGTATGGCTGACACCATCACCAGAGTCCAGCACAATACCTGCACAGAAAATAAAGTACCCACATGAACATCTGTCATTATCACTATAAAGCAGGGGGAGGGGAGAGTAGGTTGGAGGACGATACATCATCTCCTTGTCATATTTAACAAAATAGCTAACTCCAAGCACAACACTCTATAAAGACCAGCTGCCCCTCATGAAAACCACAGGATGGGGGGTGAACTGAGAAAAAGTTAAAAGAGTTAATAGTTTCAGCATCCTAATGTCAAAACCAAGACTATGCAGCATCTTAGCACCAACCCAAGTAGGATATTTTCCCTATAATTCCAGAAAGAGAACTCTCTGAAGTTTCAAACTGTGTAAAAACTCAACCAGTTTTAGACTTTTGCAATGTTAAAATGCATTTGAACATTTGCACATGTAGTCTGGGTATTTGAATTTCAGCTCTGTTAACAGCTCTCGAACTCTAATAAGTTGATCGATTGATTGAAATGCTTACCAGTGGTGCGACCACTTGCATACAAGGAAAGAACAGCTTGTATGGCAACATACATAGCAGGAGTGTTAAAGGTCTCAAACATGATTTGGGTCATCTTCTCACGATTAGCCTTAGGGTTGAGAGGAGCTTCAGTTAGGAGAACAGGGTGCTCTTCTGGAGCAACACGAAGCTCATTATAGAAGGTATGATGCCATATCTTCTCCATGTCATCCCAATTGCTCACAATACCATGCTCAATCGGGTATTTTAGGGTTAATATACCACGCTTGGATTGAGCTTCATCTCCTACATATGCATCTTTCTGGCCCATGCCAACCATTACACCAGTGTGACGGGGACGACCTACAATGCTGGGGAACACAGCCCTAGGAGCATCATCTCCTGCAAATCCAGCCTAGAAGATAACATTGCAATCAGTTATCTCAGACTGAATACAAGAAAAAGGCAGACTGTAGAATACAAGCATTCTACTAAACATTCACATAGAAAGAATCCTCATTTGATACCTTAACCATTCCTGTTCCATTATCACAGACAAGTGGTTGAACATCCTCACCATCTGCCATCTTGCACTACCTGCTCGATAAACTGCAACTTTAATAAGAGAAAGCAAACAATGCTAAAAATTTCTAATCCCCCCTTTCCCCAATCTTTCAACTAAAATACCATATGATCAATAACAACAACCTATGTTGACTGACAAAACATAAAAATTGAGCCTTAGCAATTAACTGGCAACAAAATTCTGTCAATTTATTTAATTCAAGAGACAGGCACATATAATTCACACCAAGCCATTTGCTTAAGAAACATCAATAACAAGAAATGTGAACAGCCAATGTACATAGGATCATCCTATCCTATAAATATAAAGGTGTACAGGTTGTTTCTTATTTACAGCAAACACTATTCATCCACCAGACAAAGCTCTTCATGTAATAGGCTATTCCAAAATGCAACCATTTTTTTCCCATGCTTTACACAGACCTTTCTAAAGAAAGAGAGCCTGTGGCAAGGGAAAAGACATACATAAATACACACATATGATCTTGCTTTCACTTTTAGCTTCCCAAATTTCACATCCATATGACTTTTAATTTCCAATGCACTTATCCATTAAATGAAGACTGCGAAGATCTGGCTGGACCTCTTAGCCAATCAAAAAAGAAAAGACTTTGGTGGACCTCATTGTGACATTTCATTTTTTTGCTCCTTTTTACTAGATAACATGAAATAAATATTAAAACCAATATTGCATGAATTTGCTTCTTAGAGCTTTGTTCTCTTTTTCATCTTTTGCCCCAGTTTTTGTTTTGGTTTTATATTTTCTCTGTTGTTTCTTTCAAATGAGAAAGAAAAGTGCAAAGCATGAAATAGAATCTGTCAAAACCATTCTTTCATATATAAAATGTCCATGCCTGTTTTCTTACATTTTCAGAAACATGTTTTTGAACTTCTTGATTCTGAGGATGAAAAAGGCAAAAAATAAATAAATAAAACATGTTTTTTTCTGTTGTTTCATTTCTCAATACAAACCAATGATTAACTGTTAATATGAGAACACCAAAAACGTTTATATTTCTGGAGAAAAAGATTGGTTTTGATCAAAATCTTCAGAAACCAGCCATTGTGCAAAATCAAATTTTTTGGAATCACCACTAGATTACCTTTCTTGCTTTCCCTTTTAGTGCTAATTTTCATATTGTGTATTGAAGAGCGGACATTCCAAACACATTATATTTGAACCAGCAAAAAATGCATCCAAAGTAACCCTTGCTAATCACCATTAGATCCAATGCGCATCCAGAGGAACTCTATTATTACTTACTTATGGATCCACTATGTAACTCAGGAGAAATTTTTTACAAAAATGAATTCTAACCACAATATGCTGCAAAACAACACATAAAATGATCATTCCTTAAACCAGAATAAAAGGAATAGAAATTCAAGCAAGAACATGCAAACCAAAATATCATGGATCTCAATTTGGTTTTGATTTCTCCTCCGATGGTTTCTCAGCAATCATACAGATTCCACATAATTCTATTCAAATCGCAATTGCTAATCACATTCAAAAGACTTCGCGGAAACCAAAAGACCAATGAATCCATCCGAATCCAACATAAATATAAAACTATTTTTGGTCTCCCGCACGTTCTCAGCAACCAAACAGACTCGAAATAACAAAAAACAGATCAGACACCCAAATCCACAATTTCATGCCTGTCGAAATGAAAATGTAATCGATGACGATAATTGAATGAAATTGAATAGAGAACCAAAATCACAGATCTAAGACCAATTCAAGATCGAGAAAGAAAGAACGAAGAAGCGAGAGAAATGCACCTTTGAGAAACCTAGAGACAGAAAATGGAAAAATATGAATGGGAGAGAACTCAAACGAGCGAAACCAGGCGCGAATAGGAGCTAACCAGAAATGAAGGGGTCCCTTATATATACATGAAGAGCTGCTGACTGTATCCACCCTAGATGCACGTGCAACCCGACACGTCACCTGGGTGGTTTCTCCTGATTCTGATTTCTGGGGTTATCTTCACTCATTCAATCCTCCTTACCGGCTACAGCTTCTTCCGGTTTTCTCTCCTTTTTTCCTTTTTCCTTTGTCTTTTTTTTTTTCTTTAATAATATCATATTTATTATTTTTTTAAATATAATTTAAAAAATACAAAAAGATTGCAAGGACACTGCTACGTGAGACTTGACAAAACGTAAATTTTTAGCCAACAGAGGAGTATTCGTAATACAAGCCTTTCTCAAAAAATGAAGAGGGGATTATTAAATAGAAATAAAAATATATTATTTTTTATATTATTCTAAAAAATAATTAAAAATATAAAAAATTTGATATTATTTATAAATTTATGATATATTTAAGTTTTTAAATATAATTTTGTATTTGAAAAATAACTTTAATAATTATTTTCAATTTTTATTTTTATTTTGTTGGGCCATTGCTCAGATGAGCATAATCGGATGGGGACCTAAGAAAAGGTAATGAATGGCTCGTAAGAATACAGGCCATCGGTTCAGATAACAGATAATGGGTTCAGGTTCAAGGATATTCACATGTACGTGCTGATGTGACAACTAAAAAGTTGCCCAAATGTCCCATACTGGATGGTTTTAAAAGGGACAGGTTGTTAAAGCCAACTTAAAATATCCCAGCGGTTACCCAGAACTACCTAGAAATAAAAAATTAGAAGAGGCCAACTGGAGGGGACCCATTGCCACAACTTACATCCACACCATCAATCATAGCCTACAGACGTGTCCAGCACTTACATCTGAATTTAATTTATATTCCAGAGCAAGCTACACGGCTTGGAGTTAGAGATAAAAATTGAGAGTTGAGACTTCTTACTTCTTACACAACTTGGAATGGGATATAGACAAAACGTTGTAAAAGAAAATGTAAGCCACATAAAATGGATGTTTGAAAGACTCAAAGAAAGACACCGAGTCAGATCAAATATCAATCAGTTGAGATTTGAGAATATGCTCCAACGAATGAAGTGAGGGCTGTAAATGTATGGGCGAGGGACGAGGTGAGAACAAGGCTCTTGTTCGTCCTCTTCCCTGGTTGACACTAAAAGGATTAGGGAGCATTAGGGAAATTCTGATTAGCTTTCCTAAAGTCGTTAGATTTGAGAATATCTTCCAAAGAGCTTAAGTGAGGGATACAACTGGTATGCACAAGGTGACATAATTTTAAATGGTGCACTTTAAGCAAGTCTAAACTCTCGCAACAACTTTTTGATTATAGCGCCTCGCTTGTAAGACATGTCCTTGTTAAAGAGGCGCATTTTGTCAGATTTTAAACACTTTTATTTATGAAATTTTGAATTATATATTAAAATTTATATAATTTTATTAAATTTTTTTTTTATTAAATGTTCATTTTAAATATTTGGCATCTTAAATTTTTTATTAATTAGATATTTAAATTAAATTTTGAATCATATTTTATAAAATTGATACACATAGATGTCATATTTCATTTTACTTAGGCATAGGGATGACAATGGGATGAGGGTTTCAGATGAATCACTCGCATCCCAACTTCATCTCATTTATTTATATCTATCCTCATTTCCATCAATAAATAAATAAATAAGATAAAACAAGATGTAATGAGTATAGAAAATTCTTCTCCCCATCTAGCCCTATTTAAAATTTTTCAAATTTTTTACTTTTAAAATTTCAAAATTTATGAAAATAAATATTATATATACATATATATAATACTATAAATATTTAAAATTTATTTTTATGATTCATTTATGTTTAAAAAGTTGAAAATTGAAAAAAAAAATAACTAAAATAATTTTTTATTTAAAATTATATATAATCAAAATGAAACAAGGTGAGGCAAAATCATATTCGAACCCACCCCAAACTCATTCTAAGTTTTAAAGGCTTTCTAAACTGCCCAAACTCGTTTATTTTTATTCAAAACCTTTCCTTGATATGGGCTGAACAAGTACCCAAAAAATCCCACCTCTTAGACCTAAGCTATGAGAGACTTTTGAACATTAGGTACACCTTGCACCTAAACTATGGGTTAGAATATACCTTTTTTCTTAGTTTTTATTTGTAAACTTATTTCTCATTCATGTTTCATTCCCTGTAATTGATTACACAAAAGAGGGAGGAGAAACTCAAGACGGAAATCCTAATTAGTTTTGTAATTTCATAATTTTATATTTTATATTTTTAATTTTATAAATACAAAATTATATATAAATTAATATATTATTATTATTTTTTAAAAATATTACGTATATTATTTTAAAATTATATAGAAACAATTGTAACAATATACCATATAATGATGATGTGAGACTGCCCCATCCCCAATGAGTTAATTTTTGTCATCCTCATTAGTATTATCCATTTTTGTATAGACATAAGAGCGTCATGAAAGGCATTAGGAGAACTCAACCACGTCCTGTGGCTATGCATATGTGAAACTGCTAACAGATTTTATTTTGTTCTTCAGTTTTGTATTACAATGAACAACAGATCAAGCGAGTCATATCCATTCACCAGCACATGCTACGATTCTGAACTTTGAGCTGACCCATTTCTAATTCTCAAACTCCCAATCTTCAATATTCCATCCTATATTTGCAATTCCTGAGTTCATGAATTTTTAGTTAAAGTTTAATTTATTTATCTTTTAAATTTTGAATTAAATGGAGGTTATCATGCAAGCAATTTTGGGTTGTTTGCCATTTCTGAATTCATTATGATTAATGATTTAATACAACTTGCTAGGAGAAAATTGGGATTCAAATGGATTAGATGCTTTGAGCAGGATTTAAAAATAAAACTTACAGTATTTTGAAAGGAAATTTTCAAAGAAGCATCCAAAGGAACAACTTACAGCATTTTGAAAGGAACTAAGATCTTTGGATCTAGACAACGGTCCCAGCAATGAAACATCATCAAATAAACGAATTCTAGTTGTTAGGAGCCAAAAGAAGCATCCATCATTTGTCAGACTGTTTCTCCTTTGTTTCCACTGGAGGCAATGACTGCATACAATGTGTCATAAACTCCATTATGAGATTGAAATTTATCAAACAAGGTAGGAAGTTCAAGCAGCGCCTAGAACTAGTGTCAGGCGTTTTATCAAACAGGTCATAGGGGTAGAGAGAATATTACTAGATCCGGCTTGAAGATGTTGTGGACAACGGAGGCGCCTGAAAGAAGCGAAACAATCACAACTACGCACGACCATGCCAACGAAGGAGTACCAGTCGGCTGCCTCCCTCCTCCGAACTTTTGATTCATTCCTCTGCAACCAAATCAAACGAATCAAATTGATGATTAATCTTTTAATTCTTTCGGCTTATTCAGATTTACATTTTGATCATTCTAGAAAGATGTTTGATCTTTTCTACAATTATAACCTCAAATCTGGAAGCAAACTGGACCCAAAGCCATGATTCGGATGGTACATTTGGCACTTTATACAGCTTGCCACTCAATTGAACAAGCCCTCCTAAACTCGGCAAAACCTTGATTTTGACAATTTGAGCTTCGGCTACTTGAATATATCATTTTTTTCCCCCTAATCTAAGGGCGTCGATTTCTAGCAGTTTCTAGAATACACTGCCGATTCATTTCTCCTCCCATTTCTTATTAACCAAACATACACGAAATTCAAAATTTACAATAAAGAAAAAAAAATGCAAACATGATTAATATCAATAATGGATCAACGAAATTCACATCCTACTTTTTATCAAATCAAACGAAGAAAAATCGAATCGATGAAGATTCGATGGAGAAGTACCTTTGAATACTGCAAGAGAGTGAAGAAATTAAGACTAGGGAGCCTGCGGAAACGATGATGATATAAAAGTGCCTTCTGAAACTGCAAGAGAAGCTTTTACTATCATACATATATATAAATAACAACAAATAAAAAATAAATGACATTTAAAAAATAGGTATGATTTAGAATTACAGTCCCCATTTAAATAACGATTTTTAAAATAAAAAACTATTTTTCAGAAACATTTGATAATTTTCATTTGTTTGCTGATTGTGATTTAAAAAATAATTATAGAAAAATAATTAAAAATAAAATAAGTAAAGATTATTTTCTAAAAACATTTAAAATTAAAAAAAATTGAAGAATATTTTGATTTTGATTAAGTATTTTTTAAGACAGTATTTTATAGTAGTTTTTTTTTAGAAAAAAACTGTTCTATAATATTTTGTAGAGTAAAAATATATTTAAAAGATAAAAATATTTTTAATTTGTTTTCTACATTTTTATATGTGTTTTAAAAATAAATTTTATATAATGTTTTATATTTAATCATTTAAAAAATGTATATAATTATATTTTAAAATAATTATTTAAAAATAAATAAAAACAACTTAAATATATTTTTTGAAAACAATATGTCTTTTGTTTTTAAGAATATAAAACTTTTTTTGATTTTCTGATTGTGAAACGTGTGTTTATATATATATATATATATATATATATATATATATATATATATATAAAACAAAAAAACCCTTTTAAAAAGGGTTTTCAAACCAAGGTCTTTGTTATCTCTTAAGAGAATCATGAGTTTTGTTTCATAGATTTTTAAAATAGTTATTATATGTAACATGACAATGATATAAGTTTTTTCATAATCAAATATAAATTATTTAAGAATTATTTTAAATTTTTGGATTGGGTTCAAGAATTATCTTATTTCTTCATGTCTGCCTGATTATATAAATAATTAGATAAATAATTTATTTTTATTTTTATTTTTAAACACATAAAATAAAAATTATAAATTTAATATTATCTATTTATATCAATATTATAAGATTTTAAAATAATAAAAGCGCAACCGACCCGACCCGACCCGCCCATTTAAACTTCATCTGAATGAGAATGAATATAGGTTTAAATGATCCAAACAGGATCAAGATGAGGTGCTTTACCCAAACGTGTTCCATTGACAACCCCAATCAACACTCCAAATAGTTCGACTTAATTCTTTTTTTTTTTTCCGCCATTTTTATCAAATGAAGCCGAGCAACCTCTTAAAAATTGTCTATTTATCTACACTCAGAAACCTCTTAAAAATTAAGATCCCGTCTCATAGTTGATTTTTTAAAAATATTATTTAATATTTTGTAGAATAAAAGTCTATTTAAAAATTTAATTTAAAATATTTTTATTCTGTTTTTAAAAATATATTTTAATAATCATTTTTATATCTAATGTTTCATTTTTACTCTATGTTTGGTTCTTGGAAAATTTCGAGGGAAAATACAAAGAAAATAAAAAATGAAGGAAAATAAAAAATAGAGTTAAAGATAATAAATTATTTTTATTTACTATTTCAAACTCATTTTATTTATTTTAATTCATCGATAAAAAAGATTAAATAATTTTAAAATGCATAAGTTTCTAACTAATTTTAATTATATTTAATTTTCTTTGAAATATTTTATTGGACAATCAAATATGAGAAAATAATTTTTCTTACCATTATTTTTCTTTCTTTTGTACTTTCTGAGAACCCAACATAATTCTTCTTCATATTTATATAATTATTTTTTAAACAATCCTTGAAAAGAAAGTGAATAAAATGAAAATAATTTTAAAATATTTTTTGAAAATAATTTTCTATTATCTAAAGCATAAAAATAGAAAAACAAGTTTGACAACTACATAATAAAAAGTTGTTTTCTATTTTTAAAAATAAAAAATAGAGTATTTTTAAATAACATTTTTAATTGTATAACATTTTTCTTTTATTGTTTTTACTTATTTCATAAGTTGTTTTCACTTGTTTTTTGAATTGTTTTAATTTATTTTTTAAGGTTTGTTTTTAAAAAATAAAACGATTAAAAATAAAACATTACATATAAAAATTATTTTAAAAACATAAAAAATCAAATTAAAATATTTTAAATTCCCATATTGACATTTCTTTTACAAAATATTGAAAAATAATTTTTAAAAATTGTACTATTTTAAAAAATTGTTATCAAATATGGTCCATAATTTTTATTTTTAAAAAATAAAAAACAATTTTTTGATTTACATGCGTTTGTTTGTTTGTTTGTTTGTTTTCTTTTCTGTGTTTATTTTTTTTTAGAGAATAAAAAATTATTCTCAAAAGCAATTATGACAGCAAACCTAAAAATTTAGATTACGAAGAAATTTTAACTTGAATTTTTAGCCCAGTCACTCCTAAGATAAGAGTTTGTCTTTTATCCGAAGTGTGAAATGAAGAATTTAGATCATGAAGAAATCTGAACTTGAATTTTTAGCCTACTCACCCCTAAACTAAGATAAAGAGTTTTGTCTTTTTATCTAAAGTGTGAAGAGTTCTAAAAATTAAGAATTTAGATCATGACGAAATCTGAACATGTCAGAATTCTAAATAATGCTAAAAAAATGTAACAAACAAATTTCAGTTAAAATTTATTTGAAAACAAAATGTAACTTGAAAAACAAATGAGACTAGAAAAGACTTGGAAAAACAATCAGGGCAAGGAAATTGATACAATTTCAATGCATCATCTTTATGAACTTGCTCACATTTTTTTTTCCTCTCTGAAGAGCTATCCGAGTATTTCAACATGCAAACCAGAAGGGTACCAAAATAAGTAGATGTAGAACTCTCCAAACGATAATTTGATAAGAAGAAATAAGAGAATATCCCCAAGTAGGATCCCAAGGATGGGAACAAATTCAAATGGATTACACTGTCTAAATAGAAAACTAAGCTCACCAAGAGAAAACAGGCATTGAATGTCATCTCTTTTTAGTTCATTTCCCACAAGAATTGACCTTCAAGGATCCCAATCATGCTGTGAATCCAGACCCTTGAATGAAAAGAGACTAACCGAATGGCAGGCCTGCTTCCCACTTCTACAGGAATGGGGGTAGTATCACCCATCGGCGTGGGTACTTGGGTCTTCCCTCCTTTCCATCAAATAGCTGCACATGACAATGAGCCCAAGTTAAAGAAACAAAAACAGTCTAGCAGACAGGAGAGAGAGACAAGACGGCAAATGAAACCATAGTTTCTTATTTTATTCACTCACAATCATGCATCAATGAAGGACATGGATCCAGAAGACAACACTCAAACTGACAATTAAGGATCCTTGTACATTAAGAACATGTCTTTAAAATCTGGGTCCATGGTGTCCTTTGGAATGGATGATAATCAGTTTAATGCTTATTATAAATCTAGGCATGCCAAAGAAAGGACTCTCCCTCGAATCTGTGCTATGTTGGTTTTGGTTATGATACACCTTTTTTAAGGTACCATGACCAAAATTGCAGCAAAATGTAGGACAAATCCATTAACAAATTTGTTTATGATTAACAGTAAATCTTTCCTATAAGATTCCAGGTTCTCAGGTGGGCAAACTCGGACATGTGAATGTATGTGTGTGCTCGCACGTAGAGATGCAGACACATAATCATGCAGAGTCATGCAACATCCTTAATAACAGACAAGCATAAGAAATTCTTAGGAGGAAACATAAAAGGAAAAGCACCCAAGGAAATGGATCTGATACAAACTTGAATCAGATAGAAATCCTGAATTAGAGCCCCTATTTATTGTGTAAGAAGCACATGCCTCTTTAAGAGTATGCAAAAGAATTGGAAATAACTTGTTCAGGAAAAGAGAAAAGCAAGTTACCTTCCTCAAACGACGGTGCTTTGCAAGGGCCCAGTTGGTCATGATAGCAGCAGCAACAACAAGAAAGACATAGCCCGCAACAGTCTGTGTTGCAATATTGAAGCCCACCCACTGATAGATCTCTGTTGTGTAATTTGCACATGTCACAATATTGAATAGAAACCCATGAGGAATTTGGTACCCTCCATTTCCATCAGGGCTTCGAAGATTCCTCAACAAGATATGGCAATAGAAGTTTGTAACCTGACAAACCAACCCAAACCCAAACCCAATTTTCATTTGGAGGTCACTAACAGGGGTGTAAAGTGGGTGGTTCACATAGTAAGCAATATAAGAGCCAAAGGTCCAATAATAAGCACAATTCCTGAAAACATTAGAGAGCGGTGAAGTTGCATGACTGAACCGATGCACAAAAAAGGTTTCCATGATACGTTTGAAGTAGTGGAAGCACCAGTAGTACAAGGCATACGTCTGAACTGGGTGGATGAGACGCTCCCCTTTATAACCGAAGTACTGGTAAACAGGGAAGAAGTAGAAGATGGGATATATGAGAAGAGGACCCAAGTACTCCCAGAAGAAAAGTGTCCTATAGGAGATTTGTGGACCCAGATCCTTGAACACTACAGTTAAGTTGCTTGAGTTTCCATCACAATAATCTTTGACACTCTTTTTGTAGTTAAGTGCAACAGGCCTCTCCTTTGAGCCCGGTTGGAGGGGTAGGGTTAGCCGCTGTCTGGAGGGATAGTATTTTTTGGCTGTAAAAGAAAGAAATGTACATCAGTTAACTGAAATCATAGAGCATTACCTCAACCCCACACAAAGAAGAAGAAAAGAGGAATAAAGGAATTATGAAACATAATTAAAGTGGCCAATTCAGTAAATAACAAGAGCATGGCAAAAAAAACATGGGACAAGCTAGTTAAAAAGGACATCATTGCAAGAATTTAATTGAAGAAATGGCTCTAAGTAGAGATGACAAAATAAGATTCGTACAACCAACATCAAGACAATCGGAAAAAGGTTTTGTTGAGTTGAGTTGAGTTATAATTCAGGCATTGCGGGGAGGGGGTTGTTACTAAGGAAACTTTACCACCTTCCTTACATGAACAAAAATATGGGAGAAGGACAAAGGGATGAAAATGCATATAACCCATCTTTTCTCTAAGCATGCACTGCTGGTGACTGAGGCATGTATATAATAAGCTACTTGAATCAAGCCAATATTCCCATTATATAATAAAGTATCACATTTACTTGTAGCACTTCCTTAAGAATTTATATTAAAGGCTCCATTTATATGAAATATCATATTCTTTTCTAAGCTAAATACATCAAACAAAAGAGTAAATTTCATCTCAAATCAATTAACAAAGTTCACTTCAATTTAAAATGAGCACTCGAGTTACATCAATTTTACACATGAAGGGATTGGGCAAGGGAACTAAGTGCAAGATCAAATGTCGGTCTTCGGTTCTAACATCAAATACTAATCATAGACAACAGTGTAGCAATAACAGAAGCATATATCTGACACTTACTTCGCCGATGAATTGCCTCCTGCAGGTCAACCACAGTAGCCTGCAAAATCCAAAGACAAATACAATCAAAATTGCATAGCACAGGCTTCATTTGCATTCTGAGAAATTGTAGGAAAAGATGACAAAATTTAAATTTTGAGTATTAGATCTATTATCCATTGGAATCCCAGAAAACCCATCCCTAACTGAACCTAATACAACCATTTGGCCTACCAAAATTTTCAGCTTTTACTAGAAATCAAAACACCGAAGCGCAGAAATTTTAAATCTTCATTTTCTTTCCGTTTCCCTCCTGGTTTCCTCGGCAGCCAAACGGAGGGTATAGAGAAACTAAAACATGAGAAATTTTGAAGCCCAATGCCAAGATCAGCAACCCTAATACCTAATCTCAAATGAACTATCAAACTCAAAAGTTAGCGAAATTGATCTCTTCTTCCACACCAAGCAAAGCAAGAGCAAGCACTACCTATTCTATCAGAAGATCCACATAACCATCTCAATTTCACCAAATCTTCCACACCCATCTCCAAATCAAAACGAAATCTACCCCCTGTTTGCCTTCCCAGAAAACTAAGGAAAATAAATTCAAATTTCTACTTCTACTATTTACTCAACAAAAAACCTCAAATAACTTGATCGGGTTCTAACAAATTACAAGTGTTCAGGACTCATTTTTCTTCCATTCTCCTCCACTTTCTTAGTAACCAAACAGAATAAACAAAAACAAACACAGATGGCGAAACAAAGACAGAGCCTGAGAGAGAGAGCATACCGACTCATCGAGCTCAAGCCCACCCTTGATGAGCTCTCTACCACTCCGCGTAACCACCGTGACCTTCATCTCCAAGATGTGATAAAAGGTTCAAATGAGAGAGAATAGAAAGAGAAAGAAATGGACTCTGGATCTGCAAAACAATATCTCCTAGAAGATCAAAACAAGAAGCAGAGGAGGAGAAATCAGGCGCAAAACCCACCTCTCTGATGTGAGGAGAGCCCAACCCAAGGTCGTTAAATACGAGACTTGAAAGATGATGGGTTGAGTAGTTGGAGGCTCGGAGGAGGCCTTTATTGTTGATCGTGGATATTATTGTGAGGTGGTGTCCAATGTCCATACAAAGGTAATTAATTGTGTATGGTTGGGGTAGGACAGCTAACTATGTGAGCTGATCACCCAACTCTTTCATTCAACACTTTGTTCATGCCCTACTGGAGGTCTTCCAATTCCTCCCACACCCACAATTGCATTGGGTTAAGGTTCCACACTCTGCTAAAAAATAAAAAGATAAAAAAAAAATAAAAAAAAAATCAATCAATCCTTGGTGGATTAAATTTTGAAATATCTAATAAATGATAGTGAAGTATAAAATTAAAAGATCGAAAGTTGTACACGTGGCACGATGAGATTGGCGATGTCTTTTATAGTAGTAGGACCCATAAAAAGTCCTCATTTTATAGTAGTGCAGAATGGGCTAAATTTAGGAACCAATCTTCAATTATTTTACCATTGTAACCCTACACGGCTACACCTCTTATAAATTTATGGGCCATATTGGTCATGACCAAGAAATGGGCCGGTTTAAATAGGACATCATCCAACCCATCTTTTCAAACAACCCAACAAATTTAAATGAAACCTAAATGAGTTGGTTGGCAGCCATAGGATTCAATAAGTAGATTACTAAATCAAGTTGTTGATTGGGCCGTTAGGATTAAATATCTGGGCCCATGGTGGTTTGATGAAAGGTAGTCCATGACTACGACCCATCCCCGTCTTTTAGCTAAAAGTGGATCACATGTACGGCCCTATATTGGATAGTAGAGTTTTTAATTCCTCATTCCCACGCTTTATGTAATCGAACTCTTGTGCACATACCTCGATTTGCAACAAGAAATTGCTGCAACTAATATAAAATATAGAAAAAAAATAAAAAAAAATAAAAAATAAGTTAAATTCATAGTTAAGAAAATATTCTAAACACAATCAATGTTTTGTATCCCATTTTTATTATTCTCAATATTTCTAATTACCGATTATGGGTCTAAGTTATACATAACTTTTTAAAATGACAAAAACTATGATAATAATTGCAAAATACTTTTCAAGGTGTCTCTAAATCCTTCGAGAGCTTGAATTTCACCTTAAGGATTGAGATAACAATAGCAATAAAATTATTACATGAATCACCTATACATCCGTTACTTCCATTGATATGCCATTTAGTTACTTTGAGATAACAAAAAAAGTTTAAAACTTCTTATCTACTCATTATGTCCGGGAGATTTGGTTCAACAGTATTATATTCTTGTCACTTTGTATCACATGAAACTTGCATTAAGTTAATATGACAATGACTTTTATTTATAGGTTGTTTTTTTAGGATTAACTTGCCTTATCTCAATCTCAATTGGAAACATGCAAAATTATTTGAAAAGCATTGAGATAAGTTATAATTAAATCAATTTCTCACAGCACTAAATGATTATTTTGAGCAAGTTTGTGACTCATTGCTTCATCGCAAACCCATTCTCCCCTTGATGGTGCATTGATGGAGATTTTGTTTGAAGAGACTCAAAAGAATACCATGCATAGCCAACCAATTGAAGGACTATCAACTCTTAAGAAAACAATCATGGCTACTTCGTAAATACGCACAAAAGCTCCTAGACATCTTGCTTTCAAGTCTTTCCACCAACAAAATAACCATCCACATAATCATTTCCAAACTCAACCTATTTCAAAGGACTACATGTGTAATGCTATCATTGATATTGTCATAAGCCAATGCATATTATTGAGGATTACCACAAACTCATCAACAAAAAGATTACAACAACTACCACTAGTACTCCACCAATGTATAAAGATTCATCTTCTTGTCCATCTATATCCTTTGCAAACTTAAAGCAACAATCAACTAGGTTTTGTCTTGTATTACTCTACAAGAATAAGGTGACTATTAATTTTGTATTACTTATCATCTTCACCCTCGAGTGTGTGCATGTATATATATATATTTCATTTATTTTCTTCCTTCTATTTTTTTTGTTGACATAAACTTTTTAATCAAAAAATTAAAGGACATTTTATTTTATGAAGAGACTAGCGGTTAAAAATTACTTTAATAGTCTTTTTTTTTTTAAATAATAATTTTAAAATTTTGCTTAGTAAAATATCACACAAGAAAAAATGCATGACAATAACATATTATACCAAGGATATCATCCGTGAACTATTAAAAACCCTAAAATCACAATTTAGTTATATATATATATATTCTTTTTACAAGCCCTTTAAAAAACTTTATTGGCTTCCAAATCTTATATTCACTAATCCTCTCAAATACCTTCTTTCTTCTCAATTTTTTTTTTTTTACATCTTCCATTAAGAAGAATTTATAATTTATACAAAAATAAAATAAAAATGAAAAAGGGTTTAAAGATAGGGTTAGTGGATGACTAGATACCAATTTTCTCTTTTAGAAAGTGAAAGTCATATTTAGAGAGGGGTTTTTTTTTGTGTCATTTTACACTTGGGAGAAATTAGAGAGTATTTAAGAAGCCATATTTTTTACTTTTAGTTGAAATTTTACATATAGACTTAAGGAGGGAAGGGAAGAAAGTTGAAGAGAAAAGAAATAGGGGGGAAATAAGCTTATGATATTAATAGTTGAGTCGTACTATATTTACTAAAGAATTGTTATTGATCGAAAATTACAAGGATATGTATTACTAAAAGTTAAGGATCTATTTGATAATATTTTAAAAAATAATTATCAAAAACCAATTTTTAAGAATCATTCTTAAAAATAATTTTAAATTATTTTCATGTAATATTTCAGAAGTTTAAAATATTGTTGTATCTTCCATTATTGCTTAAAACACTCGCTTCAAAAAACAATTTGTTTTTAGAACTAATTCTCTTAATGTGTTTCTAATTTAAAAAACCATTTTTCGTACTAATAATAAAAATAGTTCTCTTTAAAAACCGTTCTCAAACACACCAAAGAAATTTGATTGGTACCGCTTTTTAGGCTTAGAAATGTGGGTCTTGGAAGTCGGCCCTTAATCCACGCCAGTTTTGAGATAACTTGGGTCTACCTATTTGCAACCCAATGGGCCTCAAAGATCGTTAGAACCATGTTGCAATCGGAACCCACTTTACTCATGTGCCCTCCAAGCTTAGATACTCCAAAACAATTCAATTTGATTAATAAATTTTCAAAATTTAATGCATCATATTAATCCAAAACAAAACTAGAGTCCACACAATGGTCAATCTATTGGCCTCGTGCATCTGGTTAACTATTTGGAACGCCAAAAGCTAATGTGAACATCGGAAAGAGAGGGAAAAAAAATGAAGTTGGCTGAAGAAGATTAAGGCAAGTCTCGCATTCCCATTTATATTATCGACTTTATTGGGCCCAAATGTTCAACATAAATACCAAATGAAAGGCCTAAGAAGTCTCCGATGGGCCCATCAGAAGGCAGAAGGGATGAAAGACCCATTGCTGCCCAGTCCTACACAACTCATAAGTCGTTGAGTGGTTTTAACTTTTCCACTTGACCCAGACCCTTCTCCTTAACTCATTTATGGAACAGAATCAACAGATGGCTTCCTACCTCTTGATGTTCCACGTCACACGAAAGAGGCACGTAATTCCGACGCGGGCGGCATTGGTTTCTTTAGCAATGAGGTGGCAGGATTTCAAAAGTGGGGTGGTGAATTTTGTGGGTTTAATAAATGAATGGCCCAAGGAAGGCCCTCATCTAGTTTCCTAACGACTGACATTGCCTTCCAGTCCAACGCCAGCCTGTACTCCCTTCCCACCGGCCACAGAACTTCTACATATATGTTTCTGATGCGACGTGGTCTAGTCTTTTAAAATATTCAACTTGAAGTGAATATGTGTTTGACTCAACATCTTAATATACAGTACTTATGGACCAAGTTTAAGTCTTTTAAAATATTCAAATTGAAGTGAATATGTGTGACTCAACATCTTAATACACACTACTTATGGGCCAAGTTTAAGCAAATTAGAGTGTGGCTATGGCCCAGTGAATATGTGTATGCATGACTCGATATTTTTATATATAGAACTTCAGGGCCAAGTTCAACCAGATTGGCTCGTGGGGTAGTAGGGTCCTCCCTATAAAGTACTTAAGGGCCAAGTTTAATCAAAATGAAGTGAATATGGGCATGTGGTATCTCTATAAATAGGGTCTTCCCCCACCTCTTTCAGCCATACCCTTCAACAGCTACTGCTTCTTCAGTTTTTCTTCAACTTTATATCTGTGGATTGATTCCATTCTTATATTTCTTCTTTTATTAGCATTTTCAATTGAGGTATTGATTGAATGGAGGCCGCGGGCAGCAATCACTTTAGCCATCCGGAGCACTCACTGGAGCTAAAAAACTACAAAAAGCCTTACACTTGCGACGGATGCAAGGAGCCAGGATTCGGATCAAGATACAGATGTGAGGCCTGCGACTTCGATCTCCACAAGGACTGCATGTTCCCTGCTGAAACCACTACCCATGACTTCTTCGGAAACGCCACCTTCAAATTTCTCCCTCGACCACCCAATCTAAAGTGCCAAGAGAAGCACTGCAGGAACAAGTGCAAAAGCTACTGTGATGCCTGTGGAAAGGTCGTGAAGGGCTTTGTTTACCACTGTGCGGCACACAACTTGGATTTGCATCCATGCTGCCGCAACCTCGAGACTAAAATGGATATCCACGGCGAGGAGTTTTGGCTCCAAGATAAGGTGTCAAGGCGGTGCAATTGGTGCAGGAAGAAGAAGCTTCATGGCAGAGGCTCAGGCGTCCAAGGCTGGGCTTACGCATCAAGAAACGAAGACTACTATTTTCATGTGGGCTGTGTGCCGGAGATGACGCTGGATGCTTGGCAAAATGACGGTGGTAGTGGCAATGATGATGATGATGATAGGAGTGTAGCAACGGTGAGTAAAATGAAGATGCAGCTGCAACGCAATTCAAAGGGAAATAGGGGGAGAGGAAACAAGTATTGGAAGATGTTGAAGTCAATCTTGAAGATTATAGTG
Organism: Vitis vinifera; assembly: GCF_030704535.1. Lineage (NCBI taxonomy): Eukaryota > Viridiplantae > Streptophyta > Magnoliopsida > Vitales > Vitaceae > Vitis > Vitis vinifera. Next base: position 2,989,741 of record NC_081817.1, read on the forward strand.
TCTGTTTTATTAGGGGATCCAACCATAACTCTCGCTTGTGTGGTTGCAGAGTCGCTTCTCTCCAAGTAATATTTTATATTTTTTAGGTTTATGTTTCATTTGTATGGATGAGTGTTAGTTTGCATTCAGCTTTGATGATTTTATTTAGCTTATATCTCTTGATGTCACGACCCAAATTTCGTGTAACTTAGAAGCATGAACCAAGTAAAAGGTTTGACCTAAGGGGGGTATTGGGTACTTTTGAAAGAATATTTTGTTTTCATTCCTATTTTTTATTTTTTAGTGGATATAAATGAATTTTATGATTCCATTTCTATGGATGAACTTAGGAATACAAGATGATTGGAATGATTATTTGTTTTTATTTCAATGTTTGATAATAATAGAAATAGAAATTAAAAAGAAATAAATTTACAATAATATCCTTCCATATAATTTAAAATAATTTTTTTAAAAAAATAAAAATAAAATTTGAGAGTTTTTTTAATTAAATAATAAGACTAAATATATATATATATATATATATATATATATATAGTCAATAAATAAAAAATTAACCATAAAAAATCATATAACTAGAATGTACAAATATTCAATTATCATTTTATTAAAAATTTGAATAATTTGTCATGCTTAAGCAGTTATAAAATTATATTTTACAATATATATATTATAATATTTAAATTTTCAAAGCTAACAAATGTTTTTCCTATTTCCAAAAAAGGAAATAAAAGAATTCAAATTTCATTCAAAACCCTAAAAATTAGAAATTGAATTTTTTTTTCCAAATATCGTGGAAGGTTTGATTGATTCAGTTTGGGAGAATCACTTATTACATAGAAGTGGATGATGAATAGGTCTCTAGCTTTGCAAAGAAGATAAGTATCGGGCTTAAAGAATGAGATAAGAGGGTAAAATAATAAATTTAGGTTATTTTATATTATCAAATGAGTTTAATGAATTAGAATACCACATATTTTTTATGAATTCAAATTCGATTTATAAGTTGAATTTGATTTCTGTCTAAATAATTTTTTATTTCATTTATGTCTTTTTAACATTTATCCAAACATAGGAATAAGAGAGAAAATGAATGAGATGTCTATTTCCACTCCCTATTCCAGTGTACCAAACACTCCCTAAGAGTTTTCATTGTCTAAATTCGCAATCAATTAAAACATCTTGAATTTGTTTTTTCCAAAAATAAATCACAATTTAAATCAAAACAAAACTTCAATTTACCGATATAGAAACCAATATTCAAAAGTAACATGAGAAAGTAAAAATCATTCTAAGTCTCTAATATAAATATGTAATAAAAGTTCACAGTTTGAACAAGTTTAAACAAAATAAAGTCAAAGTATAAACACACATAGCAATTATGTTAAAACTCTCTTAGCTACTCCAAAATCTCATAGGAGTTTCAAAATAAACACACATAGCAATTATGTTAAAACTCTCTGAGTTACTCCAAAATCTCATAGGGTATTTTGATGCCCTCTCTGTTCTATCGATGGTCCTTAGGAGCAATATTTGCACTAAAAAGTTTCAAGAAATAAGAAATGAACATTTTCACATTACTCACTAAGGTGTCTTACATAGAAGGGAGTTAATTGGTTCTACTAAGGTTCAACGATATACAAAATAAAACATTCAACTATTAAATAAACAATCTAAATATTTTATTTGATCTAATTATATCATTTCAATAATTTCCAATAATTAAATAAAATGGATGTAAAGATGTGACACACAAACATACAATGTATTGTTGTTTTTGGGCTTTTGTTGAAGAATATGTGTTTGTACCTAAATATACTCTTCATTTAGAGTATTCCTCAGGTAAACTTTTATATATTTCACTATCTTCTTAATTCGCATCTCACGAGCCTTTACTTTTTATCATCATTTTATTTTCTTTCTTTTCCATTTCATGCAACATTTCAACAATTCTTATTTTTCCTCTATATAACCATGATACATATGAAATACAATGATTTCACATATCATTATCCACAACTTTTCCAAAACAATTTTCTTTTTATTAAGTCCAATATAATAATTTATCCACTATTACATCACCCTCAAATATCAAAGAAAATTCTCAATAATCCAAATATCAACAAAACATAATTTATACCCTAATTTTATTTATTCCTAACAATCTCAATAATTTTTAACACCCAATATAGTTTTTTTTTTCACATTTAAATCACCAAAAAATCTAAAAAAAATCCCAATAACATAAATATCAACAAAACACAATTTATAACCTAATTTTATTTATACCTAACAATCTCAATAATTTTTAACACCCAATACAATATTTTTGTTCCACATTTACATCACCAAAAACATCTAAGAAAATTCTCATTAATACAAATATTAATAAAGCACAATTTATACCCTAATTTTATTTATTCCCAACAATCTCAATAATTTTTAACACCTAATACCATTAAACATCCAAAAAAATTCTCAATAATAAAAATATTAACAAAACACAATTTATAACATAATTTTATTTATTCTCAATAATCTTAAATAATTTCGATCATCCAACATAACAATTTTTTTACAATTAAATAATTCCAAAGCCACAAATTTTTTTTTTTAAAAAATACTACCTATTTATCTTCCAATAACAAAATCTTTAAATTTTTTCAAGAAAAAAAAATTAGATAGAAGATTTAGGTTAAACAATCCGATTGGAAAATTCGACCAGGACACCGTAAAAACGTTCCTAGTGTTGAGCGCTATTCTAAAAATTCATGTGAAACCAAGTAGTTTGCCGGTTGAAATGATGCGCCGAAGGTGAACGACGGTCTCCTACTACACTAGGCCCAGCAACTCCCCCTTTCTCCACTAAAAGTGGCCTGCCACGTCAAACCTAAATATATATATATATATATATATATATATATATATATATATATATATATATATATATATATATATATATATATATATATATATAATTTAATCATTTTTGTTTTTCTTTTCTTTCATTTCCCAATTCATTTAATTTCATCATTTTTTTTTCAACTTCACTCCATTTAATAAATTCTCAAATTCAAACCAAAATTGTTTTAATTTTCTATAATTTATTAATATTAAATAATTTTATATTATTTAATTTTTCTCTTATTTCCTTTTCGTTTTTTTTTTTTGATAAACTTAGATTTTTTCTTTTATCATTCTAAGAAATTTTTTGCTATAAAATTTATCAAATTTGATTGATCCATAAAATTTGACACGAATTCTGTCTATCTAAAATTTGACACGTGTTCTTCATCTGTATTTATTACAACAAAAGAAGATGTAATATGCCAAAAGAAAAGTTTTTGAAGCAACATTCAATGATCAGCGTAATCTCTACCGCTTTAATTTGCAAGAAATTTACAAAATTAAATATATCATATGAATTAATTAGGGTGTTGAAGGGTGGACCCCACACGACTAATCTCTGAGTCCTAATCTTCCGCCTGACTTATGGTCGCACGTTTTCCACCGACCAGATCGGCTGTTCCTCGATTTATTATATAAATTGTCAATAATTTGTAATGATTTCGTGTTAGTCATTTTTTATTTTAGCAAATAGCAAGTGAAAATAAATTAAATAATTGGTAACTATCCAATCGTCACTGGGAGTTGTTAGAAAAAGTATAATTGAAGTGGTGGCGATGGGCCTACTGATAGTTGGCCTACTTTGAAGCCCTCAGAAAAACCAAAAAGAAAAAGAAAGGAAAAGACATGTTGACCGCCCTAGAACAAGTCTTCTTCATGAAGGTCTCGAGCATGAATTAAAATTCGGCGCGTTATTGTCGTCTTACCGTGGATTATGGTTTGTAAGGCTTCACACGTTATGGTCCATTGGACATGGAAGCTTGATGTGTGCAGATAAAAGCAAGTCCAAAGGCCAGCCAGCCCACTCCCCAAGTCGTGGGATTATTTTGTTTTTTGGGGAAGATAGTAGGAAAGGAAAAGGAAGTTGGGAGAAAATTAAAAATAAAAAAATAAAAAGGAAAGAAGAAAGCCAAATTTTTGTGGAAGAGCAAAAGAGTAGGGTTTTTATTTTGAGTATAATTAAGGACATGTTTGGTAACAATTTTTTAAAACGGTTTTCAAAAATTGTTCTTAAAAACGGTTTTTGAAAGTTGTTTTTTAATAATTTACAAATTAAAAAATTGAAATATTTTAAATATATTTAAATTTATTTCAAAAAAATTTTTAATACTTTATTTTAAATTATTCTACATGCTTTCATATTTATTTATTTTTTAAAAATAACCTTTAAAAAATAAGTAAAAACAATTAAAAGATAAAAATTTATTTGAAGGTGTTTTTTAAAATAGAGAATAAAAAACAAATTTTAAAAACAGGAGTGTGACAAAATATTTTAAAAAATAGTCTTTTAAAACAAAAAATAAAAAGCATGTTTGGATGAAAGAATTTGTATTATTTTTAAAAACAATGTATTACTTTTATTTTATAAATTGAATATATAATAATATAAAATGAAATTCAAGTCAAGTATAAATAATTTTTTTTTAATTATGAAAAAATTAAAATTTCTAAGTCCTCTTGCCGTGGATGATGGTTTGTGGGGGCTTCACGCGCCGGGGACCTCTGAACTTGGAATAACTAGATCAACTCCTTGTCGAGAGAAATCTTATATATCTGGACAAACCTCCGAAACAGGCAATTAAATACTCTTTTAACCTTTCTTTTCTTGTCCTCGTTTTCGTTATCATGGTTTGTAGTTAGGGAACTGCTGCAATATCCCTCTGTTCTCGAAAATCTTACAAGCATTCGTTCCTACTTTGTAGACAATATTCTGTAACATAAAAATCCAACACTATACATGTGTGCAGTTGCAGGTGCAGGAGAGCTGTCATCCGATCGTCCATCCACTCATCGTTTGTCATGAAGAGTTGCAGCTGTAAATCCTCGACTAGTGCTCAAAGCAGCACTATGAGAAAGGGAAGTCGAAAGGCGGGGATGATGAAGGTTTTGAAGGGGGCAACAATTGCTCTCAAAGTCATTCTTTATCTCGTATCTGGCTATCTTATTAATCATCGTGTTGCTGAATTTTATAACTTGTTTTAAAGTCCGTTTGGTAATGATTTTAAGAAACGATTTTAGTGTTTTTAATATTTGAAATTTTTTATCATTCAGGTGTTAGAAATTCTAAGAATGCTTTGTAGAATCACTCCTAAATGTACTTTTAATGTATTTTGATCTTTAAAATAAGTTTATTTTATTTTATCTGTAGAGTTTCATGAGCCTCAATCCTTTCACAAGACTTCCATTAATTCCCCTTAGTAGCAAGTTATGAATGCGGAAACTTCATACTCTCATGAAAAACTCGTAGTTGAGATTTGGTCGACCTACCTTTTCAAAGAACTTTAATAGAATGCAAATGAGTTTATAAGCCCTTTAAGAAAGGCTTCCAAATCTTATATTCACTAATTCTCTTAAATAACTTCTTCTCACCTTTTTCTTTTTACATCTTCCATTAGCCATTAAAAAGAATTCATAATTTGTTAAAAAAAAAAAAGAAAAAAAAGAAAAAGGGTTTAAGGTTAGGGTTAGGGTTACTGGTGGTGGATGACTAGATACTAATTTTCTCAAATAAGCTTATGATAAACATAGCTCTAATAGTTCTATATTCACTAAACAATTATTATTGATTGAATTGAAAATTTTGCCTTACTAAAAGCTAAGGATTTGTTTGGAAATACATTAAAAAATAATTATCAAAAAGCAGATTTTGAGAATCATTCTTAAAAATAGTTTTCAATTGTTTTTTTAATGAACAAAATTATTCTAATCAATATAATTTGTTCTTGTATAATGCAAAAGTTTTCAAAGTATTATCCGTATGTTCAATTATTGCTTAGAACACTTTATAAAAATAATTAAAAACACCTTAAATTTGTTCCAAAAAATAATTTGTTTTTAGAACGAATTCTCCACATGTCTTTCTAATTAAAAAACTATTTTTCATACTAGAAAAAAAAAATTTTAAAATAGTTTTCGAACACCCAAAGATATTTGATTGATATATCCTTGATTATCAAAATAACAAAAAATAACCAATTGAGGCCCAATGTTATGGGTTTTAGGCTTAGAAATACTGGTTTTGGGAGTCGGCCCATTGTCCACACCAGTTTTGGGCTACCTTGGGCCGACCTTTGTGTAACCCAATGGCCTGAACTAGCTTGCCTTCTTGAGCTTTTCAAGATCGTTAGAATCATGTTGCAATTGGAGCCCACTTTACTCATGTGCCCTCCAAGATTAGATACTCCAAAACAATTCAATTTGATGATTTCATTTGATAAATAAAATTTCAAAATTTAATGCCCCTTACGTTAGGCGTAACCCTGAGCAAATGGGCCTTCATCATATCAATCCAAAACAAAATTGGAGTGCACAGAATGGTCTATCTATTGGCCTCGTGCATCTTACGGTTAACTATTTGGAACACCAAAAGCTAATTTGAACATCGGAAAGAGGGGGAAAAAATGAAGTTGGCTGGAGAAGATTATGCCAAGTCTCACATTCCCATTTATAATATAGATTTTATAAATGAAAGGCCCAAGAAGTTTCCTAATGGGCCACTCATCAGAAGGTAGATGGGATGAAAGACCCATTGCTGCCCAGTCGACTCATAAGTCTCCTTCAGTGGTTAACTTTTGCACTTGACCCGGACTCTTCTCCGTATCTCGCTTAAGGAACAGAGTCAAGAGATGGCTTCCTACCCCTTGATGTCCCCCGTGACACGTCAATAGAAAGGAGTTCAATGCTCCCACTCTACCCCGGACTAGGAGGACTTGTGGATGGAAAGAAAGAGCGGAGTAATTTCGAGGCAGGCGGCATTGCTTTCTCTAGCAATGAGGTGGGAGGAGTCAGGAGTGCGAGGGTGGTGAATTTTGTGGGTTTAATAGAGGAAATGCCCAAGGAGTTTCGGGCTGGGCCCTCGTCTAGCTTCCTAACGACTGCCTTGCCTTCCAGTCCAACGCCTCTCTGTACTCCTGTCCCACTTGCCATGACCCAATGTCTTCCCTCGAAGTCCTTCTCCCTTGAGAATCATTTAAATGCAATATATATATATATGATTTAATTTTATTTTTCAGTCAGTCAGCAAAATCGAGAGACCTTTGAGGTGATTAATTTCCTGATGTTGCGTGGTCTGGAAGTCTTTCAAATGGAAAAGTCCAGTACAGTGAAACTTATGAGCCAATAATAATAAAAATAATAAAAATTGGAGTGGGTATATGCTTATGATTTAAACCATGGTACCACTTTTATTATCAAAATAATAAAAATAAGCAATTGAGGCCCAATGTTATGAGTTTTAAGCTTAGAAATGCGGGTCTTGGGAGTCGGCCCATTGTCCACACCAGTTTTGGGCTAGGTTGGGCCTACCTATTTGTAACCCAATGGGCCTGAACTATCTTGTCTTCTTGAGCATTCAAGATTGTTAGAATCATGTTGCAATTGGAGCCCACTTTAGTCATGTGCCCTCCAAGATTAGATACTCCAAAACAATTCAATTTGAGGATTTCATTTGATTAATAAAATTTCAAAATTTAATGTTCCTTACATTAGGTGTAACCCTGAGCAAATGGGTCTGCATCATATTAATCCAAAACAAAATTAGAGTCCACACAATGGTCTATCTATTGGCCTCATGCATCTCATGGTTAACTATTTGGAACGCCAAAAGCCAATTTGAACATCGGAAAGAGGGGAGAAAATTGAAGTTGGCTGGAGAAGATTAAGGCAAGTCTCACATTCCCATTTATATTGTGGACTTTATTGGGGACATAAATACCAAATGAAAGGCCTAAGAAGTCTCCTAATGGGCCCCTCATCAGAAGGTAGATGGGAGGTAAGATCCATTCGGCCCAGTCCTAAGTGACTCATAAGTAGTTGACTGGTTGAACTTTTGCAGTTGACCCGGACTCTTCTCCGTATCTCGTTTATGGAACAGACTCAAGAGATGGCTTCCTACCCCTTCATGTCCCCCGTGACACGTCAACAGAAAGGAGTTCAATGCTCCCAGTCTACCCCGGACTAGGAGGACTATGGATGGAAAGAAAGAGCCGAGCAATTTCGAGGCGGGTGGCATTGGTTTTTTTAGCAATGAGGTGAGAGGAGTGCGAGGGTGGTGAATTTTTGTGGGTTTAGCAAAGGAAAAGCCCAAGGAGTTTCGGGTTGGGCCCTCATCTAGCTTCCTAACGACTGACTTGCCTTCCAGTCCAACGCCTCTCTGTACTCCTTTCCCACTTGCCACGACCCAATGGCTGTCTTCCCCTGGAGTATTTGTTTTGGTGAAGGAATTCAATGCTCCCACTCTACCCGGGAGGACTGAGAATGGAAAAGAAAGAGCCTAGTAATTTCGGGACGGGCAGTATTGCTTTCCTTTGCCAACAGGTGGCAGGAGTCCCAGGGTGTTGTGGTGAATTTTTGTGGGTTTAATAAACGAAAGGCCCAAGGGGTTTCGGGCTGGGCCCTCATTTTCTTTCCTATCGACTAACGACCGCCCTGCCTTCCACTCAACGCGGCTCTGTACTCTTGAGTCCTTTCCCACGAGCCACGACCAAATGACCCAGTGTCTTCCCTTGAACCCCATCCTCCATCCATGCCCCTCTCCCTTGAGAATCATTTAAATGCAACAGTACTTATATATATATATATATATTTATGATTTAATTTTATTTTTCAGTCAGTCTGCAAAATCGAGAGACCTTTTAGGTGATTAATTTCCTGATGTCGCGTGGTCTGGAAGTCTTTCAAATGGAAAAGTCCAGTACAGTAAAACTTATGTGGCAAGTTTCAGCAACGACCCAATTAAAGTGGGTATATGTGTATGCCTTAATATTTGTATATGACTTTATCCTATATATAGGGCATTGCCTTCACCATTTTCAGCCATATTCTTCAACACCAATAGCTGCTTGTTCAGTTCTTTATATATCTTCGGAATTCGATCCATTCTTATATTCTTCTTTATTATTATTATTATTATTGCTATTTTATTTATTTTTCCATTAAGGTGATTGTATGGGGGCCACAGACAGGACTCACGTTAGCCATCCGGAGCACTCATTGGAGTTAAAAAACTACAAAAAACCTTACACCTGCGACGGATGCAAAGAGCCAGGATTCGGGTCAAGGCACAGATGTGAGGCCTGTGACTTCGATCTCCATGAGGACTGCATGTTCCCTACTGAAACCACTACCCACGACTTCTTCGGAAATGCCGCCTTCAAATTTCTCCTTCGACCACCCAATTCAAAGTGCAAAGAGAAGCACTGCAGGAACCACGGCAGAACATACTGTGACGCCTGTGGAAAGGCCGTGAAGGGCTTTGTTTACCACTGTGCGGCACGCGATTTGGATTTGCATCCATGTTGCCGAAACCTTAAGACTAAAATGGATATCAACGGTGAGGGGTTTCGGCTTCAAGATAAGGTGTCAAGGCGGTGCAATTGGTGCAAGGAGGGCTCAAGAGTAGGCTGGGCTTACGCATCAAGCAACGAAGACTACTATTTTCATGTGGGCTGTGTGCCGGAGATGATGCTGGAGGCTTGGCAAAATGAGGGTGGCGGTGGCAGTGGCAGTGATGATGATGATGATGGTAAGAGTGTAGCGGTGGTGAGTAAAATGAAGCTGCAGCTGCAACGCAATTCAAAGGGAAATGGGGGGAGAGGAAGCAAGTATTGGAAGATGTTGAAGTCAATACTGAGGATTGTAATGTGCGTTTTATTTGGGGATCCAACCATAACTCTCGCTTGTGTGGTTACAGAGTCGCTTCTCTCCAAGTAGTATTTAATATTTTTTAGGTTTATGTTTGAGTTGCGTGTATGAGTGTTAGGTTGCATTCGGCTTTCTTTCTTATTTCTTCAGTCCCGCAAAGGCGAAGAATCTTGATTCAAATATATACATATAAGCCATTGGCAAAGGTTGCATACTTTGGATGGCCAGCTATTTTAAATAATATTACAGCATATTTTTTCCTTTTTAAAATTAGTCTTTGATTAGTTCAAACCATAACGCATTATTTATTTTGCTTAAACTGAAATGGGCACTAATGTTTGACTGTGAAGCAAAAGTCCCATAAGATTAAATTTTTAGGCTTCTTAATTAATTGCCTGTATAAGGAGTACTTCCGTTGCGCCAATATCATATGCCTTCCCTTTCCTTTCTTTATTTCTTCTGTCACTGTAGCTGCTTCTTCTTCCTGCAACCTCTTGGCTCAACTTCTTCTGTCACTGTACCTCACATTCCAACAGTCAGGTGACATGCATCTATTTTCCGGCACTATTTCACTGAATATATATGATCTTTTATTTCTTCCTGCATGCCTATATTATGATTATTGCTGGTACCTTTAGCTCACTTTTCCCAATATACTCATGATTTGATCCATTCAGATTCTCCAGATGACCTAAAATGTGCAGTCACTTTCTTTGTGGTCAAGTTTGCGTTGAAGAAATCGGTTTTTATACAAAAACTAGTCTTTCATCGGCAAATTAATCATTATGTATATTGTTCATTGTGCTTAAAAATGAATGGTTTGGGTGATCCTCTGACCTAGTTCTTCATCACAATATAGTAACAGTAACGTTTGAAAACTTGCTGTAGAGAAAAAATTCCAATAAGAACCAAGTTTTAGAGTATTACTTTGCCTACATAAGATTACCTTCAGTAGACTGATGTTTAGTCACATGCCTTGCTCCCTTTCTTCTTCTTCCTTCAAATTTTCTTCTACTTCCTTATAAAAAACAAGTTTTTGATTAATTCAAACCATTAGGTATAACATTCGTTTAAAAATGAACTGGACACACATGGTTTGGATGATTCTCTGACCTAGTTGCTCATCACAAAAAGCAGGTGGACTGTTAAATAAAAACCCAAGAAAAAATTGTCTTGCTTTGCCTGTAAAGAGCAGAGTCATTGCACCAATGCTGTATCACATGCTTTTCACTTCTTTTCTTTTCCCTCTATCAGATTTCTTCTTTTCGTTTCGTTTCAATTGTGCCAAACATTAGGGCTCATTGCATCTCGTGTTTTACCCAGTAGGTGATGTGTAAGGACTCCCTCTCAGTGGTGTTAGACTTCAACTTAGGGTTTACTACTTTCCACCTTTTAGCTTTTGTATTATCCATTCATCATTTTCCTTCTGTTTTCAATAAATATCATTACTAATGAGCACCCATTCCTTGTGCTTTTTCTCTATGTTCTACTAATTGCTACTTGCTTGCTTAAATGTTGCTTATCTAAAAATGAAAAATAGAATCTCCAATACATGTACCATGTACACTAGCATTTATTTGTAGATAAACTGTGATAAATCTTAGCCTATAGCATTAAAACCCATAACTTAGTATGTATTCTGTTCTGTAGTTAATCTTTAACACAAAACTACTTAGTATTTACCAAACACAAATATATGATACACATATGTGTGCAGGTGCTGGAGAGCTATCATCCACAAAAATGGAGTTACATCCAGAAGAGATATCCATAGACAGCCATCCACACAGACGCTTAAACTGAAGCCTGCGCAAAAACCAGATCATTGTGTGGGCTGTAAAGAATTAGAGTTTGATTTAAAACCATGTTACCAGTGTGAGCACGAGAATGAGCTAGCTCCAGAAATGCGGCTTCCATCTACATGAGGAATGTGTCCCTTCCTCCTTCCCCTTCTGGCTAGGATTAATCAGTTGCGACCTTACCTTTCAGCAGCCAAGAGGAAAGAATATGGTTTGGTTTGTGATGTATGCGGGAAGGACGTGAAAGGTTGGTTTTACTATGGCTTATCACGAGGGGAACCACTTCATTTACACCCATGTTGTGCCAAGCTTCCATTTAAGAGAATGGATAATGGTAGCATTGTACTTGATCTTAAAGAAAATATTACATCGGTGTGCCTAGCATGTGGAAATGAGGGTTTTTCAAATGAAATCAGGAGCTGGGCCTAAGTAATTCCCGTTGTGGAAAATACTGTTATCAAGTGTCCTGTGTGAAGGGCAAAGTTGAGGAGGGGAAGGAAGAGGAGTGTGGTGATCAGAAACAAAGTATTGGAACTGAGGCCAGTAGGGGAGCCTTGACAAGGGAGATCACAACCCAGATATAAAACTGCGCCTTGGAGAGGTGGTCACCGAATGCTGCTTGGAGCTGGCTGTTAATATTCTCAATTTAATCGTTTCTCTTCTCTTTGGCTGCCTCCTCTCCCTATTGGATTAGCCCTGAAATGGTTAAAAAAAACTTGCTAAATTTACATACCATTGCATTAGCAAATACTACTAAAGATGATGACAATAGGGCAGGTGCCTCTGAATTCTGAATTCTAGTGTCACTTCTGTTTAAATGGTGTGTTTCTCTTGGTGTGCCTCTAAATTATTGCCTTTTTTTAACGATAAATAAATAGACTATGTCTACCTTTTCAAGTGTGTGGTGTCATCATATCCAAGGTAAGGGTATGTGTGAGAGTTGAGGTGATCTCTCATTTGATCATGAATGAACTAATTATTTTTGTATGCACGAGACTGGAACATGAACAAAATTGGCTTTCCTTTCTTTCAATTTCCTTCTTCTGGTAAGAAAAGACACTTAATTTCTTGAATTAGCCAGATTCTGCCATCAATAATAGTAGAGATAGCTAGAAATTTATTGTAGGAGTACAAATAATAGGATGTTTATTCAAGGCGGGCAAAGTCATATAAATGATACATTTTGCCTAATGGTAACTCTATTTCTCTTCCTTCAAGAAGGGCTAGAATCAAACTCAGAAAAATTCAATATACTGGGCCATTGCTAGCTAGTTTCACCACTGGCCATGACCATATTTCATGGTATGCCCCTCTGTCCAAATCTACAATTCATAGAGACTTCCTTTTTTCTTAATGAGGTTTAGAGAACCATATCATTGGGGATAAAACGCATCCGAGACTCTTCTTAAATTAATTACTTGGATAGTAGACAAGCTAATAATATATAAAAGTAAGCTAAACCCTAGACATGAACATGGGATGGTACGTGCTTCAAGAAGAGGTAGTATATGTATGAACAAAGATTAATACACACTTACAAGCATCAACTAGTACCAAGATTTTAAGAAAATTTTCATAACTTTCTCATACACATTTATTGTATATATGTTTTATCATTTATTAGATTTTTTTTTTAATATTATGAGTTTTTTTTATTAATTTTCGATTCATCAAGATTTTGTATTAATTAAAATATCTATTGATATTTTTTTTATATATTTCAATATATTCGTAAAATCAAGTTATCAATTAATCCATCAAAAATAATATTTCTATCCTTGGAAAGTGGGACAACTTCTTTCTGACTCATAAAAAATTACGAGTCATAATAGAAAAATATGAAAAGTGGGACAACTTCTTTCCAAGTAGGAAATAGGAACACATTGCTTGATTTCTTATAAATTATAATAAAACATGATTGTGAATCCTATCCAACCAAATCTTCCACACGAGACTATCAAGTATACCAACTACCCAAACTCACAAGTAAGGCACATGGCATACACCCCTCCCGTCTGGAGCTTCCGCATAACATAAGCAATAATGAAATCGAATATAGACTGTATTAGTTTCTCTTCGTAATCCAGCATAAAAGACGTTCATAAACAGATCATGAAGACCTCAAAGGTAGAGTCTATCGTTGAGACATGCATGCTTGATGCTCCCAAAGACATAATATTTATTAATAAAGTCAACTCCTTTATTTCAAACATATATATTTCTAGTAAATTAATTATTAGAAGATTAGTTAGCAGTACGTATATAGAAATTTATTCTAATATCTGTAACTAAGATTATGAAAAATATGTCTATTACTTAATAACAACTTGTACGTCAAATGACTTTACACTTTCATTTTTCTAAATAATAAATAGCTAAAAAACAACAAAGCCGGTGGTCATGAATGGTGGACTACAGAAGCTTTATTATTTTTTATTCTCATACAGGAAAGAAAAGAGGGATTTTACTAGCTAGCATTAATCAAGAAACAAAAAAGCCGGTTGTCAAGGGGCCTCAGCTAATTTGATCTTCAGAGTGAAAAGGACAAATAAATATATAAGATAGACTTGATCAGATCAAGTCTTTAATTAAGGTTTGTAGCCTTAAGAACCTTGATGTTGCCGTGTAAAAGCTTGATCCTAGCTACAAAAAACAAAGGAAGAGAAACTTAGAAGAAGAATCGCAGGTCTACAAATTTCCACTGCATATCTCAGTGCCACTGCCAACAATAAGATTACTAGATAAATTCAGATATTTTAGATAGGTTTCCAACATTTATCAAGCTCCATAAGTTCTATTTAAATTATTTTGTAATTTTTCTTTTAACAAACAAACATCTATATTAAATATCAGAACCAATCTTTGACCTTAATGTGAGAGTTTGGACAGAGGTAATGATATCTACCCGGTTGGGTGAGAGTTGTTACATTAATCTTCGTGCATTCTGTTTTATATTTCCATTCCAAACATAAAAATCCATTTTTTTTATTTTAATTGAATTGTGCATAGATCACTAGTCCCGTTTCAGAATATATGGCTTTTTGGATGGAGAAAACTATGGAAATGTAGTTTATATATGCTCTGGGAAACATGGTTCTGATCAGAAGTAAGCTAAGGCTGGTGACCCTAACTGGTAAATTGTTGAGAATTCGAACCATAAAAGGAAACCTCTAAAAGTCAGACTCAATTTGGAGGGGAAAAAGAACTAACAAAAAGCATTAGAGAAGAACAAAGTTTAAAACTAACTTTTTTTTTTGGGGAAACCAACAAACCAGAAATATTGCCCAGATTTAATAAAAGAGTTGTTCTCTATTTGAAAAAGTTATATGGAGGAAGAAAGTCATACAACAAACCACTGCAAATTTCCTTGAATGTTTGTCCTGAATTTCTCAACAGTTAGTCTTCTATGGAGTCACTTTTCTGCATTGGAATGAATTTTATACCTACAAAGGCTTGTCATAAATATTTTTTTTATTGATTTTTCTTGTCAATTAGATCTGTTAGCATTGTATAGATTAATTATGTTCAGAATTTTCACAAAGCTATATCTTGGTGGTTATATGTGCATCAAGCATACAATTAGTAGAATTGATGATCATCATCGAGGTGTGTCTAACCTTTTGATTAATTTCTAGAAATGTTCAACATCTAGCATATAAGGGAGACACCTTCTAATATTACACCTTTATTAGCTTGAGATTATACTCCAAACAATGCATGGCTCAGGTGCCCTCGCTAATTTGCCTCCTTTGCCTGCTGAATTCTGTTCTCTTTAATTATTTTAATAACTCAGTTTTACAAACATTTCAAAAAAATTTGAAATGTAATTGGGTAACTCCCATGTTCTTATGTCATAAGATATTGTGGCTTAGTTATTTTAAATGTTCATTTCAGTGACTTGAAAATTTTTCAAATCCTTATCCGTCAACCCTAATCCTCTTCTCTTCCTAATTAAGTTTATATCCACAAAGTTATTTTGATTTAGGAAGGACCAATTTTATACTCATGAGTTGATCAATTCCAACTTTCAAAATGTTATAAAATGGGTAATCTCTTTCTTGGTGGTCAAGTTCACATGAAGAGGTTGTTTTCATTTTAACAAAGAGAAATACATTAGTTTATACAAAAACTAGTCTTTGATTAATTCAAACCATTAGGTATATGTTAGGGTGCAATAATGTTACTCTTAAGCTCGGTCAATGAATAGCCCAAATGATGTGATCGAATGTCATAAAAAGCTTAACATACCTCATTGGATGCTAATTAGTTTTAAGATAAGATGGTCAAAGCCCAATTTAAAAATTGGTGTAAGAGTCAAAGTCATGAATTTGAGCCACACGAATGTCATATTGGGGGAGTAAGTTAGGGTTGTTGAGGTGCAACAATGTGCTTAAGTTGATAGATAGGTCATCCAAATAATAGTGGTAAAAGACTTATCCTATCCTTATGAGATGGTCAAAGCCCTATCCAAGTATATATCATTTATGTTTCTTAAAAATGATTAGATGATTTTGTCTAGTTGCTCATCGCAATGTAGTAATTGTAATTTCAATGGTGGTTTGTTAAAGTAAAAATCCAATAAAAAATTGTTTTGCTTTGCCTATAAATTGAGTACCTTCACTACAAGAAAAATGGGAAACAATGACGTTTTTTAAGCGTCAAGAAAGGTAACAGATGACGCTTCTCTAAAGCGTCCTCTTCGCCTCTGTCATTGTATGTCTTAGGCAACAATGACACTTTCAGGAAGCGCCATCTTTGATAAAATAAAGGTTTTGTTTTTGGCTGAAAAATGACTTTCCAAAACTCAAAATCCGATCGTCACCGTTCAAATTTAAGATTAATGACTTATGAACCTCTCCTCCAAATTTCAGCTCAATCAGACCATGAAAAAAGCGGCATCGGACCTTTGATGAAATCTGGGCATGATGTAAAAAACCACTGTTTTTCTCTCTTCTCCTCTTTCTCTCTAATGACTGTCCGAAACTCCAAATCCGATCTCCACCGTTCATATTGAAGATACATGAGCCACGAACCTCTCCTTCAAATTTCAACTCGATCGGACCACGGACGAAGCGGGATCGGACATTTGATGAAATCTGGGCATGATGAGAAAAACCTACGTTTTTCTCTCTTCTCCTCTTTCTCTCTAATGACTGTCCAAAACTCCAAATCCGATCTCCACCGTTCATATTGAAGATACATGAGCCACAAACCTCTCCTTCAAATTTCAACTCGATCGGACCACGGACGAAGCGGGATCGGGCATTTGATGAAATCTGGGCATGATGAGAAAAACCTACGTTTTTCTCTCTTCTCCTCTTTCTTTCTAATGACTTTCCGAAACTCCAAATCCGATCTTCACCGTTCAGATTGAAGATAAATGAGTCACGAAACTCTCCTCCAAATTTCAGCTCGATCGGACCACGAACGAAGTGGGATCAGACCTTTGATGAAATCTGGGCATGATGAGAAAAACTTGCATTTTTCTCTCTTCTCTTCTTTCTCACTAAAAACGGTGGCTCTCTCCCTTCTTTCTTGTCTTCCAAAAGTTAGGGTTTTCAATGGAGACTTTATAACAAATTCTAAAATACCATGCATGTCCTTTTTCAATAAATTAAAATAGTATTCTTTATTTCATCTTCCAATAATAATTTTTATATATTGAACTCATAATGAATTTATATTGTTTAATTATTTGATATTTTAGGTTGATGTTGGTTTAATTTGAATATTGATATTTTAAAAAAAAACTAATTTAATGGAATGAGCTTAATTCCCATAAATATTAGAAAGTTTTTATAAATATTCTTATTGCATTTAGTTTTATTGTGAGTCTAATCATCATTAAATTAATTTAAATATTAATTTATTTCATTTTAGTTAAATAATTTCAAATTTATATTCATTAACTATAAAACCTTCTCAAATAAAAGGGTTAAACCCAATAAATGTGGCCCAAGGCTCGAACAAGTGCTCAAAATAGGCCATTTTTTTGTGGTCCACAAATAAATTAACAAATTATTTTTAAATGAAATATAAGATAATTTCTAATTTAATAAAAATGAAAAATAGTTTATGAAAATAGATTGTATTGATACAAACTATAAAAAAATTAATATCAAACAATAAAAAAATAATTTATTAGGATTTTATTTTATTTATATCCAAATTTAAAAAAAAAACCTTAATGTAGCAACTTTATGTCATTAATATTAATGTCAATTTACCATAATTAATTTATAGAATAAAATTCTAATATCAAAATTTGTATAAGTTAACTTAAAAACAAAAATTTTAAAAGTCAATACAACTATGACACTTCTCAGGAACGTCATTACATACCCATCAAATAATGATGCTTATAATAAGTGTCAAGGTAAATAATAAAACTATGACGCTTCTTATAAGCGTCATTATATACACAGTTATAAGGAAAAAGATGACATCAAATAATGACACTTATAATAAGTATCAAGATAAATAATACAATTATGACACTTCTTATAAGCGTCATTGTATACCCTCAATAATGACGCTTTTAGAAAGCGTTATAAAATAAAGCGTCATTAATTTCAATTTTTGTAGTAGTGCTTCATTGCACCAATGCTATATCACATGCATTCTTCTTTTCTTTTCCCTCTCATCATATTTCTTCTTCTTCTAGTAAACTCTTGGCTCAACAAGGTGGTCCCAAACATTAGGGTGATTGCATCTCAAATTCCAACAAGCAGGTGAGATGTATTAATATTTTCTATCTTTCTATATATATATATATATATATAGTTTCTGGCTTCAAAGTTAGGGTTTACTCCTTTCCCCTTTTAGCTTTTCTATTATGTATTCAATTTCCGTCCGTTTTCAATCTGTATCATTATTAATGAGCACCCATTCCTTTTGCTTCTGCTTTTCTCTTCATATCCTAGTAATTGCTCCTTGTTTACGGCTTCAAAGTTAGGGTTTTACTCCTTCCCCTTCGAAGTTAGGGTTTACTTCTTTCCCCTTTTAGCTTTTCTATTATGCATTCAATTTCCATCTGTTTTCAATCTGTATCATTATTAATGAACACCCATTCCTTTTGCTTTTGCTTTTGCTTTTCTCTCCATATCCTAGTAATTGCTCCTTGTTTACGGCTTCAAAGTTAGGGTTTTACTCCTTTCCCCTTTTAGCTTTTGTATCATGCATTCAATTTCCATCTGTCTTCAATCTGTATCATTATTAATGGGCACCCATTCCTTTTGCTTTTCCTTTTCTCTCCATATCCTACTAATTTTTCCTTGTTTGCTTCACTGCTGCTTATAAAAAAAAATGAAAAATAAATCTCTAGCCCATGTAATATTGACACAAGTATTTATTTGTAGATGAACTGAGATAAATCTTAGCCTATATCATAAGAACCCAGAGGTATGCATATATAATATGCAATCTACTTAATTTGTTGTTTATCATTAACACACAACGACTATTTACCAAACACAAGAATGTAATACTCAGGATACAAATATATGTGCAGGTGCAGGAGAGCCATCATCAACAGAAATGGCAACATCAATGAATTTACATGAAAAAGAGATAAATATAGATAGCCACCCAGGACACGGGCTCCTTAAACTGAAGCCTGCTGAAAAATCATGTTATTGTGGGGGATGTAAAGAAATGGTGTTTATTTCACAAGAATGTTACCAGTGTGAGCACGAGGATGGGCACCAGAAATGCGACTTCCACCTTCATGAGCAATGCAAACCTGTCGAGTCCTTGACTCTAACATTTATCAGTTGCAAATTTACCTTTGCGCAGGACTCAGGAGGAAGAAATATAGTTTGTGATGCATGCGGCAGGGATGTGAAAGGTCGGTTTTTCCAGTCTTCGACACCAGGGGAACCACGTCATTTACACCCATGTTGTGCCAAGCTTGAATTTAACGATAAGGTCGATCATCGTGACATTGTACTTTATCTTGAAGAAAAGACAACATCAGTGTGCCTAATATGTAGAAACGAGGGTCATTCATTAAATTTCAGGAGCTGGGTCTATGTTTCCCGTTGTCGCAAGTACTGTTATCATGTGTCATGCATGAAGGACAACGTCGAGAAAGGGGCGAAAGACGAGGCTAGCAATCAGCAACCAAGTTATGAGACTGGAACAACCAGCGGGGCCTTGGTGACAAGGGCTCAGAACCAAGATGTACGACCACGCCGTGGAGAGATGGGCCTCGATTTGTTGGAGTTCGCAGTCGACCTTGTCATTTTCCTGATTTCTGTCATCTTTGGGATACCTTTCCCATCGGTGTCTAAATGGATAAGAAAGATATGGTAGATCATTACATCAGGAAAATATAAAAATGAATAAATGAGGTGATTGATCTAAAATTATTCATGCATGGCTAGTTGATGCATATGTGGCTTTCTATAAAAATGATTCCCATCTGTTCTTGTTGCTCCCCCCGCCGTTTCACATGGCTACTCAATATATCTTTTTAAGTGTGTGGTGTGGTGTTCTCTAGGGTATATATGAGAGATGAGGTTGGATCTCATTTTATCACGGTTGTACTCGACAGGAGAATAGATGAAAAAGGTTTGTTTTCCTATCTTGTTGTGGTGTGGTGTTCTCTAGGGTATATATGAGAGATGAGATTAGATCTCGTTTTATCATGGATGTACTCGACAGGAACATATATAAATAAAGTTTGTTTTCTTTTCTTTTCCTTTAACTAGTATGAAAATAAGCACCCTATGGTTGGTTGTTCTTCAGGATATATGCATTGGCTTCCATTGTAGCCTGTCTGATGGCTCTCTTTTTATACATCGCACCATAATATTACAACCATCATTCTCGTCTACGCAGACGACATTTTTCTCACAAGAAATACTGATGCTTTTCTTCAAAATCCATTCAATAAACTAAGCCAAGAGTTTGAGATCAAGGATCTTGGATCACCGCACTACTTTCTTGGAGTAGAAGTGAAGCCTTTGTCTGGTGAAGTATTCTTGTCCCAACACAACCATACATATGACATACTTCGCAAAATGCTAGAAAGTTCTCCCTTTGCTACACCAATGACCGTAAAAAAACAAAGCTATCTCCTCCAACTCAGAACTTGTTGATACCACCTGTTTCCTCAGTAGGGGGATCTCCAATATCTCGACCTTCACAAGACCCAACATAGTTTATTTAGTTAATAATGTGTCAATTCTTTGGCTGCCCTACTTTCACCCATTTCAAAGTTGTAAAACGGATCCTGAGATACTTAAATATCACATAAAATTTTGGTCTTCGATGGCTATTGTAGGGACCCCTCCCCCTGATGACACGTGGCGCGCCTCGCTGTCCGGAACAACTCCATCCGGACTCCCAAAAGAGGGACACGTGGCGCGCTCCCCTATCCGGACTTCCTCAGGGAGAAGCACACGACACTCGCGAACATCATATCCGGACGATAGCATATCCTACCCAGATATGTTGTCCGGATCGTTGACTAAAGTGAGCAAGTCTTGCTACGTCATTCCGACAGCTTACCACAGCCCACATTCCGCCACCTGTAGAGCGAAAGGACAGGAATGATGGCAAGTCACCTCCCACGATCTCTGACAGCCGCGTCGCCTCCCACGATCTCTAACAGCCGCCCGTAGGGTGATGATGGCCCTACCACCACCTACAGGCATCATAACAAGCCAAAAAGTCTTCCCACCATTAAAGAGGGAGACAGAGCTTCTGACACTATACATATGGATCTTCACACAAGGAGGAAGGTAAGTTTTGTTATACCTAGAAAAAGGTCAACTGATTAATCTCTCTAGATATGGCTGACAAAACCATCGGAGGGTGTGTCCGGACACCCTGTCCGGACATCTTTTGCAGGGACAACTAAACCATAACTCAATCTTGGTTGAAAGCGTGCGTCCATTTGGCAGCAACGTGGATCATCGGGACGCAAGGCCTCAACAGCTATGTTGCCCAAAGTTCTACAAACCTGCATGTGTTTAATGATGCAGATCGGGCTAGTTGCACTACCACAAGGAGATAGCATTTCTTGGTGCCAACTATAGGTTTCTGCACATTTCTTGGTGCCAACTATATTTCTTGGTGTTCTAAGAAACAACCCACAGTTCTCGATCCAATACTGATGTTGAATCTAGATCGGTCTCCACCACAACTGAGATAGCATTGATCATATTTCTTCTTCATGATCTTGGTATTCCCTCTGCAAACCCACTGCAGCTATTTTGTGACAATGTTAGTGCACTTCACATGTCAGTTAATCCTATGTTTCATCCAAGATCAAGACACATTGAGCTCGATTATCACTTCATATGAGAGAAAGTTGCAGTGGGTCATCTTATCACAAGACACATTCCTTATCCGTCTTAACTTGCTGATATCTTCACAAAGCCATTAACCAAGGCTACCTTTCAAATATTCAGGGACAAACAGGGTGTTCATCCTCAATCACATGCTAGTTTAAGGGGGCATATGCCAAGATTAAAGATCCCACCATCTCCTGGGGTCAAGCTACAGATCAAGGGAATAAAAGGGAAAATAAAAAATCCACCAGTCATGAGCGTTAACCAATCTTCCGGCGATATCAACATTCCTTAACCGGTGCAATCTCCTTGAGTAAATAGTGCATTTCCTCTTAGGTAAAATATAAACTTTCATGTAGAAATTTATTGTAGGACGACAAATAATAGGATGTTTATTCAAGCGGGGCAAAATTATATACAAGTTAATGAAAAATTTTGCCCAAATCTGTAATCAAACTCAGAAAACTTCAATACTGTGGGCCTTTGCTAGCTGCACCACTGGCCACGATCATGTTCAATGGTATGCCCCTCTGTCCAAATCTACAATTCATCAAGACCTCCATTTCTGTTAATGTAAATTTTATAATATTATAGTTCATTTGACACCTTTGATATTAAAGAGAAGTCATCGGGCGCAATTGATATTAAAATTACGAAAAGTGGGACAGCTTCTTTCCAAATAAGAAGTAGGAACACGTTGCTTGACTTCTATAATAAAACATGATTGTGAAACCTATCCGACCAAATTCTCCACACGAGACCATCAAGCATACCAACTACCCAAACTCACAAGGCACATGGCATACACCTCTCCTGTTCGAAGTATCCACATAACACAAGCAATAATGAAATCTAACTGCGCCTTACAGATGAGACCTCAACGAAATGCCTAAAATGCAAGAACAAGGGGATTTTTTGAAGGAATCACAGGCTCGTTCGATGTTAGTTTCCACTTGTAGCCAATAATGTTATCATGTATGTCCTGTGAAGGACGTCATTCTTGCGAATTGGCAGAAGGGTCACTTCCAACACATTATTCTTCCTCTCTTGGTTAATTGGACATACCTGGCTGTAAAGACCTTCACCCACCCTTTAAAATAATCACAACAAAAAGAATACTAATGAAGCCAATTAATAAATATAACAACGGTTGAAAGTGAAATACTTTTAACAACCGATTAATATACATATGATTTTCACTAACAACTCTCCTTCATTGAAACCAATGACGCGCATGTGGTTTGATCATGTGGCTTTCTAACAAATGCTAAGTGTTTAATTTTTCAAATAATTTTAAGAGTACGTTTAATAATAATTGTAAAAAAATGTTTTAAACTTTTTTAGTATTAGAAAATTCATTTTCTAGAATCAGACATATTCTAAATTTTTTTAATTTATATAAAAAATTTAACTTAATTCTAGCTGACTCGTAGCCCGAAAGTCTAATCTACTATCACCACCTTTTGAATTCCATCCATGTGAACACAACTATTTCCACATACCAAAAGTCACTAGCTTCCAAAAACAAAGAAACTTCAAAGGTATTAACAAACTGAGAATTGGCTGCGGACTTTTCTCGTGGAATATACTTTTTGTCTTGGAATTCTAGATTCTCTACTATTACAGGAGATGTGTTGAACATGTCCTTGCAAATCTCCCTCCTCCTTTCAGGGAACAGGAAGATGTTTTATTTATTTTTAACCATCTACACTTGCTCATTTCAACTTTCTCTCAAACTACGTACTCTCCATCAGAAGCGCTTAATTGGGGGGTTTAAATTTTTCTTTATAATAGTTTATCTTTATGGTTGTATAGAAGAAGAAATTACAGAAGAAACCACTTCTAAACTTGGCAGTGTGTTTATCCCAACTTCCTCTAATGCTGGTCTTCTATATGTGATGATGTCATGAAATCTTCAATCTTTGATATTAAAGAGAAATCACTGGGGCGCAATATTATTAAAATTATGAGTCATAAAAGGAAAATTCGAAAAGTGAGACAGCCTTTTTCCAAGTAGGAGGTAGGCACACGTTGCTTGACTTCTATCATAATCTAGTCAATTCCTCTCCTTCAAACATCTTTATTTCTATAAAGAATTATTAGAAGATTGGTTACCAACTAACCTGCCCTTTCATATCTGGAGATTTATTCTAATATTTTAGACTAAGATTATGAAAAATATATCTATTACACTTTTTCATTTTTCTAAAGAACAAAACAAAAAAGCCGGTGGTTAGAGGTGGACTATAGAAACAAAAAGGTTGGTTGTCAAGGGGACCATAGAATTGAAGCTTCCCTACCAGCTTCATTTTCATTCATGAAAGAAATAAACGAAAAGGGGCCAAAAAATTAAAAAGAAAAAAAACTAGCTGTCACAAGGGCTGGAGCCTCGCAGAAGGTTTCATGTCTAGATAGCTACAAATATATTTTTATTTTTAGTTTTACTTTTTCCCCCTCTTGCTTCATTGGACATCCCTATCTGAAAAGACCTTCACCCACCCTTCAAAATAATCACGTACAAGTCAACCAAAAGAATACTAATAAGGTCTTTTCATAAATAAATATAACGACTGTTGAAAATGAAATATTTTTAACAACCCATTGATGCGACTCATGTTCATTCAAACCAATGAATGACGCCCAAGTGGATTTCGAAGAAGCAATAGGCATCAGCCTAAACTAATTGATGGAAACCAAAAGATTTTTTAGCAACCCCCGTCCCATTCAACCTAAATTGAAATTCATCGATCTCTAGTTTAATTTATAGAAATTTATAAAATTTGCAATATAGAAATGAAATTCAATCACATAACGGGACATATATGTCTTTCATACCTTTTTATTCTCATAATATAAGCTTCCAATACCTTTTTATGAGCTATAAAGATTTATATTTTTCTCACAAATTAAATAAGAACACTTCTGAAACTTAATCCTGCATGGCTTGTGATTATGCTTATCCATCTTCTATCTAAACGATCGTTCCCCAGCTGACTTGATCTTCATACGTGAAAAGGACAAATAAATATGTAAGATTGACTGGATCAAGTCTTTAATTAATGTTTGTAGCCTTGAGAACCTAGATATTGGCGTGTGAAAGAATGACCCAAGCAAATTTCTAGACATTTTAAATCTAGAAATTTCCACATTGACTCTACAAAAAGCAAAGGATGATGAATTTCTCTGAAACATCATAAGTCATCTAGAAATTTCCATTTCATATCTCAATTCCATTGTTAATAATAGGATTATTAGATAGATTCAGACATTTTGGAAAGGTTCACACCATTGATCGAGTTCCATAAGTTATACTTTAATTAATTTGTAATTTATATAGTGATTAATCACTAGAAATTTATAAAATTTGCAATATAGAAATGAAATTCAATAACATAACGGGACATATATGTCTTTCATACCTTTTTAATCTCATAATATAAACTTTCAATACCTTTTTATGAGCTATAAAGATTTGCATTTTTCTCACAAAATAAGAACACTTCTGAAACTTAATGAGCTTTTGTATTTGATTCTTCATTGGTGCTCCTAACTTGAACTTAATCCTGCATGGTTTGTGATTATGCTTATCCATCTTCTATTTAAACGACTGTTCCCCAGGCTGACTTGATCTTCGTACGTGAAAAGGACAAATAAATATATAAGACTGACTCTAGATCAAGTCTTTAATTAATGTTCGTGGCCTTGAGAACCTTCATGTGGCGTGTGAAAGAATGACCCTAGCAAATTTCCAGACATTTTAAATCTAGAAATTTCCACATTGACGCTACGAAGAGCAAAGGAAAATGAACTTTTCTGAAAAATCATAAGTCACCTAGAAATTTCCAGTTCATATCTGAATTCCATTGTTAACAATTTATTAGATAGGTTCAGACAGTTTGGAAAGGTTCACACCAATATTCATCAAGTTAATAAGTTAAATTGTAATTTAAAATGAACCAAAATAAAATAAAATAATGGAGTCATTTTTCTGTATTGGAGTGAATTACACACCTACAAAGGCCTGTTATAAATTTTTTTTTTTTATTGATTTTTCTTGTTAATTGATCAGATCTGTAAACATTAATCATCCTTAACTACAGATTAATTATGTTCAAAATTTTCATAAAGCTATCTTCGTGTTTGTATCCATACCAAGTAAAAAATTAGTAGAACTGATCATCATCACGGTGCATGTAACCTTTTGATCAATTTCTGGGCATGTCTGATACCTAGCATAGAAGGGAGACACTCTCGGGGTATTACAGCTTTATTAGCTTGAGATTATACCCCAAGCACCATATTGTTCCTGTGCCCTGGTTAATTCACCTCATTTTGCCCGATGAATTCTATCCTCTTTAACTGGTTTTCAAGTGACAAAATATTAACAACTCAGTCTCACAAACACTTCACAAAATTTAATTTTAAATATAATTGGGAAAATATTTTGCCATTGATTTGGTGGCTTATGTTAAATTTTCATTTCAGTGATATGAAAAAAAAATTTAGAGACCTTATCTGTCGACCCTAATCCTCTTTTCTTCTTAATTAAGTATAGATCCACAATATTATTTTGATTCAGGAAGGACCAATTTTATACTCATGAGTTGATCAATTCAATCCTCTTTCTTGGTGGTCAAGTTTGCTTGAAGAGGGCGGTTCATTTTAGCGAAGAGAAATACGTACGTTAGGTTTATACAAAAACTAGTCTTTGATTGATTCAAACCATTAGGTATACCATTCATTTGTCTTAAAAATGAAATGGGCACACACGGTTTGGGTGATTTGCTGACCTAATTTCTCATCACAATGCAGTGAAAGTAATGTTTTAATGGTGGACTATTAAGTAAAAACCCAATAAAAAATTGCTTTCCTTTGCCTATAAAGAGTGCCCTCATTGCACCAATGCTTTATCACATGCCTTCCCACTTTTTCTTCCTCTATCAGATTTCTTCTTCTTCTAATCTCTAGGCCCAACTAGGTGGTATCAAACATTAGAGGTCATTGCATCTCAAATTCCAACAAGCAGGTGAGATGCATTGATATTTTCCATCTTTCTATATCTATCTCTATGTATATATAGTTTACGGATTCGAGCTTAGGGTTTACTCCTTTCGACTCCTTTTCAGCTTTTGTCTAATACATTCAATTTCCGTCTGTTTTCAATCTGTATCATTATTAATGAGCACCCATTCCTTTTACTTCATGCTTTTCTCTCCATATCCTGCAAATTGTTACCAGTTTGCTTTACTGCTGCTTATCTAAATATGAAAAGTAGAATCTCTAACTTATACTGACATAAGCATATCCCAAAATTATGCATGTTTTATATGTATGAAATCTATTTTGTTGGTAACCAAACACATATGTGTAATACTCAGGATACATGTTTGCAGGTGCAGGAGAGCTGTCATTAACAAAAATGGAGTTGCACCCAAGAGAAAAATATATAGAGAGCCACCCACACTGGCCGCTTATACTTAAGCCTGCTCAAAAACCATACCATTGTGGGGGATGTCAAGAGTATGAGATAGATTTACGAGAATGTTACCAGTGTGAGCACGAGGATGTGCACCAGAAATGTGACTTCCATCTTCATGTGGATTGTGACCCTTACTCCGAGTCCATCTGGCTTCAGTTTATAGACTGCACCTTTACCTTTCAGGTGGAGGCTCCAAGAGGAAAGAAAATGGTTTGCGATGGATGTGGGAAGGATGTGAAAGGATGGTTTTACCAGTGCTCATCGCGGGGGAACCCACGTTATTTACACCCTTGTTGTGCCAAGCTTCCGTTTAAGAAGACGGATAAGGGAGGTATGGTACTTGATCTTAAGGAAAAGACTTCATCAGTGTGCCTAATGTGTGGAAATGAGGGCAATTCCAAAGATTTCAGGAGCTGGGTCTACGTTTCCCGCTGTGGCAATTACTGTTATCATGTGGCATGCGTGAAGGGCAAAGTGGAGAGGTGGAACAAAGAGGAGGGTAGTAATCAGCAACAAAGTTATGGGGCTGGGACCAGCAGCGGAGCCTTGGTGAGAAGGGCTCCGAACCAAGAGATAAAAACAGGCCGTAGAGAGAAGGTCCTCGATTACTTGGAGATGGCATTCGATATTTTCACTTTCGTGGTTCTTCTCATCTTTGGGGTATCTGTCCCTGTGCCTTACGGATTGGTGATCAAATGGTTAAAAAGAAAATGATAGATCGTCATCGCATCAGAAAGTGATTCATCTAAAATCATTAATCATGGTTAGTTGTTATGGCTTTTTAGCAAATGCGAGCTTTTTTCTTTTGTTTCGAGTGCTTTTCTTTTTGCCCCCTTTTTCGATTGACGTGGTCAATTTATCTCTGGTGTGAGGTGTAGTGTTCTTTAGGTATGCATGAGAGATGAGATTAGCTCTCGTTTGATCAAGGTTGTGCTCGATGGGAACATAAATGAAGTTTGTTTTCCTTCCTTTTTCTTTTTCATTTC
The DNA here is from genome assembly GCF_030704535.1 of Vitis vinifera. NCBI lineage: Eukaryota > Viridiplantae > Streptophyta > Magnoliopsida > Vitales > Vitaceae > Vitis > Vitis vinifera. Next base: position 3,018,071 of record NC_081817.1, read on the forward strand.
CCTTTTTGTAATATCAAAATAAACGCCCTTTAATGTTTTAACAAACATGATGATTGATTGTTGTTTAGGTTCATACAGATATTGGTACGGTTCTTTGAAGTAATTTTTTATTGATAACAACGAATTTTCTATGGAAAACAACATGGAATACGGGTGTCAACCAAGAAAATATGCGAATATATTAAAAAGTGATATAAAATTAAGTGTAGTACTAATCAAAGTTTTAATGCATAAAATATTAATTTAAAAATATAAAAATAAAATAATTAATATAAAAACATATGAGGTTTTAATATGAGTTGGTCAATCATTTTTAGAGAAAATCATTTTACCATATTATTAAAAATATTAAAAAAATAAAAATTAGAAATATTTATTAATTTATGAAATATTTCATATTTTTTCATTTCTTATATTTACACCTTTAACGACCAGCCTCTTGCTCCACTCTTTCCTATCCCTCCTCCTATCTTTGTTCACTTTATATAATTTTCTGTAGTTTTATAACTTTTTCTTCTTTTAACCAAAATATTTATAAAAATATTTATAAAAATATTTATAATAATTTTTTTTATTTTATAAAAAAAATATAATATTACAATGACATAAATATAAAAAATAATAAGGAATTTGGAACTTTTTTCAAAAATAACAATTCCAACTTTTTTATATCCAGATTATTTATATCCAAATTAAAAAAAAAAAAAAAGGGTATGTGTAGCTTAATTCTACCTCACTCGTACCCGGCTGTCACCACCCTTGTGAACACAACTATTTCCACGCACCTACGTCAAGGCATTTTGACCGAAATTATGATATCAAGTACACCAACTTGCTTCCAAAAACAATGAAATCACCGAAGTTTTAATAAACTGAGGATTGGCTTCAGACTTTCAATTCTCGTGCGTGGAATTCTAGTTTCTCTACTCGGCGTGGAAAATTATAGAAGATGCCGTGAAAATGACTTGCAAAAGACTCTCCTCCGTCCAAGATGATTTATTTACTTTAAATTCTATCAATTGAAAAGACCATCTACACTTAAGAACACAATCACCAGAAAAAATCTAATACGTACCCTATTGAAAATTTAAAATTTCTCTGTATGTATGTTCATTTCAACTTTCTCTGAAGCTACTGTCCATGGAGGAAGAAATTGCATAAAAAACCAGAACTAAACTTCTCTGCATGTTTATCACAACTTCCTCTAATGCTGGTCTTCTTGATGTGATGTCACGAAATCTTCAGTCTTGAAGGGTTATGGAATATTAAAATATCTGCTCATGTTACAATGATAGTTTTTATTTGATTTTGCTGATTTATTACATCTGCTATTACCGTTGTACTAACTATGGGTTACTTTTAGAACTTTTCATGAAGCTTCTAATTGATTTAGGAAAGACCAATATAATCCTAAGAGTTGATCGGTTCAAACTCTCAAATGCTAAAACATAGCTGCCATTGGTCAAGTGTGCTTAAAAAATGGCCAGTTTTGTTCAACAAACACAAATATATGAGCTTCAGAACCAGTAAGATACGTCATATATTTATTCTTCATGTATCTGAAACGGAGGCCTGGATGATTTTCTGGCCTGGTTCGGTGGTTCCTCATTCTAACACGGTATTGTCGACGTTTCAATATTGACCGTCAAGAATAAAAAAAGATTTTGCGCAACAATTTGTATGTAATTAATCACATATATATATATATATATATATATATATATATATATATATATATATATATATAAATTGGAATGGCCTATTTATTATTCATGTTCAAGAGAACATGTTATTTAATCATTTTTCTGCCAAATAGTCTTAAATATAATGAGAATCACAAATAAAATTAATACTAAAAATTTTAGGGTTTATTTAACAACTGTTTTTAAAAACACTTTTAATAACTAAAAATTATTTTCTATTTTATGTTCTTTATTATCTGTTCTTAAGAATAGAATGTTTTCAAAACATTATTTTTTAATTGTTTTCATTTATTTTCTAAAGACTATTTTTTAACAAATAATGGTATAAATACGTAGAATGATTAAAAATAAAATATTAGATATAAAATTTATTTCTAAAACATATTTAAAAATTTTAAAAATATTTTAATTTTTCAAGCAAATTTTTATTCTATAAAACATTATAAAATAATTTTTAAAAATGATTCTCAAAAATTATTTTTCAAAACGATTATCAAACATGCCCTTAATTTTTCTCAAAATAAAAACCCTACTTTTATGTTCTTCCATGAAGACTTGGTTTTCTTTTTTCTTTTTCTATTTTTCTATTTTTATTTTTATTTTTATTTTTTATTTTCTCCCAATTTCCTTCTCCTTTCCTACTCTCTTCCAAAAAAGAAAAAAGAAAAAAAATCCACAACTTGGGGTGTGAGGTGGCCTTTCAATCTTTGACCGGGTCAGTGTCCATGACCAATCTCCATTACTAGTGCAAACTATACCCTTACACGCATCAAGCTTTTATTGAGTTAATTCCATGTTCAACCATTACGTGTGAAGCCCTACAAACCATAATCCACGGCAAAACGACCAAGAAAATTTTCCACATGAAACGGTGGGAAAGCTCCGACTGGTTAACAGGATACAAACCATTACCAAGGAAAATGACTGCCTGCCTCTTTAGGCTTTTTTTTAAAAAAATTTTTAATGGGCTCCAATAATATATGATATGATAATTTTACCATTTGAGGATGGCCTTGGCTGATTTGCAAGATGGAAGAGAAGAAAAGTCAAGTTGGGAAGAAGAAACTCTAGGCTAATTTTCATATTCTTTGTATTCTGACTTTAGTGGGCTCCAGTCCTCAGCATTAAGGTTCATGATATAAGAAAAGGCCATGTATGTTCCTCATGGGCCCCTATAGGATCCAGATGGGCCACAACACCTTCCTTACTGCCCACTCCAACACGCCTCATTGACGCCAGTCAATAGTAAACGACCCGCTTTATCGATGTTGGAGGACACATTTCCTTCAACTTACATTTTTGAATGACAAAAATTTTAAATTCAATCCGTCAATCAATTTAAAAATAAATATAGGCATACCTCTCATTATGTATTTATATTATTATTATTTACGTCTTCTTTTATGACCATGGTCCATGAACAAAAATGGTTATAATTTGATATTAGATAGATCACCATCAAATTAATGATTCAATAATCTAATTAAATTATTTTACTTTTAAATAAATGTATCAATAAAGAAGATTATGAATGACAATGAAACGGGTTGAGTTTGGAACGGATTGCCTATAATTTGATTCATTTTATTTAAAATAATTATCATTTTCAGCGAGTAAAAGAATTAAACAAGATAGGATAAGTGCCTTCACCTCATTTTATTTTTTTTATAAAAAAATTATTTTTAAAAGAATTTAAATTATATAAAAATAAATATATTTTATAAATAGTTAAAATATTATAATGATCTATAACTTATTTTTATAAAAAAATAATTTATTATTATTTTTACATATTAAAAATGAGTAAATAAAAAAATTTAAATTAAATTATTTTTATAAAATCAATTTATATATAATTTAGGTGAGAGTCATCAGACAAGGCAATGCCCAAACTCAGGTTTAAAACAGGAAGAAAGAAAAATAAAAAATCTCAAAAGCCACCCATGATTTACGTTAATTACGAATCGGTCCAACTGTGGATGGGAGAGGACGAGTCCCATCGCCATCGCCATCGCCATCGCCATCGCCATGCCTAAAGGAGCTTCAACGAAAGACGTACGTCTTCGTGAGGGTGCATTTGTAATATTATAAAATTATTAATTTCTTAAGCCAAACCCAAACAGGTTGTTGACTCCGACTTGCAAATAAAAGTAAAGAGATTTTTAGCGGTTTATGGGAAATCTCCTGCAGCTTGCTGATGGGCCGTTGTCCATCTAGAACTCTCGCTAAACCTTTACGTAGATTCTGGGAAGTTTCGGAATTAACTCTCTCAGTTTCAGAGAAAATGATCAACTCCATGATGAGATAGATCTTATATATAAATAGATGAACCTCAAAGGGCATCCATCAACACAACATGTAGCAGAAACAGGTAATCAACTACTCTTTTAACCTTTCTTTTCTTGACCTAGTTTTCGTTATCATGGTTTGTATAAGATATATATAAAATCACATAATATTCTTCCTGTCTTAATTTATATTTTCATATTTAAATATTACATATATTTTATTTAATAAAATTTAAAATATTAATATATTTAATTAAAGATGAAAAAAATAAATATTATTAATTTTAAATTTTATTTATTTTAATAAAAATTTTAAATTATTTTTAATTTTAATAAAATATATGTTATATATTTATAATATTACTGATTCAATTACCATTCAACCATATATCTAACCATTAACTTGTGAATCAATAAGTTTTCTAATTCACTTAATTCTAAAAAGTATTGAATAATATTAATGGAATCCTTGGAGCTAATTTTCATAATAATTGTTTTTCTAATTATTTTCCCAAACCGCCTCTCCTTATTTGTACCTCAGATTCAAAAGCGTGTATATACTATTACTTATATTTGCGTAGACTTTGATAAATATCAAATCAGAAAGTCAACCAGAGAATACACTCCTTGACGAATCTTTGTCTTCTTGTCTGACTTCCAAGCAACATCCTCACAGCCTCTCCTTTGTCAACTGTCATGCATGCATCAAAGTTTGGGCAGTTCATGGGAAATTGCCGTCATGGCCTGTCTAATCCAGTGGAATGTTCGTGAAATTATCAAACTCGGCATTATATATTAATTAAATTTAGTCAATGATGACGTACATGCCAGCCCATAATTTATGCATATATCACACAACTACCCAACGTCAGAGCCTTCGGCATTCATTTTGTTCCAGTTCCGTGAACAAAACACAAGAAAGAAATTTTCTCAGGAAAATCTGTTGAAAATTTGCCAAATGAAAAAAAAAAAAAAAAATCTTATTTCAGTTTCCCTTCTTCCAAACAACTTCGCCCACAACCCTCAACCCGCACTCCCCACAGCCCCGCAATTTCTCTTGCCGTCCATTTTCAAACAACATCATTATTAATTAATTGTCTGCGAAATGGAAAAACCTTCCTTTAGAGTTCACTTTTCAGCCTCTCACTTTCCCCTCTTCCAAACAACTTCCGCGGTTCCACCCCCACCTTGCCCCCCGGCACCCCCGCAATTACCCTTTTTTCTCTTTCATTTCTTGACATATTTCTCTCCCCGCCCATTTCCAAACACCGTCCGACTTCACTCTCTCTCTCTTAAATTATTTCAAGTCAATGGTTGGTTTGCTAATATTATGTTCAAGAATAACGCGTGACTGTATGAGCCCTACAAACCAGAGACCTCAGGTTCCCGGAAGGAATAAGACAAATAAGATTTTTGGTAGAAAGAATAGTGGGAAATCTCAAACTTTTTAATCGATCCAACTGTGGATGGGACAGGACGACCCTCATCGCCATGGCCATGCGTAAAGGAGCTTCAATGAAAGACGTACATCTTCCTGAGGGTGTATTTGTGACATTATAAGATTATTTCTTTAGCCAAACCATTTTTTAATATATGATATCAAAAAGATTTTAACTTTTGGAACATGGAACAGGCTTAACAACCAAATAGCCAAAACCGGTTGTTCACTCCGACTTTTGTAACCCAACAGCATCGAGGCAAATTAAAATAAAGAGATTTTTAACGGTACGCTAAATCCATACATAGATTATGGGACGTTTCAGAGCTAACTCTCTAAGAGAAAATGATCAATTCCTTGTTGAGAGAAATCTTATATATATAGACAAATCTCCAGGCATCAGCATCACACATAGTAGTGTTGATTTTCGTGCAATGATTCCTATGAAAAATTAGAGAAAAATAAAAAGAAAGACACATTAATTTATTTAACATGGTTCGACAAATTGCTTACATTCACGGGAACAGAAAGAAGACTTTCACGGAACGGAAAGAAGACCTTCACTATATGTCAAATTAGGGTTATATAAAATATATTTATATTAACCTTCAGATAATGAAATTTCAAAAATACATCTGAACCGTATCATGGAGGGCATTACTCCCCACAACCTCAACCTATCGTTCGTCCTCAACAATGAAAATACAAGCTTGAATAGAAAATGTCGTCGCTCCGCTCCGCTCCGTTTCACTTCGCTTCACTCTCATATTTGCCTCTTTTTCTTCATATGTCTTTCATTCAATATGAGCCACATGCTACAACAAGTACAACAGGTAAGCAAATACTCTTTTAACCTTTCTTTTATTGACCTAGTTTTCGTTATCATGGTTAGTAGTTAGGGACTGTTGCATCCCTCTTTTCTCTAAAATAATACAAGCATTTGTTTGTACTTTGTAGACAATATTCTGTAACATAAAAATCTAAAACTATACTTTTGTGCAGGTGCAGGTGAGCTGTAATCGATCCTCATGTCGTCCGTCTACTCATCATATATTATGGAGCAGGTGTGCCCCCAGAAAACATAACGGCAAGCTTCCACCCACACCCACTTCGGCTGAAGGATGCTCACGAGACGCCATATACTTGTGGGGAATGTAAAGAGAAAGGCCTAGGAAAAGTTTACCAGTGTGAAGATGCTGAGAATTGTGACTATCATCTTCATCAGCAGTGCTATCATTTATCCGATGGCGGCTTGCCCTCCTTCATCGAATTCCCCTTCCTGGAGAGTAAGAAATGTGACTTTGTATTTCATCAGGAAGCCCCAGGAGGCGATCAGAGAGCTTGTTATGCATGTGGGAAGGACGTGAAAGGGTGGTTTTACCAGTGTAAAATGTGTAAGAAACCCCATTATTTACACCCCTGTTGCGCCCAGCTTCCCATCAAGCAAAAAGGAGAGAAGGGGATTGTGCTTTATCTTAAAGCCAAGACCTCATCAAAGTGCCTAGAATGCGGAAGTGTGAATATTTCCCAAGGACTCGGGGGCTGGTTCTACGTTTCCAACGGTGGGAAACACTGTTATCATGTGGCATGTGTTATGGACATGGTGTGATGATGATCGATATCTTATCAAAGAAACTAGTGATGAGAGGAAGATTTGCAGCTGTGAATCCTTGACGAGGGCTCAAAGCGGAGCTATCACAAAACGAAGTCGAAGGTGGGGATTGTTGTTACACTGATTTTTCATCTGCCTTCTGTTGGCATATTTCTCAGTTTTTATCTTCCATCATAAGTCCACGTGTCATCTCCTTAGTGATGAAGATTATGACAGAAATATTCTCTGAAACTTCGTAACTGTATTATTCGTGCTCATAAGAACACGGGCTTATGTTGGTGTAAGGTATTCACCTTTTAATCTTTCATCAATATGATGGCGAAAGAATATCAAACCTTTAGCGCGATCCTGCAGGGATGCGTCATTTCCTTCTTTAATGATATTTTCAAGATTCATCGCATTTAGATGAATTTCGACATCTAGAACCCAAGATAAGTAGTTCTTGCCCGAAATATTAAGGGCAACAAAATCAAGCTTGGCAAGGTTTGACATTATCTGAAGGTTATATATAATATTAATTAGAGAAATATTTTAATTATAATAAATTAAAAATTCTTTATCAATATTTTAAGTAAACAATATCTAAAAATATAATGACGTCAAATTTATCAGTAAATATGGTAAAAATGCATAAATATGAAATAAGAATTAAAATTTAACATATACATATATATTTTTCCTTTTTATAACTTCGGGTTATGAATATTTTATCATAACAAATATGTGCAAAGTAATATATATAACTTCAAGCTATAAATTATTTTATGTAAATTTGTACATAGCTTCGAGCTATGAATATTTATTTATTTATTTACTTTATAACTTCTAGCTATAATATTGTTTGGTATAACATCCAATTATACCATATAATTAAAAATAAATAATTGGGGATCATATACATAACTTCTGGTCATGTATTTGTAATTTTGTAATTTTTCCCCATAATTTCTAGTTATAGGAATTGCATATATTTTTCATAACTTCATGTTATGAATTTAACCCATAATTTATAATTTATCCCATAACTTTTGGTTATAGGGATTGTACATATTTTTTCATAACTTCAGGTTATAAATTTATCCAATAATTTATAATTTATCCCATAACTTCTGGTTATAGGAATTGTGCATATTTTTCATAATTTTTGGTTATGAATTTATCCAATAATTTATAATTTATCCCATAATTTCTGGTTATAGGGATTGTAATATTTATGCATTCGAATAAAATAAATGAAAGAAATCAAAGGGTAATAAAATATAAAATAATGATATAAGTTTATCACATACCTTTTGTGAGAAAGAAAAGAGAAGAGTTTTTTTTTTTTTATTTCTCTTGTAGAGACTATTCGTGCTGATAACATGTTGTAAAATTATAAAGTGGGAGAAGAAGAAAGCAAGAAAGAGAGAATAGAATGTAGGAAGACTCTATTGAATTTCATTAGGGGTCTCTCCCTTTTACAGGGAGTTACAAAAGATACTTGTGGAGTATCATCCACAAGTTACTATAGTGGTACAAAATCTCATATTTTATAACAAAATTCCAATTATAAAAACTAATTTGATTCGTTATAAAATTAAATTCACTTTCTTTTTAATTATCCATTATAACAATTTGATATAATATAAATTTTTACCAAGTTTCTCTTACTACGATTTTTTTTAGAATTACCCGATAATAATTAAATTAATTCCCATAATGTACTTAATATTCAAATTTTCAAAACCTAATCTTAATTATTTGATGGCTAAATTTTTCTCCAAATCTAAATTTAATTTCTAACATTCTCACTTCTTACATCTGATGTGGCAAAATTTTAAAACATTGACTTTTGACCAACTTTTCCAAAATCTCTCCCAATTAGATATTGACACGTGGATCTTCACCACTCTTTTTGACCATTTGACCCACAATTTTACGAAAGACTTTATGCTCCTAGAATCTGAGGTGTCCTTAAAAACCCGGGTATTACATTCTCTCCCCCTGAAAAAAAAAATTTATCCTCGAAATTTAACTATTGCTAGCTTAATAGTTGTCCCTTGTGAATTACTGAAAGCCTAAGATCATAATATAGTCCAAACATTTGCTAATCTCTTATTGCATTTGGATTTCATGGAATTGAAATTTCACTATCTAATCCTCGTAGTTGTAAATCTAGGTCGACTTTGAGTTATTGTCTAGATACTCTTTAGGATTTTATTCCTTGTGATTATTCTTCGTAATCCTATAATATTGCATTTTCTTCCTTACACCTCAAATATTTTAATGTATCACTTTTTATCTTATTTTATCTCCTCAAGCTAATCTATTTCTAAGTGAATTTTTTTGAACGTGTGCATGTTTTGTCATTAAGTTCATGCCATAATCACAATTCCTCACTTCCACAATTAAGAAATTATACCTTGCATTTATTAGCCTTTGATTTCTTTCATTATTGCTTTTATTTACCCCAGTTTGAATTTTCCAATCTTATCTCACACAGTAATTAAGAGTCTTCTCTTTCTCAAAGCCTTTTATAATTACTATTATTATTTGACATACATCGAAAACAATTTGATTAAATCTACCATTAACTTCGTCTAGTAAATTATTATCTTAACTCACTAATATTTTTAAATATTTCATTTATGCAGCCCCAAATGTCCCAATAATTGTAATGTCACTTGATTTTATTTATTTCCTATTAGAACCCCTTAGTTTGAATGTCTTATATCTCTTCAATACTCTTAGTCAATTAATTTCCCTACGTCGCCTTCAACACTTCCTTTTTATAAAATATTTTTTTTTTCTTGTTATTCAACACACATCATATTTCCTAGTAAGATGCATATAATACAAACAATCACACTAAATTTCACAATGACAAGGCAAGGGAGATGTGATAAACGAGATAAAGCAAAAATAAACCTCACAGTCCCTAGCTGGTAAATTGGTTGGCCTGCCAGTTGACCACTCAAGGTCTGAAAGAAACTCAACCTCCAACTCTATCTCGAATCTAATCACATCTCTTTTCAACCTAGGCAACTCTTCACATCAAATTCAAACATGCTTCATGATTAATACAAAATACATGTTGCTTTTGAATTCAACAATTATTAACCAAATAAACATTACTAAAATCATAACAATTGGAATCTGGGACATATAAGAACATCCATATAAACAATTACAATACCACTCATATTTGGAAAACTCCAAAATCATGCAAAAGTTACGAGGTGCAATTCTACCTCTTTCCTTCTTTTATTTATTTTTTCTCACACCATATCACCTCATTTGAGTCTTCGGAACATCCCAATCCCATGTCCAAATACTTCACTTACTTTAATCGTTCAACTTAAAATTAATGAAACATTTCAATCAATCCATCACAATATAATCAAAATTACAATAAGGCATAACAACATGATTGGAATTTAATATCAATAAGTAATAATAACAACAAATCATGTTCTATTCAATCATTGTCAACAATATTAATTACAAGCAATTTAAGCACCCATTACAGGTAATTTGCATGCTCAAGCTATTTTCAATATTTATTCCAATGTTATTTCTTAAACACATAAATTGAAATCCACTGACAACTAATATGATATATCAAAGTGTCAAAGAAGGAAAACGTAAGAAGGTAAGCACACATAACACACAAACTCAGGTATTATCGCAATCTTGAGCTTTGATACCACGCTGTCACGACCCAAATTTTGGGTGACCCAAAATTTGGCCCATGACCCTAGGTCAAAGGTTTGACCCTAAGGGTTCCTCTTATTCCACGCTGACAATCAACCAAAATACTTTGATTTTTTTTTCTACACATACGTCCCACTAGAGTTCTCACCGACTAACAATATCCCAAACATTACTAAAAAATAACAAGATTTAATAATTTTTTTATTATAGTTCAAAAATAAAATTCATAATTATACAATTTAATCAAAATACGGTCTTATTACAAATCCATAGTTCATAGTTACTAAAACAAATCCCAAAACTAGATACACAATAAAAAGGACACGCTCCACTAGGTCGCTCCAAGAGCATCTTGAAGTCCTCCCTGCCCCACCTGTGGATCCTCAGGAATGATATCTGCATCTAAAAAGATGTAAAAAGGAAGGGGTGAGCATTTCCACATTGCTCAGTAGGGTGCCTAACACCCAAGGGGGTTAAAAGGGATTACTAAGTTTCAAAGAACACAAAAGGAATATTTCAACGGTATTAATCAAGTCACATAATTTAATATATAATATTATACACAATTCCATAACATTCAACAATTAAATGAATGCACATGAACGTGTGACACACAGTCATACAATGCACTATTGTTCTCGGGATTTTTCCGAAGGATACACGTCCGCACCCAAATACACTACCCATTCGGAGTCTTCCCGGGGTAAACTTTTGGGTCTTTCACCTTAGGGATCTTTCTCCCTTCTTAATTTGCTTCACACGGGCTTTTACTTTTCATCATTATTTCATTTTTTTTTTCATTTCTTTTTCTGTTTCATACACCTTTTACAATCTTTATTCTTTTTTCACACAATTCATGATGCAAACAAATGCCACAATTCCAAGATTTCTCAATAATTTCAACAATTTCAACAATTCCAACATTTCCAATAATCCAATAAAATAAATTCTCCACATCAAAATTTCTGAAAATATCACAACAATTTTTCAAAAATTCACGTATCAATAAACTTGCAATTATACCACACTTTCGAAAATTTTCAACAATTCTAATAAATTCCAATATTCTAAAATGACTAATTTTCTATCATAAAAATTCTGAAAATATTCCAACCAATTTCCAAAAATTCACATATCACTAAATTTGAAATTATAACCTAATTTCAAAATTTTCCAATACTTCTAATAATTTTTAACAACTCAAAACAATTATTTATCAACCAAAAAAGTATTTCTGAAATTACAAAAATTCCAACAAAATTCCAAATCATCCAAAAAAATTCACACAACATCAACATTACCTACTTAACCCATAATGACAAGATTTATAATTTTTTTTTTAATGAGAAACGCATTTAAATTAAGTTTTAGGGTTAGGTTCTCCTACCACATATCTAAGAATTCGACCATTAAAAACACGATTGACCATCGTAGGATTGTTCCTCTCGTCGAGTAGAGCACCTCCTCAAAATTTGAGCCAAAATGGAGGTCGTTTGACCGTCCAAACGGCTGGTCAAAGTTCCGGTGAGATGGGATATCCTCCACAGTCGGCCACTGCTTTTCTCTGGACTTTTCTCAATAGTACAGTAATTTAAAAAGGTTATGCTTAAATTATTGTAATAGAAGAAGTTATTACAAATATATGGTAGTTTTTGCCACATAGGAGAGAGGAGAGAGGAAAGAGGAGAGAGGGTGAGAGAGAGGAAAGAGGAGATAGGAGAGAGGAGAGAGGGTGAACGGATAAATTTTTTAAAAAAAGGGAACTCGTCTCTTGAAGAGACGAGTTCCATGAAAAAAAAATATATATATTTTTTTTAAGAAAATTCCCCATTTACTCAAGGGAACTCGTCTCTTCAAGAGACGAGTTCCATGAAAAAAAATATAAATATATTTTTAAAAAAATTCTCAAATTAAAAAAAAAAAAAAAAGACAATTCTTCAAGGAAACTCGTCTCTTCAAGAGACGAGTTCCCATTAAAAAAAATATATATATTTTTAAAAATTTCACAAATTAAAAAAAAAAAAAAAACAATTTGGAACTAAAGGGAACTCGTCTCTTCAAAAGACGAGTTCCCATGGGAAAAAAAATATTTTTTTTAAAATATATTTTTTATTTAAAAAAAATCCCATGGGAAATTTTTTTTTTTAAATATATTTTTTATTTTAAAAAAATCCCAAATTAAAAAAAAAAAAAAAAATCCTAAAGGGAACTCGTCTCTTGAAGAGACGAGTTCCCATGTAAAAAAAAATATTTTTTTTAAAAATATATATATATTTAAAAAAAAAATTCCTAAAGGGAACTCATCTCTTTAGACGAGTTCCCATGGGAAAAAAAATATTTTTTTTTTAAAATATATTTTTTATTTAAAAAAAATCCAAAATTAAAAAAAAGAAAAAAAATATTTTTTTTTAAATATATTTTTTATTTAAAAAAATCCCAAATTAAAAAAAAAAAAAAAACAATTCCAAAGGGAACTCGTCTCTTTGGGAAAATTTTTTTTTTAAATATATTTTTTATTTAAAAAAATTTCAAATAAAAAAAAAAACAATTCCAAAGGGATTTAAAAAATATATATATATTTCAAAAAAAAAAAATTTCCTAAAGGGAACTCGTCTCTTCAAGAGACGAGTTCCCATGGGAAAAAAAATATATATTTTTTTTAAAATATATTTTTTATTTAAAAAAAAATCCCAAATTAAAAAGGAAAAAAAAAAATCCTAAAGGGAACTCGTCTCTTCAAGAGACGAGTTCCCATGGGAAAAAAAATATTTTTTTTTAAAAATATATTTTTTATTTAAAAAAAATCCAAAATTAAAAAAAAGAAAAAAAATATTTTTATTTAAATATATTTTTTATTTAAAAAAATCCCAAATTAAAAAAAAAAAAAAAAAAACAATTCCAAAGGGAACTCGTCTCTTTGGGAAATTTTTTTTTTTAAATATATTTTTTATTTAAAAAAATTTCAAATAAAAAAAAAAACAATTCCAAAGGGATTTAAAAAATATATATATATTTTAAAAAAAAAAATTTCCTAAAGGGAACTCGTCTCTTCAAGAGACGAGTTCCCATGGGAAAAAAAATATATATTTTTTTTAAAATATATTTTTTATTTAAAAAAAATCCCAAATTAAAAAGGAAAAAAAAAAAATCCTAAAGGGAACTCGTCTCTTGAAGAGACGAGTTCCCATGGGAAAAAAAATATTTTTTTTTAAATATATTTTTTATTTAAAAAAAATCCCAAATTAAAAAAAAAAAAAAATTCCTAAAGGGAACTCGTCTCTTGAAGAGACGAGTTCCCATGTAAAAAAAAATATTTTTTTTAAAAATATATATATATTTAAAAAAAAAAATTCCTAAAAGACGAGTTCCCATGGGAAAAAAAATATTTTTTTTAAATATATATATTAAAAAAAAAAAACAATTCAAGAGACGAGTTCCCATGTAAAAAAAAAATATTTTTATTTTAAAAATATATATATTTAAAAAAAAAATTCCTAAAGGGAACTCAAGAGACGAGTTCCCATGGGAAATTTTTTTTTTTTTTTAAAAATATATTTTTTATTTAAAAAAAATCCCAAATTAAAAAAAAAAAAAAAAAAAACAATTCCAAAGGAAACTCGTCTCTTGAAGAGACGAGTTCCCATGTAAAAAAAAATATTTTTTTTTAAATATATATATTAAAAAAAAAAACAATTCCTCAAAATTCCTAAAGGGAACTAGTCTTTTCAAGAGACGAGTTCCCATGTAAAAAAAAATATATTTTTTTAAAAAATATATATATTTAAAAAAAAAAAAATTCCTAAAGAGAACTCGTCTCTTGAAGAGACGAGTTCCCATGGGAAAAAAAATATTTTTTTTTAAATATATTTTTTATTTAAAAAAATCCCAAATTAAAAAAAAAAAAATTCCTAAAGGGAACTCGTCTCTTCCATGTAAAAAAAAATATTTTTTTAAAATATATATATATATTTAAAAAAAAAAAATTCCTAAAGAGAACTGTCTCTTTAGACGAGTTCCCATGGGAAAAAAAAAAATCAATTCCCATGTAAAAAAAAATATTTTTTTTTAAAAATATATATATTTAAAAAAAAAAAAATTTCCTAAAGGGAACTCGTCTCTTGAAGAGATGAGTTCCCATGGGAAAAAAAATATTTTATTTTACATGGGAACTTGTCTCTTGAAGAGACGAGTTCCCATGAGGAATTGTTTTTTTTTTTTTTTTTTTTTAATATATATATATTTTTTAAAAAAAATATTTTTTTTTACACGGGAACTCGTCTCTTGAAGAGACGAGTTCCCTTTAGGAATTTTGAGGAATTGTTTTTTTTTTTTTTTTTTTTTTTTTTTTTTTTTTTTTTTTTAAATTTGGGATTTTTTTTCCCCTGGGTACTCGTCTCTTCGATTTTTTTTTTTTTCTAATTTGAGATTTTTTTAAATAAAAAATATATTTAAAAAAAAAAAAATTTCCTATGGGAACTCGTCTCTTCAAGAGACGAGTTCCCTTTAGGAAATTTTTTTTTTTTGGGATTTTTTTTAAACAAAAAATATATTTTTTAAAAAAAATATTTTTTTTTCCCATGGAACTCGTCTCTTGAATGGAACTTGTCTCTTCAAGAGACGAGTTCCCTTTAGGAAATTTTTTTTTTTAAATATATATATTTTTTAAAAAAAATATATATTTTTTTACATGGGAACTGTCTCTTGAAGAGACGAGTTCCCTTTAGGAATTTTTTTTTTTATTTGGGATTTTTTTTAAAATAAAATTTTTTTTTTTTTTTAAAAAAAAAATTTTTTCCCAAAGAGACGAGTTCCCTTTAGGAAATTTTTTTTTTAAATTTAATTTAGGATTTTTTTTAAATAAAAAATATATTTAAAAAAAAATATTTTTTTTTTCCATGGGAACTCGTCTTTCCCTTGTCTTTTTTCATGGAACTCGTCTCTTGAAGAGACGAGTTCCCTTTAGTAAATAGGAATTTTTTTTAAAAAATATATATATTTTTTTTCATGGAACTCGTCTCTTCAAGAGACGAGTTTCCTTTTTTAAAAGAATTTATTCGTTCACCCTCTCTCCTCTCTCTCACCCTCTCTCCTCTCTCCTATGTAGCAAAAACTACCATATATTTGTAATAACTTCTTCTACTACAATAATTTAAGCATAACTTTTTTAAATTACTGTACTATTGAGAAAAGTCCGCTTTCCTCTCCCGTTCTGCCACTGTTTAATTGGTTTCCTTTTTCCATTTTTTTTCTTTAATTCATTTAACCATCAGCTAGCCCAATATCCAAAAGCCCAAAAGCCTAACGCATTTATTCCCTTTGTTTTAACAAACCATAGCCCACCATCTTAGGCTTTTAATTAAGCTACAGCCCAGGCCCAAATCCAAAGGCTCCAATTAAATCCTTTTTTTATTTTTATTTAGTTTCATTTGGTTATTTTCCATTTCCAATTTCATTTTTTTTTTCCTTTTTTCTTCTTCTCAACTTCCACGCCCATTTCACTTATATATGTATATATAATATTATTAAACAAATCCTAGAATGCCACACACGTTCTTTTCTCTTAATAAATTAAAACCATTATTCCTTAATTTATTTTCTATAATTATGAATTAAACCCAAATTATAATTTTCCACCTCACAAAAAATACTACCGTATTTGTAATTTAATTTGCTACAAGTCTGCTCTTCAAAAAGTATAATTTGACTATAATTACCTGAAACATTTTTATTTTGAAATTCACTTCAAACGTTATATAATTAACTATTAACAAAATTCAATTTCATAAAAATATTAAATACATAAAATAATTTTTTTTTCGACAACAAAGAAGTTGAAATTTGTAATAACCATTAATTCATTGATTTTACCAATATTTATTTACTAACAAAATTTAAGTAATATTCTAAAACTTATTTTCATAAATTAATTAGTCATTCAATTTATAAAAATCAATTTCTCAATCATTTGGTATGACTTTTATTTAATTTAATTAATTTTTCAAATTATTCAATCGCATCAAAATTTCAAAAATTAAATTCATAAAATTCACATTTAATTAATTTACCTTTTTTGTATATATATATATATATTCTAAATTTACATATCATAATTTACTCTTCATTTAATTTCAATTCAACTCCGATTAATGTTTTGTAATTTTATAAAGTTAAATTCCAATTATAAAAACTAATTTGATTCGTTATAAAATTAAATTCATTTTTTTTAATTATCCATTATAACAATTTGATATAATATAAATTTTTACCAAGTTTCTCTTACTACGATTTTTTTGAGAATTACTCAATAATAATTAAATTAATTCCCGTAATGTACTTAATATTCAAAATTTCAAAACTAATTTCAATTATTTGATGGCTAAATTTTTCTCCAAATCTAAACTTAATTTCTAACATTCTCACTCCTTACATGTGGCAAAATTTTCAAACATTGACTTTTGACTAACTTTTTCAAAATCTCTCACAATTAGATATTGACACATGGATCTTCACCACTTTTTTTGACCATTTGACCCACAATTTTATGAAAGACTTTATACTCCTAGAATCCTAGAATCTAACGTGTCCTTAAAAACTCAGGTACTACATTTGTTTTGCTTAAACTGAAATGGGCACTAATGTTTGACTGTGAAGCAAAAGTCCCATAAAATTAAATTTTTAGGCTCCTTAATTTATTGCCTGTATAAGGAGTACTTCCGTTGCGCCAGTATCATATGCCTTCCCTTTCCTTTCTTTATTTCTTCTGTCACTGTAGCTGCTTCTTCTTCCTGCAACCTCTTGGCTCAACTTCTTCTGTCACTTTACCTCACATTCCAACAGTCAGGTGACATGCGTCTATTTTCCGGCACTATTTCACTGAATATATATGATCTTTTATTTCTTCCTTCATGCCTATATTATGATTATGGCTAGTACCTTTAGCTCATTTTTCCCAATATACTCATGATTTGATCCATTCAGATTCTCCAGATGACCTAAAATGTGCAGTCACTTTCTTTGTGGTCAAGTTTGCGTTGAAGAAATCGGTTTTTATACAAAAACTAGTCTTTCATCGGCAAATCATTATGTATATTGTTCATTCTGCTTAAAAATGAATAGTTTGGGTGATCCTCTGACCTAGTTCTTCATCACAATGCAGTAACAGTAACGTTTGAAAGCTTGCTTAGAGAAAAAAATTCCAATAAGAACCAAGTTTTAGAGTATTGGTTTGCCTACATAAGATTACCTTCAGTAGACTGATGTTTAGTCACATGCCTTGCTCCCTTTCTTCTTCTTCCTTCAAATTTTCTTCTACTTCCTTATACAAAAGCAAGTCTTTGATTAATTCAAACCATTAGGTATAACATTCGTTTAAAAATGAACTGGACACACATGGTTTGGATGATTCTCTGACCTAGTTGCTCATCACAAAAAGCAGGTGGACTGTTAAATAAAAACCCAAGAAAAAATTGTCTTGCTTTGCCTGTAAAGAGCACAGTCATTGCGCCAATGCTGTATCACATGCTTTCCACTTCTTTTCTTTTCCCTCTATCAGATTTCTTCTTTTTGTTTCGTTTCAATTGCGCCAAACATTAGGGCTCATTGCATCTCGTGTTTTACCCAGTAGGTGATATGTAAGGACTCCCTCTCAATGGTGTTAGACTTCAACTTAGGGTTTACTACTTTCCACCTTTTAGCTTTTGTATTATCCATTCATCATTTCCCTTCTGTTTTCAATAAATATCATTACTAATGAGCACCCATTCCTTGTGCTTTTCTCTCCATGTTCTACTAATTGCTACTTGCTTGCTTAACTGCTGCTTATCTAAAAATGAAAAATAGAATCTCCAACACATGTACCATGTACACTTGCATTTGTTTGTAGATAAACTGTGATAAATCTTAGCCTATAGCATTAAAACCCATAACTTAGTATGTATTCTGTTCTGTAGTTAATCTTTAACACAAAACTACTTGGTATTTACCACACACAAATATATGATACACATATGTGTGCAGGTGCTGGAGAGCTATCATCCACAAAAATGGAGTTACATCCAGAAGAGATATCCATAGACAGCCACCCACACAGACGCTTAAACTGAAGAAGCCTGCGCAAAAACCAGATCATTGTGTGGGCTGTAAAGAATTAGAGTTTGATTTAAAACCATGTTACCAGTGTGAGCACGAGAATGAGCTAGCTCCAGAAATGCGGCTTCCATCCACTTGAGGAATGCGTCCCTTCCTCCTTCCCCTTCTGGCTAGGATTAATCAGTTGCGACCTTACCTTTCAGCAGGACCCAAGAGGAAAGAATATGGTTTGGCTTGTGATGTATGCGGGAAGGACGTGAAAGGTTGGTTTTACCATGGCTTATCACGAGGGGAACCACTTCATTTGCACCCATGTTGTGCCAAGCTTCCATTTAAGAGAACGGATAATGGTAGCCTTGTACTTGATCTTAAAGAAAATATTACATCGGTGTGCCTAGCATGTGGAAATGAGGGTTTTTCAAATGAAATCAGGAGCTGGGCCTAAGTAATTCCCGTTGTGGAAAATACTGTTATCAAGTGTCCTGTGTGAAGGGCAAAGTCGAGGAGGGGAAGGAAGAGGAGTGTGGTGATCAGAAACAAAGTGTTGGAACTGAGGCCAGTAGAGGAGCCTTGACAAGGGAGCTCACAACCCAGATATAAAACTGCGCCCTGGAGAGGTGGTCACCGAATGCTGCTGGGAGCTGGCTGTTGATATTCTCAATTTAATCGTTTCTCTCCTCTTTGGGCTGCCTCCTCTCCCTATTGGATTAGCCCTGAAATGGTTAAAAAAAAACATACTAAATTTACATACCATTGCATTAGCAAATACTACTAAAGATGATGACAAAAGTGCAGGTGCCTCTGAATTCTGAATTCTAGTGTCACTTCTGTTTAAATGGTGTGTTTCTCTTGGTCTGCCTCTAAATTATTGCCTTTTTTCAACGATAAATAAATAGACTATGTCTACCTTTTCAAGTGTGTGGTGTCATCATATCCAAGGTAAGGGTGTGTGTGAGAGATGAGGTGATCTCTCATTTGATCATGAATGAACTAATTATTTTTGTATGCACGAGACTGGAACATGAATAAAATTGGCTTTCCTTTCTTTCAATTTCCTTCTTCTGGTAAGAAAAGACACTTAATTTCTTGAATTAGCCAGATTCTGCCA